>NC_046314.1:75503948-75815811 GCF_009819535.1 Lacerta agilis
TAACCACTTTAGGAGTGTGTTCCCCCAACACCTCATACAGCCCAAACTCATGATGGGATCTTAATTAATTTATTAATTTCTATTTATTAATTTCTATTATTTATTTATTTATTTATTTATTTCTCTTCCATATATTTTGTCTTTTCTCTCCTATTGTCTCTCCTAAAGCAGGGGTGGAGGATTTTTCTGGATTTCACCCCACCCCACCCATTTTATTTTTTTATATTCACATATCTCCTGTTGCAGAACAAAGCTGCTTATCATAACATGCTTGATATGTTGTATGCAATTAGAAAGTAGGTGCATTTAATCATGTAGAGAGGTGACCTTTTCCTTAACGATAGCCTCGTTTCATCTCTCAAGTCTAATATGAGGAAAATTAGAGGAGTAATATAAAGAAATGTGGACATTTTCAACACAAGAGAGGAGCTGGTGCTGATTTCATTTTGTCAAAATCCATCAGTAAGTCTCCTGTGGAAGCTTATTGTCCCATAAATTCAGAGATAACTTTGTGTCTGCCCCCACATTGCAGCAATTCTAACAGCAGTATATTGCTTTGCCAGAGACATGAGAATGAGGCAGCCAGCTAATATGCAGGGCACATCTTGATTAAAATTGTACTTCAGTGAAAAGGTTGGGGCTACTGAAAATCTGTACCAGCAACATTGTCTAGTATAGAGGGAAATGATTACACTTCTTGTCGTTTTCTTTTAAACATACAACAGGAAATGGAAGGTGACAGCCAGTTGGTATTCCTTCTGTTGCTTCTCATTAACTAAGTGCTTTGCTTCTGTCAATTTCGTTGCATGGTTTAGATAGCAGAATGTTTTCTCTGCTTTTAACCTTAGAAGTACAACAGAACTAAACGGCATTCCAGTCTATTACAAAAGTTATGCACCAGCTGTGTACATTCTTGCCCCAATTTCTTAACTATTCAAGGTTAAGCATTATTTAGAACAGCCTTTCCCAACCTGGTGCCCTCCAGGTGTTTTGGCCTACTGCTGTCATCAGCCTCAGCCAGCATGGCCAATGGTCAAGGGTGATGGGAGTTGTAGTCCAAAACATATTGGGGAGCAATAAGGTTGAGAGAGCTGATTTAGAAGAAACACGATGACCTGACCAAAGAAGTTATTTCTTTATAACTTTATTACCCCATTGTCTTCTAATGTGTTGAAACATTTTATTGGGTCCATATCAAAACATTGTGAGTTTGGTTCTCCTTTCTGATGAAGACATTGCCTAGTAATTTGGGGATCATCTCTGTTAAACCGCTGCCTGATGCTAAATATAGCTCATTGAAATCAAATACTTTACTTGTAAATAAGGTTAGGGGTGCAACTGTGATTGCTTACTTCCCCATCATTAAAAGAGCAATAATATAAAAAATCTAGTGTGGTCATTTGCACTTTTTAGAGGTGATCAATATTGTTCCGCCTCTCTCTGCTTCCTACAGACTTACTGTTTTAAAGCATTCTTTAGACTTTAAAGTCTAAAGTTTAAAACACACTTACTGTTTTAAAGCATTCTTGTTTTATCACAGAATCTAATCAAGCTAATAAGATGTTGAAAACTGGAAAGTAGCTGTCAGGTCTGCATTTGGTTACTCACGAGTAAGCAGGCATGAGTCCGAACTGTCTTTTAACAGTTTTATTGTGCAAACTATTTACAGTGCAGAGTGCTGAAAAACATGACCGTATCAGTCGTTAGCAGAATCCGGAAGGGCCGGTTTCCGGCTCTGACCCCAACGTAATAATTTCGGCACCCCAAAGTGCCGCCTCCCCTGTCTCCTTTTGACCCCTCTGCACAACTGGGGTGGTGGAAGTGGCGTGCTCCCCTCAGAGCGAATCTCACGAGGCGTGCTGGGGCTCTCTGCAGCATCCCCAAGTCCCTATTTCACCTGGCTGCCTCCAGCTGGCCCCTCCCCACTGGAGGAGGTGCTGCTCTGCCTGCTGGAAGGGGTTTCGCTACTCAGAATGTGCAGAGGCTCCCAGTACCCTTCCATTCCCCGGGCTGAGGGCAGTTCCCTGACAGTAGCCAATGTAATTCCAGTTTTCACAAAGGGGTCCAGTAGGGATGCTGGAAATTCCATGCTTGCTAGCTTCACATATGTCCCAGGAAAACTAGTGGAGAGTATTGTTAAAGGTAAATTAAGTAAGCATATAGAAATACAAGTTCTTTGAGAATATCAACATACATATGGATAAAGTTCACATAGTTAGTGTACTTGGACTTTCAAATAGCTTTCAGCAAGGAACCTAATCAAAGACTCCTGAGTACCAGTCATGGAATGAGAGGAGAGCTCATCTTGAGAATCAGGAATTGGTTAAGTAGCAGAAAGCAGACAGTAAGAATAAATGGGCAGTTCTCCAAATGGAGAGATGTAGGGAGTCCCCCACACCTGTGCTTTTTAACTTGCTGTTCAGATTCAGTATTATATTTCAGCAGCAATTTATATAAATGTTGACAATGATATTGACATTATTTTGTGACTGTCGTGAGATCTAAAGGGACTCGGGAAATGGCCAATTATGTTCTGATCTTCTCAGCCCAAGTGTGGATTATGTGCATTAATAGTTTCCTTTTTGTTTTTGTTTCAGCCTTCATGCAAATACAAGACCAGCTTTCCAAAAGGGAGGGCTAGTACTTGATGCAGTTCATTTTGGTGTTACCATCTAGGCTACGTAAGTAATATTTTACATGTACATAATACCCCTTTCTGAAAATCAAAGGTGGCTCTAGACACCCTTATCATGAACTCATAGAGGCAAGTGAGATATCACGGGAGCAGGGGTATCTATGGTAAAGTAATAACTTCATTTTCTTGAAATTATCCCCCTGCCCCAAGCACAACCAGCAGCTTAGCAGCTGAGGTGACAGAATCTTAATGAACGTTTCACCTGTTGAACGTTTCAGCTGCTCAAAGGTTTTGAAAATGCAGATCTTGAGACAGGATGCTGCAAAATGTGTTCAAAATTGTATTTAATGTCATGTGCATTTGTCTTGTACTTTCTGTCCAGAGAACAATGAGTCTACTACTATGGTCAGTGGTACCAAAAGCCACTGAAATATTTGGCAAAATTGATAAGGCTTGAGACTGCACAACGCTAAGTAACAGAGCTTTCCAGCCAAAATACTATGAAATTCCATAATTTTTTGTGGCTAATATTTATATGCATGTGCCCCCATGTGGTGAAACTTTTGCTTTCATGAACTGAAAACATCTACAGTAGTGTCTTACATCCGTAGTTGCACACATTTTATTATGTAAAAAATTGAGCATACCAGTCCCACCCTTCTAATGAATGCACAGGTTGTGTACTTCATTTATATATATAAAAAAGTGGTGGTAGTTATGAAAGTAGCCTAAAGTGGTCAGTTGTCTAGCTACTGCCTCTGACAGAATTAAGGGCAATCTGAAGATACAGATGACAAAAGAGTGAAAATGTTACGACTAAGATGCACTCATATTCTCCCACGTTGGTTGATTGCAGGGACTTCTGTCCTACCACTCATGCCTTGGCCATATGGGACAAGAATAATAACAGAGAGAACAATTAAGGATCTAAGAGCAGCCATGCAACTATTTATTTTTAATGTCACCTTAAATTGCTCTTAAAGAGAGTATCTTGCCAGAGCAATGCTACCAAGTGTGTTTTGAGATTTTATTAATGGGAAATAATGTAACAAAAGTGTTAGAGCAAAACCTGGTATACAGCACATTTTGTCAGTGTGTAAGCTAAACCTTGTTCTATCAAGACCAGTGCTAAGCTGCTCAAATGAATCCTGGAATGAGGCTTTACCCCTCTGTTTCCACATACTGGAACTAGGACACAGAAGCTTGCACAGTGAAGCACAGCTGGCATCCCTAAATCACAGTTTTTGCATGCTAGCTGCAGTGTAATGTCTTTCTACTACACCATTGGGATTATTTTTCAATTCTAGTTTTAGAAGCAGAGCCATTGTCAATGTTTTGAGCCCATACATGTTACTTGCATGTGTATTTTCTTAAGCCACCTCCCCTCTCCTCCCCCCATCCACATTCAAATGGCAAATGTTTTGCAGTGCAACAACAGGATGATTGCCTTAGCCTAGTCAGCTGGTACATAGGCTCCACTCACAAGACAGTTCCTTCGTTCTTCTTGCCAGCTTTGTTCTCCAGGCCCTGAGTCCAACTGCCCCAATTTCGAACCGCTTTCTGTGGCTTCAGGCTCTGGGTGTCTGTTGCTTTATGGGTGGGGGCAGGATAGACAAGAAAAGAAACTAAAGGCATCTGTATGAAGAGCAACTGCAGTTGTAGTTCCTGCAGTTTTTTTCTTGGGAAGAACTCTTTCAGTGGGAGATTCCCTGTCCATGCATTCTAGGAACCTCATGATTAACACTGCATGGGGAGCAGGTGAAATGTACTTGCCCATTATCACATTCCCTGTTGATCCCAACCCGTGCTCCCCACTTCCTGAGGAAAGTTCAGCATGCCCAAGATCTAAAACTGGTGAAATCTCTTGCACCCTGTTTTTAGCTGTTTGTATATGTCATGTTATCAATGAATTTTCACCTAGTGGGGACAGAGTTATGAGAAGTAAATGGAAGTCATCTAAAAGACTGTGCTCTTCCTGATTTATTAAAGAGCTTTATGTTTAATTTATAGAAATGCTGCTGAATGTCATCTTTAATTTTTATAGGGTAAAAAGTAGAACATAAAAAGTACAGTGTACTGTAGCTGTTATACAATAACACCTTTGTGCATTAACAAAAATTGTAAGGGCTGTAGGAAATGGGATTCTAAACCTATTTATTTGGAAACCAATTCTACTGATTTTAATGGCATATCTTCCAAGTAATGACTGATGGTTCTGTTATGGCATCCATCTGCGACAGGAGTAACCAACGCTGTGCGCTTTGCATATTGTTGGCCTCCAACTCCTATCGACCCTGATAAGTTGCCAAATGACTGAAAGGTATCATATTGACCACTCGTTATTTAGTAGTTTGGAGAGTGACTTATTTTGGAAGCCCATAATATTTGCACATTGCTTATCACATAAGCAAACTGGTTGAAGAGTGTCCATACTAGTGCTAGAAACTGCTAGAAATGTGTAGCCCTTATTGAGCTCAGCCTTGGAACCTCAAATAATATTCTTAAAATGTTGAAACTACTTCTGCTTATATTTAAAACTTTGTATTAGTAAAGATTAGGTAAAGAAAACATCTGGTAGTAATCTTGAAGTAAATATGTTTAAGAAATCAAACTACTAGTATGAAAATTAATATTTACTGTATGCATATTGTTGACTTAATAATATGTAAAGGTAAAGGGACCCCTGACCATTAAGTCCAGTCACGGATGACTCTGGGGTTGTGGCGCTCATCTCGCTTTACTGGCCGAGGGAGCCAGCGTTTGTCCACAGACAGCTTCCGGGTCATGTGGCATGACTAAGCCGCTTCTGGCGAACCAGAGCTGCTCACAGAAATGCCGTTTACCTTCCCGACTATTTATCTACTTGCACTCTTCTTTTGAACTGCTAGGTTGGCAGGAGCAGGGACCGAACAACGGGAGCTCACCCTGTCATGGTGATTCGAACTGCCAACCTTCTAATCGGCAAGCCCTAGGCTCTGTGGTTTAGACCACAGCGCCACCTGCGTCCTTCTAATATTATGTACAACTATTAAAAAAAACTTACTGTTATTACTTTACAACATTAACATACATTTCTTTGGGTAGCTGGCAATAAATATGTAAAAAAAAGTTTTAAATACAAAATAAAACATAAAACCATAACAGCCCCGAAGTTAAAGCACAGCTTTTAACAAAATACAGTATGTTTCATTTCTCGCTCATGGTTCATCATGTATGGTGCACCAGTTTGCCAGCGCATCAGCTCTCATTGCATTGGATAACAGATAAGTAGAATTGTTTTGACATTCCAGGCTCCTTCTTACACACTCTCTGAAGTGCCTGAAATTTTAAGAGTCATCCTCAAGTACCCATGTGCTATTTTGTAAATCTTTCAAAACATAGATTGATACAAGTGAAGTTTATATAAATAGAAATATCTGGCTTTTGCACGTAACACAGCTAGAAGTAATTTTTTTCTTGGAAGTATGTGAACAGTTTATATCAACTTATTCAAGATTTTTATTTGAAAAAGTTTTGCCTAAAGGGACAGCAGCTATAATTTAAATTTAGTCAAAATGCAGAACAGTGAAGATTGAAGGATTTGTTCATTAAAAATATTATTCTAAAATGAAGTGTGTTTATCTCCAGCTCATTAACTTAACCTAGTACATTTGTATTACAGGATTCTTTAAAATTCTACATGATTAAAATATTGTAGTGTTCAATTTCTCCTTCTCCTCCAAAGGCTGTCCAGACAGAATGGAAATCTGTAATAATATATTTAATTATATTTTAACTTTTATTGCTAATCTTAATATTAAGGCATAAGTTAACATTACACACACACACACGCACACCCTTCTGGATTTAGAATTTTTAATAGGTTATAGTTATACATAAAATAAGTTCAGTGTCTATACAAAATCATCCAATGTAGAATGTTTATGATACTGCTGTTAAGAAGTAACTTTAGTTTGTAGATTCATTTCATGTGCAATACAAAAAAGTAATGTCTCTGAAATTCATATTTGTTAGTGTAAGGTCCGTGGGGTGGTTGCTCGCGAGTAACCAGGCAAGACTCCAAACCGTCTTTTAAGAGGTTTATTGTGCATGCTATTTACAGTGCAGAGCTACAAGTTCATGTCTGTATCAGTCACTCACAGAATCCAGGAGTGGCCCCTTCCGGTTGTGACCCCAACATAAGAGCTTCGGTATCCCAAATCTCCGCCTCCCCTCCTTGCATTTCACCCCTCTACGCACTTGGGGCGCCGGAAATGGCATGTCTCCCTCCTCACCTGCTGAGCGAGGGGAGTGCTAGGTCTCTCCAACCTCCCCAGAGCCTCTGCTCTCAAGACCTGGAGCTGCCTGCCCCTCCCCACTGGAGACCTCGCTGTTTCCTCTGCTGGTAGAGGAGGTTCTGCTGGTCAGGTGGGGCCAGGGCTCTCTGTAACATCCCGAGAGCCCTTCCACCACCCTGCGCTGAGCCGGGGACAGTTCCCTGACAGTTAACTTGAAGTATGAGTTTTGTTAGCCTGTAACACACACCTTAAAATTTATTTGAAAAGTGAACAACCTCTGAAGTTGCTCACACCCCCATGTTATTCCTTTCTCTGTTGTTCCGATTGTGGTAGAAAGAAAGAAGAGAGGGTGGTCTCCCATTCCCTCTAGGATGGTTCCCAGGAAATGGGGTTACTTCAGCCCAAAAGCTTGACAGGCATCAGAGTGAGGGGGGGAGGGGGACAAGGGACCTCCCTGCCTTCCTGCCTACTAATGTTGCTAACACCAGAACAATTCAGATAAGGAGTGGAGGGAGGGTGTTCGGACAAAAGAAGAAAATGAGGAGCGGGGATTTGGAGGATGGCACGACAGGGTTGCATCAATGGAACCTTCCCTTTTGCCTCACTGTTTCACATTATTTAGCAGAGGGGAAGGATGACAGGTAGAGTGGTTCCATCAGTGTTCAGGTACCACAGTGGAAGAGGGAAGTCGAGCATTACCCTGTCAGTGGCCATGGTGTGTTACTTCAGAAGTTGACCTGATCACTAATATTAAAATAAAGAAGGAAATGGATTTTCTGGGAATTCCTGCTTTAAAAGGAAGTGGCAAGGGCCAGCGGTGGAGGATATGCCCGCGCTGCACAGGGTGGGCGCGCTCCCGAGGGGGGCAGGAAGCAGAGGGTGCCCTCCCAGGCATGGGATAGCCACTCAGGTGCATGGAGCGGCATGCGCCCTGCAGCCGGGGGCAGAGCAAGCCACCGATGGAGGACGGCTTGGGGTATGCTTGGGTGTCGTGGGTGGGCAGCATGCCAAATCTCACCCCCCTCATCAAAGACACTCAGGGTGATTTGCCCCCACCGCACCCCCTTCCTCTGCCCCTGGCATGGGCAACCTTTCAACTTTAATAGTGGCCGTGTTGGTCTGCCAGTAGTGCTTCCTCTTCCAATCTCTCTCTCTCTCTCTCTCTCTCTCTCTCTCTCTCTCTCTCTCTCTCTCACACACACACACCACACACAGCTTTCTGCAATTCCTTGCTTGTTTCAACTTGTGATATATTTTTCTGTATAGTATTTGTTTCCAAATCACTTGTTGGATCTAATATTTCCAGTAGCTTATATTCCAGCAATAAACACATTTTGCTATCCCATAAGTAGGGAAAGTGTTCAGTCAATCTTATTTCTGTATTTTGAAACCATAATTAGTTTTACCCTAGAGGTCCTCTGAGAGAACAAAACTATGGTTTTTGAAGCTCTTCTTGTTAATAGTGAGGAAATTATTTTCATGGAACACACTCAATGCTTATGACCTGTGTTTTGAACCTCATCAGATGCAGCATTTTAATACAGACAGCAAAGGATTTTTTATTTATTATTTTTTTAGAACTGACACCAAAGGAAGAAAATAAATGATTCAAGCCGTGACATGTAAAAGTCACATTTCCCCCTGTTTGTTTCATTTATCTTGTTTCTCCATCACATTATTAGCAAAACCACCAATATACTTGGGGCTATTTTTTCCTAAAAGGTAGGGGAAATAAGGAAAGGAGTAATACAAGCTATAGCATTGCTATTGCTTCATTGGATGCACATATAAGGTAGAAAGCAAAAGTTAACATAGTTTGGAAAAAAAACTACTCCAGCAGATCGACCTTTTTTTTGGGGGGGGGGCATGTTGTCAGATGTTGATAGTAGAATTATGGCTGTTAACTGGTGATTTGAATTCGTGGGTATTTTTAAAGGAACATATTGAAGTGTTTCCGTGTCTTTAGATGATGGAAAGCACAGCGATGGGTATCTAAGTCATAGCCATTTCTTCTATGAAATGGGGGGGGGGGGGAGAGAGGTTCCTAGCTTATCCAGGATGTGGATTACTGTGGGTTTATTTTGCAGAATGGCAATAAAATAGCAGATCCCTGCTAAAAAAAACCTCCTACATGGATGAAAGGACTGCAGCCAATCCTCAGACTATGATCCTTTCTAGCAGGCTTTAGAAAGATGGCCTGTCTTGGCAACCTCCTAACTTGTAAAAGTCACTTACCAGCACATTGTTAAAGACTAATCTTGCATTCAGTTAAATGGTGCCTGTCTATGACAATACAAAATCACAAGAGATAGTAACAGATGTTCCATAGGCCAGGCCTGGCCACTCTGTTTTGCATGGCTATACCAGGTTTGAGAAGGATAAGGCAATCAGTTGCTGCTGGTCGCAATGGCTATACACTCCCTCAAGTCTCAGAGCAAGTATGCTTCTGAATAACAGTTGATGGGGATCACAGCTGGAGAGCAGACCCTCTGTGCGTCGCTGTTTTCTAGGGACATCCCTGATTTAAATAAGCCATCCTGGTTTCTGATTTGATCCTCGGAATCTCTGATTATCCTTAGGATGTCCCTATTTTCATTGGAGAAATGTTGGAGGGTATGGAGTTAACCAAACCCTGAGCCATCTGAAGGCAATCTTGTTTAGGGAAGTTTTTTAATGTTTAATGTTTAATGTTTTATTATATTTTTATATATGTTGGAAGCTGCCTGGGTGCTGGGGCAACCCCAATAAGATGTGTGGGATATTAAGTAGTAAAATTATCATTATGGAATGGGACGTCGCTATTTTCATCAGAGAAATTTTGGAGGGTATAGGAGAGGGTGCTGCTGTGCTTGGATTCTGCTTGCAGGCAACTGGTTTGCCACTGTTGGAACAGGATGTTGCACCAGGTGCTTCTTTCTTCTGATCCAGCAGTGCTCTTATTGGGTTCCGAATAGTTGTTTAAATCTTTCAGTTGTGCCTTGATTTGAAGAATGGGAACATATGTTGTATTTTGGGGGTTCTCAGGAAGCAGCAGGTCATATTGTGTGTTCTTGTGGTAGATAAGAATAGCAGTCAGCTGTCATATAGCTGTCATAATGAAAAAGAACTATTAAATGACTTGGACAGTGGGCCAGATTAATGGTAATGTTGAAGTAATTGGTCCTGGTTGAATTTCTTTAGGACTCTTCTTGTGGATCCATATTACAACGGTGTCGTACATTGTACATAAAAAAGGAACTTGGGGATAATGATGAGGAAGTATTACTTGGAATCATTCATAAATATGTTAGCATACTATGGAAGTGTGCAAAATGTTACTAATCTGAAGGCATCTTTCCCCCTTAAGCAAACTGAGGTACCTGGGGCAACATATTAACTATATTTACACTTTACATAACAATAAACTGCAGTAAATTCAACAATTTGAACACACCCTATATTCCAGTGGAAGATCTGTTATGGACAATCTGCATTTCACAAAAGTTTGTTCATCTTTAATATTTTCACTGAGGAATTCCAAAAAGTGACCAAAGAACCATAGGCCAATGGAAGGAAGTAAAGAAGGAAAGTGAAAGTTAGCTAATAAGAGAAGGGAACAGATCTTTTAAAAAATGTAAAATAATGTAAAGCTGAAAATTGTAAAGTTTACAGGTGAGACTTGTGGCTGAAACAATTTGTCATAAGCGAAAGTGGGGGGTGGGGCGGTAGAAACCCTTTCAGTCCATCTGTTTTTCATCATAAAAGAACAATGTAGAACAAACTATTCTTGACTATGCCATAATCTAGTCAATGTCAGCAAGATCAAATGAAATTTACAGTAGGGTTGCCAATGCTATACATTTGGAAGTTCTATTTAGCATTTGAAGTATTCAGCCCAACCCTTATCTTACATTGTTGTTGTGTGTTTATGTTATGTTATGTTATGTTATGTTATGTTATGTTATGTTAGTCTTTTCTTATATTGCAGATTTCTTTGGGGTGCCTCATGGGAAATGATTCATGTGAAGTTGTTGTTGTTGTTGTTGTTGTTGTTGTTGTTGTTTTTGTTGTTGTTGTTAAAGTCAAGAGACATCAGTGTGTCGTGAGGAGTCAACAAGGCTTATCAAACTTTGAATGTAATCAAAAGCCCTAATATAGCCCCCAAATAAATCTAATAAAATACATATGTATTGGACATGACCTCAAGTTGTTAAAAATTTCATTTCTGACTATATATGAGAAACTGCAATACTAAGCCACAGTGAGTTTAGTTTACCTCATCATGATGAAAACATGCATTGGTATTCTCAGCTATTAAGTCTGTGCTTCCACAAAGTCTGGTACCAAAGACCTGCCTATTTACTTCTTAAAGCTATGAATTCTTATTTTTAAACCTCTAGTTATTGCTTTAAAGAATTTTTCATCTGCTGACCATACTCTTACAAATGCACTTTCCAGGAGCTGAAGGATTGCTAGCAAGGTATTTCCTGAAGAATGCAAACTATTCCTGATGTGTTACTAGTTTTATTTCTAATCAGTCCTTAAAACACTTGAGACAAAAATGATTGTACAGCTTTCAGTTTCAACATCATCAAACATGTGTATACAACTTCCAACTTTTTGTTGAATTAAACTGGAGTGTGTTGAATTAAACTAGAATGTTTTTGAATGTTAAATCTTTGGATTGTTTATCAAATGTTTACAATTTTCACATCATAATCCTTCGTTGGTTAACAAGCAACTCATTTAGAATAACTAGCCTCCTGCAGCCAAAGATCTGGCTGGCTACTTCTTCACAATATTTGGAATACATCCTACTCAAGCTCCTCACTGCCTCTTAGAACTCCTTAATCTGAGGTCCCACAATTTCCATTATGTATGTCTTTCGTTTGCACTCCTCTAGTTGCATTTAGTGTGGGCAGGTAAGTAGAGGAGTGTATAGCCAGCACCTGGAAGCATGTTGGGTAGTGAGAACTTCACTAACCACCTGTTATTATTGGTCAACCTGGGAGGTTGCTGCATGGTTTTGTGCAACCAAGGCCTGGTAGGTGCCACCTTCTGAATGCTCGAAAGTGGGGCAGCTGGGACGTGCCAAGTAGCACATCATGGATTCCCTTTATGGGAAGATGGCTATTTGCTGTGTTATTTTTCTAGAAAAAGAGGTGCTGGAAATCACCATGAATGCCTCCATTGTTCTGTTATAATGGCAATGGCGCCCATCTGAGAGGTGCTGGAACTGAGTTCCAGCGAGTTCCAGCTGAGAAAAAGCCCTGGCTGTTTGCCTTCTATCATGCCAGCTTGGGTGATAGAGTTTATCTAGGGTGGAACTTATCTAATGCTGAATCTTGAGAATTACTTACTGATAAGGAAGTAAGAAAATCTGGCGGTGGTGGGTGGCTGCTTTTGGCACCCGTTCATTGACTGTGTGTTCTCATCTAATCTTTCTTGACTGCAGTGATGCAACATCAACTTGCCTGTTTTCCCTTGAAAAGGTGAACAGGGTAGGCACAGATGTGCACATGTGTGTCACTGCAGAATGAACGATGTGCCCTCTGGATTGAGCACACCCACCTGTTGATGGATCTGAGTCTGTGGCAAGTGGTAGTGATTTGAAGGCAACACTACATTTACTTACCCTGATCCCAGGAAGTGAGTGCCAGTTTGCATTCTTCAGGAAATTCTGCCTGGTTGCATAAAAGGCTAAACAGAGAACATTTTGGGGGGGATAAATAAGATCCCTTCTAGTTTCAGCATATAAAGCCCTTCATGTCTTGAGAACTCAATACCTAATGCTCCTTTCTGTATGTATCTATCTCCATACTTCAGGGTTATCTACAGGCATCCTTCTTTGTGTGCCCCCTCAGGCTCAAATCCAGAGGGTAGCCACAAGAGAAAGTGGGGTTTTTTTTGGTAAAGGATCCCAACTGTGGAATGTTCTCTCCAGGGAAGCTTGCCTGGCACACCACCCTTTTGGCACCAGACTAAGTTTTTTTTCTGTTTTCTCAGGCCTTTTGAAATCTTGATTTTAGTAACTAGGATATGGCTGGTGACTTTAAGTGCCTGTCTTAGATGATCATTTCACTTCTTGTGCTCTTTATCATATTTTATTGTTCTGGTCTTTTGTATGATTTTGTACGCTTCTTGAATTTTTTAAAAAAAGATTATTGTGGATTTTCATTTGTGCCATCATCTTGCTGTTACGTTTTATTTTTCTGTCTTGATGCCTGGAGAATTTATTTTATGGGGAGTCTCAGAAGCACAGAAATAATAATTAATTTTCTCCCTCTTCAAATGGATTGATTCCCATAAATCACATTTTCACAAGTCTGCATTCCATCTGTCCATTTTCTTGATGGAATGAAAAGCAATAAACTGCAACAATCTACAAGCTTCTTCAAATAAAGGTCTGGTTGACATCCTGAAATTAAAGCTCAGCGAAACTTTCTATTGCAGGGGAGCTTCAGTTGGTTTAAGCTGACATGCAGAGCAAAATCCAGGAAGGACAGCTTCTTCTGAAATTGGCATTATGTTATTTGTTGTACTTTTAGTTATTATGCAGTTTTAATTACGTATTTTTTCGGGATTGTAGTTTATTGCTTTTTTGCCAGCTGACCTGGGAAAATATTTGTGAGAAGTGGTGTATTTATATTTAAATATATATTTCCCCATGATGATGATGTATTGTCAGCACACATGATGCTTTACTGCTAAACATAAGCAAAAAAGATGCTGCTAGGAGGAAGGGTGGTGTAGGTGGAAGCAGAAGCCAGAAAATAGCGGAGATGTGAAAATGCAGTTGCACTTTGATTTCAGTTACGTGAAGTCTCAGCTCTGCTCTGAATGTGATATCGGATTTATTGCCAAATGTGATGGGGCAAGTCCAGCTATTTAAAATGTGACAGCTACTAGGAGCATGCAGCCAAAAGTTGGACTAATTGGTACAAATCAGTATGCATAATCCAACCTCACTCTCATCCTGCTCCCTCCCTTTCTAGGGTAGTCTGTTCACAGTGCTACAATGTTAGTAAAAACCACAACATTGGGAACAATGGGAAAGTGACTACAGTGGTACCTCGGGTTACATACGCTTCAGGTTACGAACTCCGCTAACCCAGAAATAACGCTTCAGGTTAAGAACTTTGCTTCAGGATAAGAACAGAAATCGTGCTCTGGCAGCGCAGCGGCAACGGGAGGTCCCATTAGCTAAAGTGGTGCTTCAGGTTAAAAATAGTTTCAGGTTAAGAACGGACCCCCGGAACGAATTAAGTACGTAACCAGAGGTACCACTGTAATAGCGTTGAGCAAATAAATGTAACCACAATGTCTTGTATACTATGGGTGGTATTGGGTAGAAGCGGCTGGACATATGGAATTGAATAAGGAGCAAGTCATGGGGAAGAGCCGGAAGACCCCTGCAGGGGCCAGCTCACGTGGCAGATAAGGCATTGGGCTGGATCCTTAGTTGAGCAGGTTCCCCATTAAAGGGGTCCAGGAGTGGTGACTCTGTCCAGGAGCTCACACAGGAGAACGATGGGCCAACCCCCCTTGCAGAAATGGTGGCTGTGGCATCCGGTCCATGTCAGGGGTGACTCCCCAGGACAGGATCAGCCAGCATTCAGGCAGCTTGATACATGCCCAATGCCTTGGCCAAACCCTCTTGCACCTGCAATCAATAAATTACTGGTATACCCAATGCCAATCTCTTGTGTTCATTTCTATGGTCTATCCCACACTAAGCTGAAGGCATCATCACACACCCCTGACGGCAACTGGAACCAGAGTGCAGCCTCTGCATTGCAGGCAAGCAGGATTTGGTTAGATAAGGGAAACGAGGAAATCTGGGGTTGTGAGATCAGGAGCCAAAGGCAATAGGTTTACCTTGAAGAATTGCATGGAAGTGTGATTCTGCAAGGTGGAGAGAAGAAATATAATTTTATATCCTGGAAGACGACATGTCTGGCCAGAATCCTGAGCAAAAGGACTCTACACTGCAACGTTTTGTTGCAGACCCGCTTTTAGATAGATAGATAAATAACCTGTCCATAAAAGAAGGTTCATCTAGCATTTTGCCCTTTTACACTCTACTCCTTTCTGTTTCATAATACAGTAACTCTTCCATGGGGAGTGTCTTGTGGGTGTTCTCCTTATTAGTCTCAGTGCCAAGGTGTCATATATCCTTTATCTCTTTCATAATCGTTAAAGTAAGAAAGTACAAAGATCTCTGTCTATTTTTCCACTTAGGGGCAAGGAAGCTTCTCTGATGATTTCTATTTCTGTTTCCGCTTGGTGGCAGATGGATTTCTGTTAGAGGAAAATTAGTAATACTTGCCTAATGTAGTTGATAAGAAAATCAGGGATTGATATTTGGCAGCTGCGTTTTGATTGCATTTATAAGTATATCCCAGAAGTGTGTTTTTTTTCTGAGTTCAACACTGAACATTTAATTTCTAGAACTGTCACAGAACAAGGCCTACTTGACTGACTGACTGACTGACTGACTGGCTAAGGAAACATTCTTATTGGCTTTCTTCTCATCCGGAACTCACCGGAACTCAGTTCCGGCACCTCTCAGATGGTCGCCATTGCCATTATAAGATAAAAGGGAAAGTGTTCATGGTGAGTTCCATCACCTCTTTTTCTAGAAAAATAGCCCTGCTTATGGGCATACTTTTTGGGAATCACTTTATATGTATCCGTTTCTCACTAGGTGCCAATAGTTAAATTACATTTGAATGAGCTATAGTGATTCAAATTTTGTTGCAGTGGTAGTTTTTCTTTTTATAAAGAGCATAGCTTGGTACTATGTGTCGAACTTCAGAGCTGATCTTTTACTCCCATAACTCCAGAAGGGCTCAATATTGTTATTGCACCTGCTTTTCATCCCCTGTAAGTCAATTTCACAGCCCATTTGTGAAGCCTTAAGGTGAAATGGTGACTGTCTCCCACTAAATTCATGGCAAATCAGAGTCTGACTCTCTGAGATCAGAGACTAAGCAATCTTATTATATCTGCCAGGATTTTCGGGATGTTCCTTTTGGAAGAAAGTTCAGAAGCTGGAGAAAGGTAAAAACAAAATCCATATATTGATATATGAAGCTTGATCTTGATGGGACTGGCATCTTGCCTCATCATTATTTTTGTTACGTGCTTCAGAGATTCACATAAGTCTTAAAGGAGTTATTCTATGTGTGTGTCACAATTTGATCAATTATTATAACACAAGATATCTTTTTAAACTCCAGAAAGTAGAGAGCGGACAAGCTTGGCATAAAATGCAAAGTTCTCATACTTTCCCATGAAAGTTAATTTGATTCACTTATTACAGTATTTAAATTATGAAAATATTTCACTAGTAAATGAAGAAAGTGAAGCAATATCTTCAGAATTCAAATCATGTTTTGGAGAGAGAACTCTCTGAGGTTACCGGTACTTCATATCTGTCTTTGATAGGGTTATTGTGTGACAACTATCAGCAAAGCTGTTAAATCCTCAGATATTGATTGAATTATCTGTCCTTTTGAAAGTTTTCATAGAGGCCCAACTTTTCTTATTTGTGCCACAGACTTTGTTTTCTAACTCTGAATGCTAGAATCTTGTTTTTCTTCTTGGGTATCTTATATAAAAATGTGAACACATCCCTGAGAGTAAGCCTTTCAGCCAAAACTCCCCCACATCTTCAAAGTTCAAAATACCAATAGATGCCTCCTCCATTTTCAAGAGACATTATCTAAACTGCCTTCTCCATTAACCATTCTGATAAATCTTTAAATCTGGGTGTGCACTTGTGTGATACCTAATAATGCATTTTTGGGGGTGGATTAGCAAAGTTTGTAAAAGTTTAGAAAAGGAGGGTAGTTTAATTATTTTTAATTTTTATTTGTATAAAATAAATTGAATCTTTTCAGGCTTCACCATTTCCCTTCCTGGGTGGGGGGTGGGTGGGTGGGGGGAGGAATCCAGTAAGTAGGATAAACCATAAACTTAATGGAGAAAAGATTGACTTCAAATTTTGCAGTGAGATACTATATCACTAAAGATTTTTTTTCTTAACAATTTATTCTTCCTCTATCTGAAAAGGGGGAGGTGAGAAAAAAAGTTTCTTGCAACGGAGGAATAGAATTTATCTACAGAAGCATGAATATTTTAAACACAGACTTTAAAATCTTAACTTCTTTAATATTTTCAGTTTTACATATCAGACAAACCATCAGTAGTAATTCTAACTTCATTTAGATAAGAGAATAATGCAATGGGGAATTTATAATGCTGTCCGTCTTGCCTCAAACAGATGTTTGAAATGTTTGTAACAACAACAGAAAACACATGAAAGCTGATGTGTCTCTTCCTGGCAGGCCCCCCCCCCGCCCCCAAGAAACCCCTCTGTAGCTGTTTGTATGAGACTTTTAAAAAGAATCTTAGCTGCCACTATGCTTGTCTGTGGAAATATAGTGCAGAGCAGAAACAACGAAACCCTGCGTCCTTCAGAGCCTGGCCTCAGCCTGAGCAAGTCATCCTTCTGGCTATGCTTCCACCCACTGCCATCCAGCTGGAGATATGAGAAAGAACCCCAGTGAAGAGCCTGCCTCTGCTCCACCATATACTGCTGGCACTCTGCTGGTTTCTCTTTGAGTCTGTGAGCCCTGGCTGTCTTTATACATGTTGAAATGCAGGGGGAGAAGTGGGGGTGCAACCAGCCAGTTCCACCTGCAAATTGTGTTGGTGGAGCAGGCAGCATATGTTATATATAATTTTTTAAAAAAAAAATTAAAAAAAGTAAATAGTGAGGTGTAGGAGGAGAGAGAGAGGACTCACAGAGAGAGAGAGAGAGAGAGAGAGAGAGAGAGAGAGAGAGAGAGAGAGAATTTTGCCTATCCTGCCCTGGTCCAAAAGTAAATAAAAAATAAAAAATAAAAAATCCTCCCAGTAGCACCTTAGAGACCAACTAAGTTTGTTCTTAGCTGGATGTGGTCAAAAATGAGATGGCAAGAATAAACATTGACATCCTAGGCATCAGTGAACTAAAATGGACGGGAATGGGCGAATTCAGTTCAGATGACTATCATATCTACTACTGCGGGCAGGAATCCCGTAAAAGAAATGGAGTGGCCCTCATAGTCAACAAAAGAGTGGCGAAAGCTGTACTGGGATGCAATTTCAAAAATGATAGATTGATCTCGATACGAATCCAAGGCAGTCCTTTTAACATCACAGTAATCCAAGTTTATGCACCAACTTCCAGTGCTGAAGAAACTGAAATTGACCAATTCTATGAAGACTTACAACACCTTATAGAAATGACACCAAAGAAGGATGTTCTTCTCATTATAGGGGATTGGAATGCTAAAGTAGGGAGTCAAGAGATAAAAGGAACAACTGGCAAGTTTGGCCTTGGAGTTCAAAATGAAGCAGGGCAAAGGCTAATAGAGTTCTGTCAGGAGAACAAGCTGGTCATCACAAACACTCTTTTCCAACAACACAAGAGACGACTCTACACATGGACATCACCAGATGGGCGACATCGAAATCAGATTGATTATATTCTCTGCAGCCAAAGATGGAGAAGCTCTATACACTCAGCAAAAACAAGACCTGGAGCTGACTGTGGCTCTGATCATCAGCTTCTTATAGCAAAATTCCAGCTTAAACTGAAGAAAGTAGGAAAAACCACTGGGCCAGTAAGATACAATCTAAATCAAATTCCTTATGAATACACAGTTGAAGTGAAAAACAGGTTTAAGGACTTAGATTTGGTGGATAGAGTGCCTGAAGAACTGTGGATGGAGGCTCGTAACATTATACAGGAGGCAGCAACGAAAACCATCCCAATGAAAAAGAAATGCAAGAAAGCAAAGTGGCTGTCCAATGAGGCCTTAAAAATAGCGGGGGAGAGAAGGCAAGCAAAATGCGAGGGAGATAGTGAAAGATACAGGAAATTGAATGCAGATTTCCAAAGAATAGCAAGGAGAGACAAGAGGGCCTTTCTAAACGAGCAATGCAAAGAAATAGAGGAAAATAACAGAATGGGAAAAACCAGAGATCTGTTCAAGAAAATTGGAGATATGAAAGGAACATTTCGTACAAAGATTACCACAATTAAGGACAAAAGTGGAAAGGACCTAACAGAAGCAGAAGACATCAAGAAGAGGTGGCAAGAATACACAGAGGAACTATACCAGAAAGATATAGAGGTCTCATACACCCCAGGTAGTGTGGTTGCTGACCTTGAGCCAGACATCCTGGAGAGTGAAGTCAAATGGGCCTTAGAAAGCCTTGCTAACAACAAGGCCAGTGGAAGTGATGATATTCCAGCTGAACTATTTAAAATCCTAAAAGATGATGCTGTTAAGGTGCTACACTCAATATGCCAACAAGTTTGGAAAACTCAGCAGTGGCCAGAGGATTGGAGAAGATCAGTTTACATCCCAATCCCAAAGAAGGGCAGTGCCAAAGAATGCTCTAACTACCGCACAATTGCACTCATTTCACACGCTAGCAAGGTTATGCTTAAAATTCTACAAGGCAGGCTTAAGCAGTACGTGGACCGAGAACTCCCAGAAGTGCAAGCTGGATTTCGAAGGGGCAGAGGAACCAGAGACCAAATTGCAAACATGCGCTGGATTATGGAGAAAGCTAGAGAGTTCCAGAAAAACATCTACTTCTGCTTCATTGACTACGCAAAAGCATTTGACTGTGTCGACCACAGCAAACTATGGAAAGTTCTTAAAGAAATGGGAGTGCCTGATCACCTCATCCGTCTCCTGAGAAATCTGTATGTGGGACAAGAAGCTACAGTTAGAACTGGATATGGAATAACTGATTGGTTCAAAATTGGGAAAGGAGTACGACAAGGCTGTATATTGTCTCCCTGCTTATTTAACTTATATGCAGAATTCATCATGCGAAAGGCTGGGCTGGATGAATCCCAAACCGGAATTAAGATTGCCGGAAAAAATATCAACAACCTCAGATATGCTGATGATACAACCTTGATGGCAGAAAGTGAGGAGGAATTGAAGAACCTTTTAATGAGGGTGAAAGAGGAAAGTGCAAAATATGGTCTGAAGCTCAACATCAAAAAAACTAAGATCATGGCCACTGGTCCCATCACCTCCTGGCAAATAGAAGGGGAAGAAATGGAGGCAGTGAGAGATTTCACTTTCTTGGGTTCCATGATCACTGCAGATGGTGACAGCAGTCACGAAATTAGAAGACGCCTGCTTCTTGGGAGAAAAGCAATGACAAACCTAGACAGCATCTTAAAAAGCAAAGACATCACCTTGCCAACAAAGGTCCGTATAGTTAAAGCTATGGTTTTCCCAGTAGTAATGTACGGAAGTGAGAGCTGGACCATCAAGAAGGCTGATCGCCGAAGAATTGATGCTTTTGAATTATGGTGCTGGAGGAGACTCTTGAGAGTCCCATGGACTGCAAGAAGATCAAACCTATCCATTCTCAAGGAAATCGGCCCTGAGTGCTCACTAGAAGGACAGATCCTGAAGTTGAGGCTCCAGTACTTTGGCCACCTCATGAGAAGAGAAGACTCCCTGGAAAAGACCCTGATGTTGGGAAAGATGGAGGGCACAAGGAGAAGGGGACGACAAAGGATGAGATGGTTGGACAGTATTCTCGAAGCTACTAACATGAGTTTGGCCAAACTGCGGGAGGTGGTGAAGGATAGGCGTGCCTGGCGTGCTCTGGTCCATGGGGTCACGAAGAGTCGGACACGACTGAACGACTGAACAACAACAACAACAACAAGTTTGTTCTTGGTATGAGCTTTCATGTGCATGCACACTTAAACTCATACCAAGAAGAAACTTTTTGTTGTTGTTCAGTCGTTCAGTTGTGTCCTACTCTTGCTACCAAGGAGTGTGGTGGAGTCTCCTTCTTTGGAGGTCTTTAAGCAGAGGCTTGACAGCCATCTGTCAGGAATGCTTTGATGATGTTTCCTGCTTGGCAGGGGGTTGGACTGGATGGCCCTTGTGGTCTCTTCCAACTCTATGATTCTATGATTCTATGATTATTCGTGACCCCATGGACCAGAGCATGCCAGGCACCCCTATTCTCTATCTAAGAACAAATTTAGTTGGTCTCTAAGGTGCTACAGGAAGGATTTTTTATTTTTATTTTTATTTTATTTTGACTATGGCAGACCAACACGGCTACCTACCTGTAACTGGTCCAAAAGTAATAACTTTGCTATGTAACACCCCCATTAAACTACACTATCAGGTCAATCAAAGGGTGCACCAATTTTTTCCTCCTGGCTCCACTAGGCAACCACATGCTATGGCATCAGGGTGGATGGAGGAGTGTGAGACCCCTTGAAGCAAGAGCGTTCCCAACCCTGTATAATCAAGGCCGGGCTGGATTAAATATCCGTCGCCTGCCTTTTTCAAACTAACCAATCCTTTCCCTAAGTGTAGCCTTCCTATTGGAATGCACCCACTCTTCCCAGACCCAAAAAGCCTTGCAACAGGTGCTTGACGAAGGGTTGTTTTATTTCCATGTGATGTAAATAACTGTACCATGAGCTGTGCCTATTTTACAATCATTGAAATGCCCAGGCTCTAAGGGAGACATCATAGTTTGAAGCACTTTGCTGAAGTATTGATAAACTACCATCACTATGCAGTTCACTCTCAGGAATTGCTTTGGGGAACCTATTTCAACTGAAAAGCACGCTGTCAAACAAAATAGCTTATGGAATTTTCTATTGTCTCTTTTATAACCCACTATTATGAAGAAAAGGTTTTTCCCCCAAGCTTGGATTTAATAACTGCAACCCAGTTCCAAGTTATTAATGGATTTATAAGATTACTGATTCCCAGGTATACAGCCGGGGGGGGGGGAGGGGGGGAGACTGTCCTATTTGCTTTTTAGGAACCTGATATTACTTTTGTTCCTCTGATATGCCCTCCCTTTTTTCCTCATATTTATTTCAGAAAATAGGACTTGGTTGAAGAAAATTGGTGATTTTATGCCTTTTCCCATAATATATATATACAAAGTACAAACAGCAATGCCATAAAAGGCAGAGTAGAAATCTTTCAAGAACCCAAAACAGTGCAACTCCTGCAATCCGTCAAAACTTCACAAGGAGGAATTTGAGTGTTGAGTGACAGAATTCTACAACTCACATGCCCATCACCTAGTTGGAGATATCTTCTTGCCTTAGATCAGTGAAGGCCAAACTTGGCCCTTCAGCTGTTTTGGGACTACAACTCCCATCATCCCTAGCTAACAGGACCAGTGGTCAGGGATGATGGGAATTGTAGTCCCAAAATAGCTGGAGGGCCAAGTTTGGCCATCACTGCCTTAGATGAACATTTTGCTCATGGAAGGACCTCCCTGTAGCCAAAACAATGTATTCATTCGTTACTGGTCAGAGGATAGGCCCAGATGACAGGTGCACTTTGCTTGTGAAAATAGTGGCCTGGTTGTTAGCTGCACAACACACAGTTGCAAACTGCGCGCATGTCATGGTGAACATCACAAAAGGAAAAGTAAGGGTTAAAATTCTTCACTTTTTGCCAAAATCCTTGAATGTTCTGTTTGAACAACCTGCCTATTTCATGTTGTCTTGCAGTACATTATCCCCTTGGAGCAGCCTGATGTTAAAGGTAGTACAGTATAGGTGCTTAGGGCGCAGAGTTTAGGTGCCCATTTCCCCACTTCCTCTCCAGCAGTCTTCTGTTCCTATCCTTTCAGCACTTAAAATCAGATGGGGGTAACACAGCACTGAATCAGCATCAATTAGGATGGCCAGTAACTGACTCCATTATGCCCTTTCAGCCATGGCTTTGTGGAGAACTTCCAGATGGTTGAATCTGTCAACCACTTTCTTTGGAACTCAAGCTCTCTTAAGGAGTTGTTCAAAACTGGGAATTTGTTGTTCTGTTGGTTTAAGAGTAGAAATAACCTCACTGGTTGTCTTGCAAAATGTTCTCTCTCTTTTTAAGGCTCTGAGATTTACGAGTTAATTAGGCACCTCTTTGCTTCCTAAATTGGCTTTTCATATCTAAGGTTTAATGATCCAAAGCAAAACAAGAGTGCCAGCACATTGCTTTTTAGTTTTTACCCAAATCATTCTTATGTTTTTTGGAATGTTTTCAATCCTCCAGTCACTTGGTTCACCCTGAAAGCTTGACTTGCATGTATGAAGTCTGTGGGAAAAAGAATTATCTTAATTTTTCATTCAATAAACCTCTCAATGAGAAATCAACATTTCATTACCACCTTTATTTAAAATTAGGATTAATGTTTTAACATGCCGACATACATTCAAGAGTATATTTTCTCTGGATTTCTTGGCATGAACCATGGGCACATTTTTCTTTTATGTCTTTCGTTCTTTTTCCTAGGAAGTAACATGCCAATTGTTTACAAAAAGAATAACTTGATTTGAATAATAATAATAATTTCTATATTTATTGAGGTGGAGATGTGAGTATGGCAGGAAAGAGATGACAACCATAGATGATAATTTAGGTTTCTCACTAGTTGTTTCAACTTCTTTTCTTTTCTTACTTTTTTCTTTTCTCCTGGACAGTGAATTAGTAGAAGTAACTGATTTATTGTCCAATTTGTTGCCCTATGTCTTTGCTTGTTGAGAAAGTTATCATTCTGACATGTGAAAGCTTCCGCACAGAAAACATTTTTACATCCTTTTGCCACACAAGATTGCTCAGCTTTGGTACCATTTTTTTAAAAAAGGGTTTATTTATTGTGTAATCCTAGTCAAACAAGAGAGCATGTAATGAATGTGGTGATGTCATACTAATCAGATTTGGTTATGTGATAATATCGCTAAAGGCAAATTACACTGTCTCTTTGCCCTCACTTTGAGTCACACGATAGAGGGGGCCCAGGGCCGAGTGAAATCAGTGCCCTGTGCGTGCGTGCCCCGCATTGTGTGCGCATGATGTCAGCGCGCACCACAGTGTGTTGGCATTGCATGTGCACACCTGGCAGTGTGCATGTGTGGCCACTGCAGAGGTTGGGGGCAGCCCTCTGAATTAGAATTTTGTGGGGGCCAGCACCCCATACTTGGCACCCCTGCTTTGACTAGCTGGAGGGAAAGTGTATACCCAATTCTTTTTATTAGTTCTTGTTTTTAATGGGTGATAAAACCCATATCTTGATGAAAGTGCTAGGGATGCCAGCACAAAATGGCTGCCATGGGCAGCAGCAAAAATAAAAATGTGATGGTACTGTATCAGTGAGTTTGGTCACAACCCCACTACCACCACTGCATAAACTGTTTGGTCTTGCTGTCAGGGTATTTGCTTTTTGCTTTTGCCTGTATGCACCGCACCACAATATTTTACCCCAATCCGATTCTAACCATACATAGTTCCACGTGATGAGCTGGGACAGAATAGAATATGCTTCAATTTAAAAGTAAAGTTGTGTAGATGGACGACACCTGCACATCCAGATGTGGATGTTATCAATTGTACTACCTTGACTTTGCATGATGGCTTGCAAGAGTTCATAAACGGTCATCTAATTTTCACTATACCTAGTCAACCCCAGTAAGTGTAACGAGCTCCAGAGTTCCTCCTGTTATTGTAGCTAGGGGTGTAGTAGAGATGCAGTGTACTTCTGGTAACTTCTGAGCATCTAGGAAATGAGGTGTTCCTCTACCACCTTCTGCACCCCTGGAGCTAGGGACCAGAACAGTGAATTTCTCCTGAAGGATTCGGGTAATTACACATTTTGGGTTTACTAACAAGGCCAGCCAAAATACTAAGACCTTTGGGTGACAATACCCAACACATTGATTCCTCCAATTGGTCAACTGTTTACAGCCGAACTATATAGGTTCCGCATAAATCACAAGACCTAAAATAAAGATACAAAAAAACAACAGCAACAACCCCCCACAACCTCCTTCCACCACACCCCAGCCCAAGAGTCTGTCCAGCACCCTCAGCTTTTGTAGCTGGAGTCAGTCTTAGCCCTTCCCTCCCAGGCCAGGTGGGAAAAGGCTGGAAAGGCAGGAAGCAGATCTTCCAGGAGTCACAGCCAAGATGGCCTCGGGCCTTTCAGCAGCCTCAGCTTTCAGTATACACTTATACTGCTGAATATTATATTAAAGACTATGGCTATATCATATTTCTTCTCCGCTGATAATCTGACTTGAATGTATTGGGCACTTTGATCTTTGTGAATTCCAAGATAAATTGACCTGATCTAGTCCTTCTCAGCTAATGTGTGGGTTGAAACATACCTACAGTAGTTGTTTACTTCCTGGCTGTTCCAATGCAGATCTCAGTTCAAAATCAGAGAAAATATTTGGGGGTGGGGAAAACTATTTAGAAATGTGTATTTTGAAAGTAAACATTTTCTTTAAATACTATCTGAATGCATATTTCTCTGTAGATAATTGTTGATTGAAAAGGACATCTAATGCAGAGATTTCCATGGTAGGAGAAGCACATTTTTCCAGTTCTCGATGAGCAGTGCATTTTCTGGGAAATGCCAGCAGATCCTTGCCCAAGGTATTTTGAGTTGACAGAGAATTGTATATTAATTTAAAAGGAAGGAAGCATTGCAAATTCTGTAATGCTCATGAAGTTGTTTAAATTGTTCAAGCTAAATTAGATTGTTAGAGGTCTTGCCACTCCCTATGACTTCTTTAAACTAGCACTGCACTGCAATTGTCCTCCCCTTTTAATAACAGTAATAGCATTAATAACTATTTCCTGTTTGTGGATTGTGGCTCAGAGCATTTCTTTCTACTTCTTGACTTCCAATATTGGCAGTTTGTTTCATGCAGAGCTATCTGCAAACTGTTGCCAGATTAGACTTGAAGTAAGCTGATTTTTTATCAAGCCACTGGGTAATTCTGACCATTTCATCTGGCAGTTTTAGTACTGTACCATGGCAGCTGACCTGTGTAAGTGAAGGATTAGAGTAGCATCAGTATACTGAGAAATGTTTTTGGAAGCATTCTTTCAACATGTGCTCATTAAAGGTAAGATAAAAATCTATTGCCATTTGTGTTTCAAACAAAAGATTTACCGAGGTCTGTTGGCATTTTCACTTTTGTTATACTTAAACAAGGAGGCTTTAAAATAATGGGGGTGTTGCATAGCAAAGTTATTACTGTGATGCCCTTCCCATTAATGATTAAGAAAAGCATGAGTATCTGTCATAGGTTTCTTTGGATAAACTGCTAGATTACTGCTATTCAAACATAAAATGTGCGTTAAAACAAAACGCAATACGTATGCTACATGCTTTCCATTTAGCTTTACAGTGACATTTTTCTTTTAATACCGTTGCTGAAAGAGAGCACTGTATTTTCCTTTGGACAGTTAGTGTTTGATTAGGAGTAGATAATCCTCCGTACAAGTCAATAAGCCTGAGAGGGATTTCAGCAGACTGTTATTAACCCAAAATCTTGTCTTTGCCTGGGTTCCCCCCCCCCCTTTGGTTTCCCTTATTCACTTTTCCTAGTCAGAAATGGTTTCACGTTCCAATAAAGAGCGACTCTGCTTTGATTGAAATGGTGTTCTTGTTGGACAGCTGATTCTGTTTGCCTGGCGTAGTAACATAGAGGAGATAGAGGTAGCTCTATCCATCATCCCCTGGCACCACATTTTGAGAAGCAAAAGAGATGGTGTCAGAATATTTTTATGCATTCATAGAGAGCTGTTTTTGTACTTGATTTTTTTTCTTTAAAACACTTCTCTTGGATGAAATTTAATTTTCATTAAACAATAATGCAATGGAACTGTAATGTGATGCCGCAGGTTGTGCCTAGTTAGTCCCTGTGGTTAATTTATGCAATTTATCAGAGAACACAGAAGATATACCGCTAACTTCTGCATATGTTTGGTTTCCTATTAACATTTTGTGCCACAGTTAATAATACAGGATACAACTTGCTTTTAGCAAGTATTTCTCTACTGTGGGTGGTGGAAATAACACCTGAAACAGCTTTTGTCAGATATTCCCTTTTGTTTGTTGTTATGAGCTTAAAAGGTCTGAAACTCAGAGATGAGTAGCAAGAGGTTCAAACCCATTATTCCATCAGCATGCATTAACATTTAGTTTGTATTTTTTTTCTCTGTGTGTGTTTGTTTGCTTTTACAGTTCCATTGCATTATTGTTTAAGAGCTGGCTCAAATGTTTATGGGTTGTTTGCCATTAGTAATTAACAGGTTCAATTCATACACTGTTATTGAAATGGAAATATATTTTTAAGAGTCAGGTACACATAGGTTGAAAGCATGCATGGAGAGGCACATGTGTTTTATGTAGCATATTTGAGTACTATGGGTTACAAGGACAGCAAATACCTTTTGCTTTCCAAGTGCAGATTTAATTCACAGTACTGTACAAGGGAAAATACCTTACTGCTTGTAGTGCGAGCTAACTTCATTATTTAAAAATCAAAATATGCACACCCTCCCAAATCTTTATTCTAGTTTCTAAATGTTTATGTTTTGTATACAACTCCTGTTTCCAAGATGGGAGCAAATAAGTCATATTCTTCTTACTTTGTACATTGTTTAAAATGCAGTATTTGTAATCCTAGAGAGAGATGTCACAGAAGCAATGCAGTTCATTAAAGCAAATGCGGTTTAATTTAGACAACATGCTTGTGTGATTGGGTGTGATTAAAGTATCATTTTCATCCTGTGAAGTTATTGTCTTTTTTTTTTTTGAAACATCCTCCTATAAGCAAAGCCAGGCTGAATATTACTCATCACAACACACCATATGGTTCTTAGTTGGTAGAATTCAAAAGCTGTTCCAGGGAATCTGTTATAGTTACAGCAGGCTAATGCTGTGTCTAACTAGCTGTCTTTTTTAGTGCAGGCATTGTCCTGTTTTTGCTCTCCAGGGGTCTCACTCATCAGCTCTGAGTTATTTGCTGTGCTGTTCCCAGCAAAGATGCTCCCCAAACAAATGCGTGCTTGCTATGGTACCACTCATTTGTGAGATTTGATGTGAATATGTGAAGTAGGCCTATATACTATCTGATAATGGTATGATCACGTGTTGAAGGTTCTGCAGTATGTGTGTGTGTGTGCGTGTATATTATATTATATTATGATATAATAATATAATTATGTTATGTTATGTTATGTTATGTTATGTTATGTTATGTTATGTTATGTTATGTTATGTTACCTTAGCCCTATTATCCAAGGTTGTGCATCTAGCAGTTCCACAAGCAGGGAATTTATTGATCATAGAGTTCAACATCTTGAATATTTCTGGTCCATTTTGTGGTTCTAAGGGAAAGTTTGGACATGTTTTGGGGGGGAACTTGCAAATTATAAGAAGCCGCAGTGGTCATTGGTCACGTGACAATGTTTCTTACCTTTCAGTGATTAGCAGAGTTTTGAATAAGTTTATCTGTATATTTGCTTAACTCGAATAATTAGGTTGCAGAATTCTGCCATTCCTGGCAGAGACTTTGGATAACGTAAGCGTTGTGCAGGACTGTGGTTTTTAAAAGATGATTTGTTTATAACCCAATCACTTTTTAATACATTACAAATCCCTCTTACCCCACCCCCAGGCCAGAATGGTACATAATTTTAATCGAAGTTTTACAGAGTTAGGGTGACAGCGATTTTGTCAAAGCCATCTGTGGCGTTCATACAGGGCCCCCAGTCGTTCCGCGGACTATTGACGCTGTGCCACCACTATTCCGCTGCCACCAACCAGGATCTCCCTGGTAAACACTGAGTCTCAGTCAGGATTTAAGTTAAAGAATATCAAGAGTTTATTTTCACACACCAACAAGTTTTCGATAGTGAATACACTGTTACACTTTATCCTCTCAGTCTCATTTTCTGCCTCATCTACCTCCCCACCACAAAGTTCCACACACCAACCCTCACAACCACCAACACCAACTGCAACTCTAAACTAAACTAACTGAACTAACTGCCCAAACCCCTGTGCTGAGCCTTAAACACAGTTAGGCTCCGCCCCTGGGCGCTCCTATTGGTCAGCTTATTAACGCTTTTATCTCTACCTGCACAATCCTATTCAGAAGGAATGTCCAATGCCACACCATCCACAGCAGGGATTTCAAACTAGGTTTGCTTGAACTTGACCTATATAGATTGTGGTGCAGAGAAACTATGCTGATGCACCTACTTGAACAGGATAGTCATATGCAAGAAATTGGACATTCTAGCTACTATACAAGCCATGCATCTCAACTCTTAATTTTTCTGTAGTTCAGTACACCTTCTTTAGTATCACATTACTTTTCTATCCTCTGAGTTGCCTTGTTGTTCTCACATCTTTGTTGTTCCTAAGTATCAATTACAGGTGGGTAGCCGTGTTGGTCTGCCATAGTCAAAACAAAATCGAAAATTCTTTCTAGTAGCACCTTAGAGACCAACTGAGTTTGTTCCTGGTATGAGCTTTCGGTATCTGAAGAAGTGTGCATGCACACGAAAGCTCATACCAGGAACAAACTCAGTTGGTCTCTAAGGTGCTACTAGAAAGAATTTTCGATTTTGTTTTGCCTAAGTATCAAGTTAACCTTTAAAAATATGCTTTTAGGTGAATGTTAGCCTTTGTTGTCCTTTTTTTTGGGGGGGGGGGGAGGAATTGCATGACCAGGTGTGTGTTTTTGGAAGCATGGAGTAGGATTCCAGGAATCATACTTCTATTCCTCTGGTTACTTTTTGTTAAAGTGTAGGCAATAGTCTCCAGCGGAAGCTGCCTAAGGACGGCTTCTGGATTATCAGCATTATTCAGTGCATTACATAATGTCATTTGTGCTTAAATGATTTAGTGAAATGGGTAAAAGAGATGGAAAAGGAAGTCAGGTTGACTCTGAAATAACAGTTGCAGGGAACTCTCAAGTTAGTAATTCTGGTGGTGCTATAAACTCAGATTATGATTATTTGTTCACATATTTTCTTTTTAAATTTGGCAATGTGTGAATGTTTTGTTTAGTAACTAACACTGGAAAACCTTGTTCTTTTTATTGTGCAATGAAATATTTTCCTTTGGAATCATTGCTAAATATCCATATCACAGTCATCTAATTTGCTCTGCACAGGCATCTATCATTGGGCTGTTTGCATATTGCTGGCAGTAGAGGATTTTGGTAAGACTGCCCTAGTGTATGATAGTCCATTAGTCCATTCTTGTAAGATAGAAACCAGGGTTGTTTAGTGTTTTTAAATGCATTTACATCAATATACCACCTCTGATTTCAAATGGACGATAACATTTTTTAGCCAATTCCAGTCTTTTATAATCACATCAAAGGACTGTAGTATTACCAAGAACTAAATGTTCAAATCTTCATTAGGTTTCAGCAACTGAATTTTTCACATTGAACATGTAAAGTTGGATAATGTTGGCCACCCCACCCTCTTCTTTATATAGTTACACATGCAGTAAGTTGAACACATGGAAGTCAGAAGCCACATGTAATTCTATTCCCCTTCCACACACTCAGTGTAGCATGTAGCATGCTATTCTTTGTTTTAAGAATGGCTGTATGAATGGCTTATAAGGGATAAGGCAGTCTCTCGACCTGGTCCTAAGCTGTATAGGTTCAGGTTAACACAAGAGGCACTGGCAGCAGTGATTTGTTGTCCAAACAGTTAGCAGCAGGAAGCTTATTTCATCTGGTTATCACACAAGTTATTGCTCTTGTATTTCCCATGGTGCACTGATTCTCCCTTCGCCAGAAGAAACAAATGGATCAAATGACCAGGAGTGTGGGGGCAGTGGGGATAAATATGTATAATAGTATACATTTGAGAAGTACTTTGATTTCTCTGTAGCACACTTGCCAAAAGCATTGGGCAATACTTGTATAAGCCCCAGTCTTTTGTCAGAAGAAGAGCTCTAACAATTTGACTGAACTTGTTTGGATAATTAAATCTTGAAATGGTTTTATTGGATTACACAAATATACACCTTTGATCTGAAAGGAGTTCTGTCATGTCCTCAGTGAAATAATCCAAGTTCCCCCCATGAGTGCACAGATAGTATTTCACATTCTGAAAACATTTAATTAACTTCTTTGCGAAAGTATGTAAGATATGAAAACACTCAATCAGTTGTTGTTGTTGTTTGTTTTCATTGGCTGCGATCACACTGTTGTTTAAGATGAAAGAAGAGATATCATGCATATCTGTGATTAACTAGTCGGTTCAAAGCTACAGGATGAAAAGGATGTTTATCTGTTCTCTGCTAACTACTTACAAATAAAGACACATAATCAATTTAGGATGTATAAACCCAACACAACCATTAACAATGTTTCAAAAGAGGATAGCTGATGTGGCTGCAAGGAAAAAGAAAGCAAATTAGTCATAGAATCCTTTCTGTTTTGAAGATCATATTTGGGTTTTTATTTTCATTTATACAAGGCAGGTCTTAGCCTTTGTGACACTGGTCAGATCCAGCCTCACAGCTCCCCTCAGCCTGCCTGTCCACATAACACTTTTTCTCCCCACTATTTCCAGGAGGTAGGAGATTCACTCATTTTGATTGTTAAACTATTCCTATGGATCATATGAACAATGCTCAGAAATTTTGGACAGTTTCAAACTCACAGTAAAGTCCAGTATGGACAAGCCTGATATTCAGATATTTTATGCTCCCTAGACTTCACTGGTTTATTACTAGAATGGTGACATGTCCACCCCCCCCTCTAGATTGACATAATAAAAACTGGCATTTGCCCCTTCTTGCAGTAGAACAGCCATTTCTAAATCAAAAATATTTCAACAGTGCAAGAGAAATTAGACAACTGTCATTAAATTGCAATCCTACATGAGCTGAAACTAATTTATTTTAAGTGAAAATAAACCTATTTCTCCTTAACCTGGGGCATGTTGAAATTCCCATTGACACCAGTAGATTTGAGATGTTAATAGCATTTGACTCATTTATTATCTTAAATAATGAGCAAAGAAATATATAGCATCTTGATTATTATTTTTTAAATACCAACTAAGCTGTTGAGAACTATGTACTTCTCTTGACCTTTTTTGGTATCATCCATATTTCTTTTTTAAAAAACCAGTTCATTTTAAAGGGCTTTTGTGCTACTTTCCCCTCTACTTATAATAGGCTTTGAACTAAGTATAAAGAGTATTGAAAGGTATGTGCTTTTAAATTGAATCTAAGTTAATCTGTAGCTCCATCTCTGTGGATCAGTGAGTGTCAAAACAGCATACACTGCCAACTGAAATGAAGAGGCAAACATGGTATGCTATGATTAAAAAGACCACCAGTTTACTGAGGAACGTGTAGGATTCTAAGCCAACATGACAGGTGTGGAGGAGAGTCTGAGGCAATAGTGTGAGAGGCAAGGGGCACCTTTGACCTCATTGTAAAACAAATTGTGATCAGCATGTTGACTCTTTGTCAATGATACAGACATTCAAAGGGTCATAATAACTGGCAAGAGTCTGAAAATAACCAGGATTGTGCCTTTCTTACATTATTTGCATTGTGTTCACTAGCTTTTTTTAAAAAAAGAAAGAAAGATGTATTCTCACTAAACAAATGCACGGTTTCTTGGTTCTTCACAACTCGATGTGGTATTGCCATTTATATTGAATATTAAGAGACCTCTAAAAATTGAAAAACAGAGTTCCAAAGCAATCTACTGAGTTCATGAATGAATAGGGATTTGAACCCACATTGTCTAAATCTTATGCTCTATCCATGAATACATTTTTTTTAATGGAATCTGTGCTAGCTTACAAGAATTTCCAAGTAATAAAGTTGTTTAGTATGTAATATGCTACTTGAAAAAAAATGTGTTTCTTCAAATGTTTGGATGCTTCATTAAAAAATAATGGTTTTAAGATACTTGTTGATAGTCCTGTTTTGCCCTTTTTAATGTAAAACATGGAGTTGGATTTCAGCAGCATGCAAAGACTCTCACTTAAATGTTCAGAATAACTTCATGCTGGACACATCTAATTTACCATCCCTTGTTTACATTCCATTCAAATAAATAAGAGTCAGTATTGGAACATTGCTGATACTTTTGTTCTCCCACAACAATTAAAATGCAAAGAAATCATGGGGGGAGGGGGAGGTGAAAAGTAAGCATTTACTTGTACCAGGCTACTTTTAATACGTATTGCAGGGCTCCTCAACATGCTGCCCTCCAGATATTGTTGGATTACAAGTCCCACAATCCCTGACCTTTGGCTGTCCTGTCCTTGATGGGACTGATGAGAGCTGTACTTCAACATCTGGAGGGCAACAGTTGGCTTCCTGATGCATTGAATTAAGAGTGTTAAAAATGACTTGTGCGGTGTTAAGATCCTTTTATAAAAAGTCATTGAGAAACTTTGTTGTTCAGTCGTTCAGTCGTGTCCGACTCTTCGTGACCCCATGGACCAGAGCACGCCAGGCACGCCTATCCTTCACTGCCTCCTGCAGTTTGGCCAAACTCATGCTAGTAGCTTCGAGAACACTGTCCTCTGTCCCCTTCTCATCCTCTGTCCCCTTCTCCTTGTGCCCTCCATCTTTCCCAACATCAGGGTCTTTTCCAGGGAGTCTTCTCTTCTCATGAGGTGGCCAAAGTACTGGAGCCTCAACTTCAGGATCTGTCCTCCAAGTGAGCACTCAGGGCTGATTTCTTTGAGAATGGATAGGTTTGATCTTCTTGCAGTCCATGGGACTCTCAAGAGTCTCCTCCAGCACCATAATTCAAAAGCATCAATTCTTCGGCGATCAGCCTTCTTGATGGTCCAGCTCTCACTTCCGTACATTACTACTGGGAAAACCATAGCTTTAACTATACGGACCTTTGTCGGCAAGGTGATGGCTTTGCTTTTTAAGATGCTGTCTAGGTTTGTCATTGCTTTTCTCCCAAGAAGCAGGCGTCTTCTAATTTCGTGACTGCTGTCACCATCTGCAGTGATCATGGAACCCAAGAAAGTGAAATCTCTCACTAAGTTCAGAAACCTAGCTATAAATAATTGTGCTTTTAGAAGAACTGCAGCTGGGGGGGGGGGAATCAGTTGATTCATCTTCCTTTATGATAATAGTAATTAGATGCAATAAAATGATACAATTCCAGTATTTCCAAGTTTGGAAAACAGCAGTTAGTTTTCCAGATATACGCCTCTGTTGGGGAAAAGCCATTCAAAGTCTTAGAATCGGGTATGGGTAAAGGGGAACTGCAAAACAGTTGTTGGAATGAAAAGTTTTTATTAAAAGCTTCCTAAAAACAGCATCATATTCCTTTGGCAGGGTTTCCAGCTTATTTTGAAAGATTAGTAAGTATGTATTATTCCACTTGAATGATTCAGTTCAGAAGGTATCAGAAGACCACTCTGAACTTTTGCTTCACTGAAAATTCAAGTGATTTTTACAGTCAAAGCATCATTGAACTTTTTAAAAGTACAATATAAATGGCCTTTTCTCTTTTCTGTATTATTCTCATCCCTGAAATGCCCTTTTATTTGTATTATTTTCTCTAGATCCTCCCCGTGATCCATGGCTTGAAAGAAAATGTCTGGGACCATCGCCAGTCGCTCCAATCTTGCACTCTGCTGAACTCTAAATTGGCGCCATGTTCTGTGGTACATCGTTATGGTATGGAATGTGTCATGAGGTGCTCATCACTTGGATTAGTTGCCACACTTCTGCCTCTGTCAAAGAGAAGTGCAGAGGCCTAAGGTGGATACAGCAGGATTGACTGACTGAATACAGCACCCTGGACTTATTCTCAAAGGTAGGATCACTTTAGGCAACTTTAAACAATGGAAATATGTCTGTAAAATGTTATCACTTGAATCAGTATGAGATAGTGAGACAATGTCTCCAACATTCTAAGGCATATTGCACCCATTTGCATAAAGAGTTAACATATGAAATACAGAGATGGATTATTGTGAGATATAAGCATTTTTGGAGACTTTGCCTAAGAAAATAATTGAGAATGGTGGCAGGGAAATGTATAAATATATGCATTTTCATATAGTTAAGATTGTCACCGTAACTGCATTTATGCTATCATTTAGGGGCAAATAAGGCAAAAAGAAGCAATGGGAATTTAATTTTTTAAAGCAAATAACACTGTTTAATCTTCTGTTTTGAAGTAATCCACTTAGCACTTTTAACAGAATTAGAAACATTTATTTAGTATTGTGTTAAATGTGTTCCTGCATATTGAAATGGATGTATTATCAAGAGGGTGATGGGTAGCATTGGAAGTATTCTTAGAATCTTAGAATTGTATAGTTGGAAGGGACCCTGAGGATCATCTAGTCCAACACCCTGCAATGCAGGCATATACAGTTGTCCCACACAGGGATTGAACTTGCAACCTTGGCATTATCAGCACCACACACTAACCAACTGAGCTATCCAGCTGTGGGATGCTGCACCCAACCATAATTTCAAGGGCTAGAAATATAAAGTTTTTCAATAAATGTCAAGCATTTTATTCCCTGCTGCTGAATTGTATTTAAAATTGTTTCCCTTAGATGTTCATACCACATTTAAATTAATTTAGATTAGCCAAATAACTATCAGGATATTCTGCGACATTCTGTAGTTCTTGATCAAATGCAAGGAATTCAGGCCCAGGCAGTAAACCAGGTAGACATGTTTTAATAGTTTAGTCAATATTTGTGTTGCAGGGTGGTAAACATTTTCTTGGACACATTCCCATACATGAAAAATTGAGTACATACATCTAGACCAGGGTTCAGCAACCTTTTTCAGCTGTGGGCCGGTCCACCGTCCCTCAGACCATGTGGTGGGCCACACTATATTTTTTTTGGGGGGGGGATGAATGAATTCCTATGCCCCACAAATAACCCAGAGATGCATTTTTTTTTTAAAGGACAGATTCTATTCAAGTAAAAATACGCTGATTCCCGGACTGTCCGCAGGGCCAGATTGAGAAGGCGACGGGCCTTAGGTTGTCTACTCCTGATCTAGACTATGATGGACAAAAACCATAATGCTTTAAGTTATTATGTGTTTTCAGTTAAGTAATGTTTGTGCAGTCGTGAGTCCTTGATTTGACTCGGCACTGACTACTTCACTGATTTCATTGTGTCAAAAAGAATACTGTTCATTGTCATATTTTTGAGTCATTTGCCTTCTATGGTAGACTGATGTGTGCCATAACCTACTACTCTTTTCATACTGGTATGTGGTTGTTACTATATATTGCTGAGGAAACTTCTAAGTAATGAAGTTGTTCACATGTCGTTCTTCAGGACACCTACTAGTCTCTCCCCACAGCACAAATGAAACAAGGTAGCTTTAATTCACTGGCTGGTTTTTCCTCTTCAGTTGGAAATTTTAAGGAGTTGACTTTTTATGTCAGATGTCCTTGAACATCAGTCTCAAACTCAGTTTATATGATATATTTAGTGTTCTAATGTTTTATAGATAACAAGGTGAGAGTGAAGAAGAAGAAGATTTGTTTTGAATCAGACCATTGGTCCTTCTTCAGCCCAATACTCTCTGTTTCAACTGGAAGCAGCCCACTGAGGTTTCACAGAGACTTTCATAGTCTCACTACCCACGATGCTTTTAATTTGAAAATGCCAGGTGTTGAACCTGGGTCAATTGCATGCAAAATATTTGCTGTGTCAGTGAGCTTTGCCCCTCCATGATATCATTTAGATGGCTGGTTATGTAGTATCATGCTTCACTATGAGGGTCTAGATATCTTTATTTATTTATTTATTTATTTATTTGTACCCCGCCCATCTGGCTGAGCTTCCCCAGCCACTCTGGGCGGCTCCCAAACGGATGTTAAAACAATGCAGCATTAAATATTTAAAACGTCCCTAAACAGGGCTGCCTTCAGTTGTCTCTTAAAAATAGGATAGCTGCTTATTTCCTTGACATCTGATGGAAGGGTGTTCCATAGGGTGGGCACCACTACCGAAAAGGCCCTCTGTCTGGTTCCCTGTAACCTCACCTCTTGCAATGAGGGAACTGCCGGAAGGCCCTTGGCGCTGGATCTCAGTGTCCGGGCTGAACGATGGGGGTGGAGATGCTCCTTCAGGTATACAGGACCGAGGCCGTTTAGGGCTTTAAAGGTCAACACCAACACTTTGAATTGTGCTCGGAAACATACTAGATGAATTCCCTACATGGGATGAACCTGAAGGGTCGTTCTAGCCACTCCCTTGACAGCTTCATTCAGTATATCATTTGACAGGGCCTTGAAGTCTTCAGATTGCCTTGCCTTTCTTTCTTTTTTTCCTTTTAAAAAGCTTATTGCAACAGAGACACACAATATGATGTGTATTACTGCAATGTAGGCATTAATGAGTTTAAAGCAAACTAGCTGTTAAATGAATGATCATGAAGTTCTTGGTCATTAATGGAGGTTGTTATTTATGGATTTGGAAACAGATGCTAACTGACTAATTAAACAGTGGTTATGAACTGAGACTTACTGGGTTAGGAAGTGACCTAGGCTTCCAGGTTTATGCCCTTAATCATTGGATCATTGTTTCTCCTTGTGTGATTATAAATTTAACAGTTCTCTGGCAGGGTCAATACATTCTGAAAAATAAACCTTAAGTGTCATGGCCAATACTTCACATGGCCATAGCCAATACTTAACTGTGCAGAAGATTTTAGCACTACTTGTTTGTCTGACTGCATAATCATTATTTTTTGGTGTGGGTCATTCCACTATTTCTGACTTTAGGTCGATCATCAATAATCTGTGGCAGTTTCTTTATTCCTCTCTGAATGTGTGAATTATCCAATCAGTTATGATTTTATTTTTACCTATTCAATTCCAGCAGGCAATATTTTCTCTGTAGTCCAGTTGGCATTCCTTTTGGACTTCAAGATGAAATGTTTTGACAGGCAATTCCCTGCTGTTTATCCAATTTGTACACTGATAGATTAGTTGCTTTTCCCATTGACTGAAATTGGCTTAAAAAATTGGTTTAACTTTGGCAGGATTGCCCCCTTCAGTTGTAATTGTTTACATAAAATGTAAGATTCTCCCCCCCCCCCCTTTGCCTAAGGAGATTGTGTCACATGGCAACTATAGAACTGAGATTTTGCTAGATAAAAGCAGTTCTCCTTGCAGGGCCGACCCAAAACATTTTGGCACCTGAGGCAAATCACAAAATGGCTTTTCCCTGTGCCAGGGAAACAGTGAGTGAATAACTACATCAGGAACAAGGATGGTAGTAAAGATCTACAAAGGGATCTGCTGCCCCTGTGGATCCTGCTGCCTGATGTGCTCTCCTCACCTTGCTTCATGGGTGGGCTGGCCTTGTCTCCTTGAGTATGTGAGTTCATTAATAGGCACCTAGGCATTAGTGTTAAGAATAGTAGAAAGGCCATAGTTTGGTGATGAGAGCATGTTTTACAGACAAAAGGTTCGAATTTCAGTCCCTGACATCTCCAGATAAGGCTAGGGAAAACTCTGGAAAATTGCTGGAAAATTGCTGTCAACCAATTCAGATAATACTGAGCTAGATGGTGACAGCTTCCTATGTTGATTCTGTCCAAATTAAATACCAATGTCATTTTAGCCAAGTCTAGTGCAGGATGACAACATGACTTAATTGAGAGACCTTATTTCTGGCCATCTTTGAGAACTGATCTTCTGGTGCTGTTATGATCCTTTTTTGATTATACAGCAGTCAGACACAACCATGAACATATAGTTTGATTTGAAAATGGCAGTATTTAGTTCTGAACATGTACAATTACAACCTGATTGGTGCGTAGTGAATCCAACAAACTTTTTCTTTAGCTGTAATGCTAGATAGAAAACAACTTTAAAACCTGTATATATTTAAAATAATCGGACACATATAGCAATGTTTATTACTTTTAGAGGATGTTACTCTGAATATGACTGAAATGTACCAGTTTTTACCCACTTTTTAATACTCTTCCATCCAACAAATGATGTAAGAAATGTGCAGGAAAATGCTCTTTGGTTTTTCTTTTTTGTCTCCAGATAACAAAGATCCCAACTTACAATTTATACATAACCAAAAGATAATACTATTCAGCCTTGTTTCCAAATTGGAATAGAGTCTTAAAGAAATTCTGGTAATAACGACCAATAACTTTGTGCCGTTCTTTGAATCAGCGTCAAAAATATTTGCCTTTTGCTTGCAACTCATGACTGTTTTGGCAAACTATTCCACTATGTCCGTCCTATGAAAGTTGCTCCCTTAGAAGGTAGGAGGGAAGGGAGAAGAAAAAAATAGGAATAAAGTAGTATGCTTTGCTATCTGGTCTGAACAACACTGGATTGCTTTGTCTGAGGGGGAGGGGTGTAGTTTATATTAATGTGTTTGGCCTAAAGTTCCTTGGAGCTCTAGTGGGACGGCGATGGGGGAAAATACTTTCAGAATAATTTTCCATTACCCTAATGGCGAACATATTAAATTGATTGTTATGGAATAGCTTTGGAATGAAAAATGTTGTGTGCTGAAAAGTTAGGGACCTATATCTGTTCATTCCTGCCTGCGGATGTCATTAAGATCTCAAGTGAGCCAAACAGACTGGCAAAAATGTCTTCAGTCGCAGCAGACTGGCAGCTGTGGGAGAACAAGATTGTGGAGGGTCACAGACATTGTTGTACAGTGCATGTTAGTTTTAACCGATTACACCTCATGACAAATGTATAATTTTTGTAGTGTTTGGCAGTCTTAAACTCTTCGGGATATTTATGAGGCATGCTAATTGGATTGCTCAGAGATCTCTTGCTGGTATCATTTAGTAGCTTTAGGTCATATTGTGTTGTCAGTGAAAGGGTTAGGGAAGCATGAATGAGCACACTGAGATACTTTGCAATTTAAGAAAAGAAGTGGTGTGTATGCAGGCTACGTGTTTTCCTTACGTAAGCTGCTGCTTTCAGAGCGCATTCCTTGGATACATGCAATGTCATGATTTTGCTCATTCTGTACTACAGAATGCATGATTTTATAATCTGAAAAGGTAATTAAACAATCTTTTGCATTGATTCTAAATGTATAAATGAATTTGCACTTCTTACATGAAAAGGCAGTGTTCAAGGAACAAGCACACTCCTAAGGCCTTGTTAGGTAGGTGGAGCTTTGAAGGAAACGGCTCAGAGCATGCTCAGAACAGATGCATGATTCTGATACAGGCTTAGGATACCACATGTGGCTGATCTTGAAGCAGTCCTGACTCCAGCCTAATTCGCTACATTAGCTGTGATGGAAAGCCCTGATGGCAACAGATGACGATGGAACCTTCCTAGTAGGGCTGAATTTCAGGAAGTTTGATCAGGTACATGGCAGGGACCTTTTCGCCATAGCTATACTTTTGGATTAGGATTGGCTGTCTGGTGCAGAGCTGATTAGCCAGAGGGAAATAAATAGATTGACGGAAATGTTTGCAGGACTTCTCTCAGTTCAAGCAGATGTGTATGGGAGATGTAAGATTATATAGCTTTGAGATTTTGAGAGGGAACTTTTTAAAAAATTGCTTGACATTCTCATTGTGTGGACTGTGCTCCAGTAGTCCTAGTGGAACAACCTCCACTGGATATAGATTTGTCAAACCCATAGATGGGGCCAACTGATTTACAATGATTTGTTTATTAATTCCATGAAACACCTGCAGTAAAATATTATACTAAGCAGTTTCTAGATTAATTATTGCTTTGCAATTTAAGTCTCAGCTACTGCTGTAAGTTGGCAAAACTCCATCTACTTGTTTAACATAAATATTCCCTTTGATTGGAAGTTAACATTTTCATAAATGGAATAGCCACTACTGAGTGATACCAATTATAGAAAAAGAAGCCTGTGTGGGTGGGGGGTAAAATCTGATGTGATTTTCCTTGTCTGGTCCAAATAAATATTTCCTCCTTCCATGTTTTATATTGTACACTGAAGGATGGATGCCAGTAATGTCACTGAATAATATAGCTTCTGTACTTAAGTATAGAAAAGATTTTGTGCTTGATTAATTATAATGAAATGTAAACCTTTCATAAGTAGCTTACCGTAAATAATAATAAAGTATCATCAGCTTTTAAAAGATTGCTGATACTCAGAACCACAACTGTTATATTTTACTATCATTTGCATCTATTTATATTTTGACGCCGAGTAAATCACTGTCTCAGAGTAGTGTCTTCCTCCCTGCCTTACTCTGTGTCCTTACTGCCAGCATCCCAGCCTCCTTTCTCACAAATTTCACATTGTCAAAATACAAATCTGCACCGCCCTTCAACAAGGTTCTATTGCCAAGCCCACACCCACCAGCTGACCTCCAAAGGATCTTCTTTGACATCATCTGAAGCCAGTTAATGAACTCTCTTGGCACTTTGGGTTAGAGGTGCTTTTGATGATCCTATAAAGATATAGCCTAGATTGAGAAATGTTTTTTTTTTCCCCTGTAGTGGTACACAAAGTATATCAGGCTGAACTGTTTGATATTAACCTATTATAGTATGAGGACTTATTTGTGATGTAAGAAATCTAAACTAGAAGTTTTGACTGTCACAGAATAAAACAATTTGATTTGGTTTATAATGCATGCATATCTGTATCTGCTGCCACAGTTCTGTTTGCTCTTAACTTTGGACTTTAGTTGTCATATTTTTAAAAATATAAAATAAGCCTCCTTTCTACTCTCCTAAAATATTTTGTCTTTAAAATGAAGCAATAATGTTTATACTGCACAACTAACTTGGGGGGGGGGGACACACTATATCTATGTTCCAGCCACTTACTCCAAAATTTAGCCAAGTTAATGGGCTTGCTCATCTACATGTTCCAAAGATTTCAGTCTTTACCTACACCCTGTTCACTGGTCTAAAATTATTGGTAAGATTCCATTTGTCTTTTCCTCACTTACAGAGTCACTGTCTAGAGTACCTAATATTCCAAGGATTCTTGATGATTCTTGTGACACATTCCTTTCGTATGATTTCAAGTCCATTCGCACTGCTAATTGCACTGTTTAGCAGAATAAAATACAACATGTTAAATGTTGTGTGATGTTACTCTCATTGAGGATGTACGTACCCTGGCTAAAATGCCATCATATAGTCGGGGAAAGAATGCTGTCATAATTGCAGTTATATTTATCCTGACACATAGCATAGAGCAGTCAGAGACACTGCTATTCTAATTGCTTAATTTTCCACTTGCTGTTTTGACAGCAAGCCTAGTCATGGTTTCCTATGTTTGTGAGTCTTTGTTCTTATTTATTTTTCAGTACTGTATAGTAATCACAAACTTCCTTGTAAAGTTTTGTCAGGCATTCTCTTGTGGTGTTATTTTTAAAGAAACCTTAATTAATGAAAAGTGTGCATAGTATGTAGGAAATAGGTTCTTTACAATATCTATCAACTCTCCCTGTATTTGCCCCTGTATCTATATTGTCATTTTTATCCTTTTGTTAGTTTCGCAACCATTTTGTCATTTATAAATGCAGGGGGAAGTCCAAATAGCCAAATCCTGTCTAAGAGAATGTGTTTACAAGATCTGCAGCAGAACACTAGATTTTTTGTGACTTGTTCAGCAAAAGACAAATTGTTCAGGGTATATCTATGGCCAATATTACTTAGAAATGTGAGAGTTGTTTTGGAGTTTTGTTTGTTGCAAATGCAACAACATGTATTGAACATTTTATAATGAATCTTTACTTATATCAGCTTTCCCCATTTTGCCTATTTGCATCCAATTGTCCAAATTGATCATATAAAGCTGTCCCAGTAGAATGTTATTACTTAGAATATCCCTAATTTCTTACTGGGGAAAACTCCACTTGAATCCCAAACTATCCCCTCAATTAGACATTAAATGGCGAAAGTACAAAATTGTGCATATCACTTCTTAAATATTTGTAGCATGTATATTATGACAAACATGTTATTAGTTACATGCATCTTCCTGTGTTCTAGGAGCCCAGGAACTAACATTATTGCTTTCAGGCTTGGCTAACACATCATCAGCACTTCAGAAACACGGTAGATAGAGTGAGTTCCATAAAAACTTTGGCTGCAATCCTGAACTAACTGGGAGCTTGTCCCATTGAACTCAATATGATTTACTTTTGAATAGAAATGTATAGGGATTGCATATTTAGTTCTAATATACCTTTGCACAGAACACAATAAGGGCACTCCAGGTCATACTAAAAAAGTCCAGAGAGTCTGTTAAGCTATAAGCCTCTTACAGGTCATATAGGAATATTGAAAATATGACTGTGATCACAGATTGTTTTCAGTGAGAAAGCTGGGCCAGCCCAAGATATTTTGTTGCCTGAGGTGCAGGATACAATGGTGCCCTGCCTCACAACTGCATGCAGAATGATGGAATGGCAAATTGATTTTTCTTTACTACTGTACTGACATTGGGACAACATCCTTCGCCATACCTGGGAGCAGCTGCCTAGCTAGCCCAAGAATTATAGAACAGGCTAGTGCAGAAGACTCAGAGAAAATGGTGAGGGCATTGTGCCAGCTGCCACCTGAGGCAGTTGTCTCACATTGCCTAATGATAGGGCCAGCACTGAAGCAACATGGTAGAAATACTACCCAAAAGAAAGCATGTATAAACAATGGAAGGTGAAGTTTCCTCCGCTCACCCCCTCCCAAGAGGTGGGCAGGGTTTGTGACACTGTGTGAGCTTACCTGGCCAGGTGCTACCCACCTTGCTGCAGGGTGGCCGTCGCCCTGCCCCCATCTTGGCTGGACAATGGGCTGCTGACTGAATCTTCCAGATTCACCTACCCAACCCTCCCTAAAATAGAACATGGTCTTCTTTTGCAGGCTAACCTCGTGCTTTCTAGGTCAGTGGGCACTGCTATGGTCATAAGATGGTTGCTGTATTCAGAACCAGGAAGGAATTTCCCTGCATTGGCAGGTTTTGCCTTCTCCGCAGCAATTTGTCACAACTTTAGTGGTTTTTAGGCCTTGGTCTATCTTCGTGATGGGGTGGTGGTGACATCTTCATGCATCCCCCATGTGGTAGCATTTGCAGGGCCTGTTAAAGGGTTGATTGCAGGAGTCCCTAGTCCTAGAGTGGCGGCATATGGGTCAAACTCCTGGCTTTGGTGTAGTGGGAGGGCACACTGTGTAAGTTCACGCTTTACATTCCCTTCCCACTGCACCTGACTGCCCTAAACATCCTCAGCCCCTGTTGGGTTGAGAAGATCCCTTCTAAGCCCTAAGCCAAGGTTCCTACACCTGAAATTAATAATGCTGTGGCCTAATTTAAACCCATACATTGTTGTCATGTCTCATTTTTGGGGGGGTGGAGGCTCCGGGGACAGGGTTTAGCGTGTGGGCTCGCAATAAAAAAGTGATTATCTATTTAGACTACTATAGATGTCCAATTAATATGCTTATGTGTGTTTTGCCTTAATATTATGATTTTTGGAACTGATTTGATTTTAAAAGCAAAAACTTAAAGAATTAAATATTAAGTGTAAACACAAAAGAGTAGTGCACATCTGCTTACATTAGGGGTTATTGTTTGGTTATTGTTTCCAATGGAGGGGATATCTTTTTTATACATTCATGCATGTGAACCATGCAAAATGACTTTTTACATGAATAATGAATAAAGGTGTATGTTTTCTCATAGTCTAAATGGATTTCCATGAAATGTGGCTATTTAATACATTTTCAGTTATGAAATGTATTTATTAGTTGCGCTGAAAACTCATATTGGGTTTTTTAAAAAATGTAAAATTTTATCATATTTATTCAGTATCATATATACTCAGTATTTTCTGTTAGTAATACTCAATGATACATCAGTGTAGAAGTGAACAAAGTTGGCTTTTCTTGGAGGATGCATTAGAAGGGAGTTTTATGAACAAGAACCTTTAGTAGCTCAACAGTATATAATCAAACCCAAGTTCTTGTTCTTAAACGAAAAAGGAAAGCTTTCTATTTAGCTTGGTAGCCAGTAGAAAAAGTAGCTGGCAGGATTGGCATAGTAGCTGATGTGTATTGAAGGAAGCAGTGGTGGTTATATTGGCAGAAATGTCAGATCCAGTTGCTTGGAATACTTTGGCTTTCTGAATATCCTCTCCTGCATTTTGCAGGGAAGACAGCCAGTTTAGTAGGCTGGCAGAGGAGCACTATGTCCCCCATTAATCTTGTGTTTTCTGTGCTTACTTTTCCACAATAAGCCTTTTCCTCTTCCTCTTCTTGCATTGTGTGTTCCCTAAGCAATCATTTCCTGCATCTGATGTGCACAGAGAACAGGGCACTACCAAATCATGTATGAAAGGAAACATTTAGTTTGGGAGAAGTGAAAATGCTTTTCCTATTAATAATAACCGTAACTTTCAATGTGATAAGATTTGGATTGCAAATATGACGATGGTTCTCAAAATAGCATTAATAAGGGCAACTTAAAAAGCACAATAAGTGATAGTAGAATGCATTTTGTTGTAGCGAGGGGAGCAAGGATGGAACACATGCTGTTTCAAGCTTTCATGCCTGTGTTTTATTGCATGTGTGAACATTTCTACCACACTGAATGATTTTGAACAATATAGTAATTCTACAGTGTGTCATTTTAATGTTTTTTGGCATGATTGTGCTACTATGGCCTCTATGAAAAGTGCTCTGGCAGTAGTTTATAACTAAACAGTGTGTGTGGTTTCCACTGCATTGTGTGTCTCAATTCTCCACCCCCACATTTCCAGCACTAGAGAAATGTGAAGAAGAAAGGCAGGGCATGATATTTCAGGGAAACACACACAGAGAGGAGGGGGCTAGATGGGCTGAGATGTCCTAGCTATGTTTAAGATGGAACATTATAGTCCATATCAAAAGATTCATTGACGGATGTCTACCCAAACTCCCCTAGAAACCCTCCAAGTAAGAACATTTTCCACCTTCCTTTGGCAACCTACTGCACTGCTGAGAAGGACTTTGAGTTGAAATATTATATATAATGCTAAACCCAAATCTCCCATTCTGTCTCTTTAAAAATATCCCATAGATTCCAGACAATATAATATAGTTTTCATATGATTCTAAGAGGTCTTAACTTTTCTCGCAATATAGCTAGTCAATAAAGCATTCAAGTGGATTATTTGCTTTCAGCAGTAAAAAAAAAAGTATTGAATGTCAAATGTTTTTTCTAGAAAAACAGGCACTATACTTTTCTAAGAAATGGAAACAATACAGTCTCAGATTATCCAGAACAATGAGTGGACAAAGAAACAGAATTAAGAGACAGCTGCTTTTCCTGTGAGCTCACAATATTTAGGCATGTAACAGACATTTTAACTGTATTTATTATTATTATTATTATTATTATTATTATTATTATTATTATTATTATTTGCAGTATTACAAGTAAGAAATTAACAGTTTAATCCTATGAATGCTTACTTGGAAGTAAGTATCATGGTGAATGGGACTTCCACCCTAGTAAATATGTTTAATGTGAATGTGTCAGTTGAACATCTGTTTCATTATCAGATTGATTCATAGAGTTGGACAGGGCTCAAATGTCATTTAATCCAACGCCCTGCTAATGCAGGGAATCCAATATTACCTATCCCTGATGAATATACATCCAGCATCTGTTTAAAAACCTCTGGTAAATGAGAGCCCACCATTTCCCAATGTACCAGTGGTACCTCGGATTAAGAACTTAATTCGTTCTGGAGGTCTGTTCTTAACCTGAAACTGTTCTTAATCTGAGGTATCACTTTAACTAATGGGGCCTCCCACTGTCGCTGCTCCGCCACCCCACGATTTCTGTTCTCATCCTGAAGCAAAGTTCTTAACCCGAGGTACTATTTCTGGGTTAGCGGAGTCTGTAACCTGAAGCGTCTGTAACCTGAAGCGTCTGTAAACCATAGTACCACTGTAATCTGTTCCACTATCTAATAGTGGAAGTTCTTTCTAATGTTTAATCCAAATTTTTTTTTTTTTGTGACTAGGTGAGGCAGAGCGGGTTCTCCTTCAAGGAGAGCATGTGTTGCGGTGGGGGCCAGAAAGTCACCCCTCTGTTGCTGGGCGGGATCGTATAGATGGCCATTACTGTGATTGGGCTCTGGGCGTCTTTGGGGAGATTTCTATGTTGCAACTGTTGATGGACAGCCCAGAGCTTATATATTTCTTTGCACGCAACGTGGGATTCCTCTTTGCTGCGTGCATCGGATCATCCGCCCTCCCACCCTATTATTAGGCTTCTGTGTATGACCTTGCTATGCCTGTCATGGGGTTGTCTGCTTTTGGGGCAGGGGCCTGGTAGGAATTTTTCCATTTGGCTGATTGGCTGGTACCATCTGGTTTTCGCCTACTGTGTAGCAATTAGTCACAACTTGTAAGATTGGTGGTTAGGCATTGGTTATTAATTTGGTTGGTGGAGGGGTCAGGTTTGGCTGTGGCTGCCCCTCCAATGCTGCTGCTGCGTGGGGAATTCCGTTAAAGGAACCCAGGGGTTCGCCATGCTTTTGTCCGTATCCCCCGGTAGGGGGCCAGGGGCATGCAAGAGCCTCTGGGAGCATTAGGGGAGAGGCGAGGGTCAGACCCCCGGCTCCCATTCTCTCCCCAAAGTGTTTTCCCTTTACTGACTTCCACAGGCAGGCGGGTGTCAGTTCTGTCCCACTGGGGGACAGATAGTCTGAACCAATGCCTAAGCAACCACTCACATATTTTGTATTTTAATAAAGGTGTGGCCAAAATCATGCCCCAAACCTTAAACTTAAATTTCTGTGTGAAGTAGGTTTCATTTGAGGGGTGGTTTGGGGACCTCGACACGCAACTAGCCAACCAGCTAAAGTTAGTAACAAGCAAACATCACTGCTGCCTAGGTCAGGGGTTCCCAAACCGTAGTCTATGAACCACCAGTGGTCTATAAAATTCATACAGGTGGTCTGTGGCATGTCTGTAAAAGTACAATAGACAAATCACACATCATCTAGCATGTTGTTGTTGTTCAGTCGTTCAGTCGTGTCCGACTCTTCATGACCCCATGGACCAGAGCACGCCAGGCACGCCTATCCTTCACTGCCTCCCGCAGTTTGGCCAAACTCATGTTAGTAGCTTCGAGAATACTGTCCAACCATCTCATCCTCTGTCGTCCCCTTCTCCTTGTGCCCTCCATCTTTCCCAACATCAGGGTCTTTTCTAGGGAGTCTTCTCTTCTCATGAGGTGGCCAAAGTACTGGAGCCTCAACTTCAGGATCTGTCCTTCTAGTGAGCACTCAGGGCTGATTTCTTTGAGAATGGATAGGTTTGATCTTCTTGCAGTCCATGGAACTCTCAAGAGTCTCCTCCAGCACCATAATTCAAAAGCATCAATTCTTTGGCGGTCAGCCTTCTTTATGGTCCAGCTCTCACTTCCATACATCACTACTTGGAAAACCATAGCTTTAACTATACGGACCTTTGTCGGCAAGGTGATGTCTTTGCTTTTTAAGATGCTGTCTAGGTTTGTCATTGCTTTTCTCCCAAGAAGCAGGCATCTTCTAATTTCATGACTGCTGTCACCATCTGCCGTGATCATGGCACATTACAATTGCTACAGGTGAAGGAGGCAGAAAAATCTAAGGCCTTTATTGGTTTTCAAGTGGTCCATGCAAACAGGAGGATGGACATGGTTTAGGCTTGGAGAATGGCCAACCCCACTCCTGCTGTGAGCTAGCCAAGATGACAAATGATTATGGCAAATTATTGGGTGAGCTGTTATGAAGACAAGAGGGTTTTGGGCAGAGCAGATAGAGAAGGCCATGTATGCCACCCTAAGCTCTTTGGAGGAAAGGTGGGATGAAAATGTAGTAGTAATTTATATAATGCTATAAAGAAATTAAATAAGTAGTGATATCTATAATGCAATAAAGAAATAAAGTAGGATTTAAAAGAAAACTAGGTGTGTGCTTTTGTAAAAGGTTTGTTGCTGCCTGATGGCTTTAGGCCCACTCATACTCAGAAATTAACCATTGAAAAAATGGCCATCAGTTTCCAAAGAGATTATATATTCTACTCACATATCCTTTTTATCATGTTCAGGCAACCCTATTTATCAAAAGCTCTTGAAAATTGCATGTGAAGATCACATGCTATAATAGCTGCAATGCTTAATTTGTCTTCTCATTTGGACAATGCATGCATACTAAACGGAACTAATGAAGGATAAAGATGGCAGAGTTACGGTACTCTGACTTGGAAATCAAAACTTGTAGACTTTTTATATCAGCTATTCTTCAATGGACCCTCTACTTAGTTTTCACGGATGAAAAGTATTTCTGATTAGTTTATTATTCTGCTTATTTATTCTCTCTTTCTAGTTCATAATAAATTCTAGCATGGTGCGTTCCTTAAAAGTATCTAGTTCATTTGGGCATTTTTCATTTAACATGTTTGCTTTTCCATTTGAGTTGTTTTATTTCCCCCAATCAAATTATTGCAATTGTCGTTATTTATTTATATACCTCTCGCTTGCCCAAATGAATTCTAAGCTGTTTCCAAGTATACAAACAATTATAAAAAATATAGCCACATATAATTAAAAACAAAATTAAACAATTCCTTGAAAATGTGAAAATCTGCAATTAAAATGTACAATAGACAAGTTGATTAGAGCAGCATAACAATTAAAACAGTTAAAATAGCAATTAAAACAATTAAAGCAGGAGTTTCAAGTCAGGATATTAGAGACAATGGAATGGGGCCTCACCATTCTATATCCTTGGTACCACCAGGGAGACCATTCTATATCCTTGGTACCACCAGTGAAAAAAACGAACTCTGTGTTACCACAAACCAATATTCAGCAGGCCATAGGAAAGCTAATTCAATTGTAGGGCAGGGGGAAATGATATTTCAGGTAACCTGGTCCAGAGTTGCTTAGGACATCGTATCTTAAAACTTGTTCAGTGGCTCATAGGCAGCTGGTGCAATATGTGCCTGTTAAAGAGCACCACTCACAAATTACATGAAAGGTCTCTTAAATGTGTCTTTTGCGTTAAGAATGCTTTGATTGCAGGACTGTATTGAGAATAGATTAAAATTATAATGAAAATATTATCCCTTTCTGGAAGCAACATGTTTGATACGGCCAGTGTTTTTGAGCACTGGATAGGAGTCCAAAACCACTTGGACATAATGTACTTTAATGGACACACAATCTTTTAATTCCATCTTTAGATCTGCAATTAAAGGTGATGCCAGTGGCTATTAGCTTAGTCTTTTTTGTTCAGTCACTCTTTCACCACATTGTAAACACCGGCGAGTGCCATATAAGGTATGAAACATATAAAAACATTCATGAACTGGTTCGTGGCACAAATATCTTAGGGTTATATGTACACCACAATATAAAATGAAACTGCTATCAGATATTGGACTTGTTCCTGTAATAGCTCGGGTAACTTGGACCACAATGTGGTTACTAAGTATTGTATTAAGTTGTTCTTCATTGTTATTTTTTGTTCAATAATATGAATTCTGCAAAGTCTCAATTAAGCTTGGTGATTTATCTTAATACACCTACCAATATGTGAAGGTGTGTCTTAGCATTTCTGTTATATCAGTGTCAGAGAAGCTATTGGTTTGTTTGCTAACTCTGCAATAATTCTGTTATGTATTTGTCATCCCCACAAAAACTCTGGAAACTGTACTGAATTGTATCCTCAGTTATTCTTGGCGATGCTTTGAGAACAAAAGAGAGCAAGGGGGACATGATCTGAAGTGCTTTAAAATAAACACTCTTTCTCCGCCCCCACCTGATAAAATCATGCAGTTAAAACTCAGTGTCTCCTTACCCAAGATTTCCAGTTCAGTTAAAATACAAATAAATCCAAGTCTAAATTTAGAAACTGCACCAAACATAAGTGAACTTCTTAATGTGAGTTTAATGACAAAATAATAGGGTCTAATGCCACTTCAGATGTTTATTTTCACATGTTATAAAGATCGTCATGCTATTTAGGGTCTCACCATATGCTTTTTCCTCTATCATGAAAAGAATTGCAATGGCACATATTGGGAATCTGATTGCTAATGTTAATTTAGGAAGTAAGAAACATTCTCCTAAACAGTGAGCAGAAATTGAATCTTAAAAATACAATTCTAATTCATGAAGGGGTTCAAATCTTGTCTGCATATAACACGATCCTCATGTTTCTTACCTAATAACTTGTGCAAATGTTTTGTACAAGCCCTTGGCTTGTTAAGCTCTTGAGTTCCACAGAAGTCTCCCTCAGATTTCCTGTCTAAAAGAAGTGTACAACTTGAAAATGCAGAATTCCCTTGATTGTTTCATTTCCTACAAACTTAGTTGGTTGAGTGAAACAAAACCTCCAAATTATTTATCTACAGGTAGGTTTAAGTTTCAAACAAATTTGGATGTGTGAGTTTCCCTGAATGAAGCTCATGGCATTGTACGTGGCGATGTATAAATGTAACATTCTGCGTATAATTCAGTTGCTGTTTCTGCATTAATTTCAACATCCCCCCCCCCCAAAAAAAATAACTCATGCGTATTTAATGCAAGATGTTAGCTTCAGGGAATCAAAATATCATTTGCATTAAGACTGTAACATTTTATTTAATCATTTCATCAAGTAATTAAATGTTTTTTTAAACAAGAAAATCTAAAACTTGGAACTGACAGCCTAATAAATAACATTAATGTAAGATTTAGCAAGTGTTTTAATATCACTGTAAGTAGAATGCCAACTGATTTGAGTTTGAAATTACAATTTGATGTCAAGATGTCAAATGAAGGTTGAGTAAAGCCTTCAGACTGTCAAAGATAGTAGATATACACAACATTCTATCTCAAGCAAGTTTACTTTCCATGTCATTCTGCTATATATCTTTCCCATAAAAAGTATTCTCAAACCATTAACAGCTTACACATAAGACCTGCAGTATCAACTCTGAATCTTTCGCTTCACAAGGGAATAAATTTTGGAGAGTTTATGTGAAGAGCTGAAAAGCAATTTTAGGAGAATTAATAAAAAAGTAGTATAAATGGGATACTTGAAGCAATCTGAAGGTGCTTGAAAGGACTTCAGACTAAGGGATTTCAATTCTCAGAGAAACAAGACATCAACCTGTTGTAACCCTCAATGTGGCAAATGAAATTAACAATTGAAAACCTGTTCATAACATAATGACATGAGAAGAGCCTACTGGGTAAGCCCACAGGCCCATCCAGCATCGTGTTCTTCATAACCAGGCAGATGCCCTCACATGGGACATAAATGCAACAGCAGTTGCCCCACTTCCAATTTCCAGCAACTGGTATTCTGAGGCATGTTTCCTCCGACAGTAGAGACAGAACTTAGCCAGTATAGGAATGGATGGTTCTGTCAATTTCATTTGATTTTTTCACTGTTTCCCATTTCCCCCCAATCTTAAATTAAGTTCTCTGCATTTTCATATCAGTTTGTGAGTTTATTTTATTTCTATTTTTTTAAAGGGCCTTATGAAAGGGCACCAGTATTTTAATGCGGATTTCTCCTAATATACAAATATTGGTGATCTTACCTAACCAACACATTTTTTGCTAAAGACTTTCCCCTAATCAAGAAGAGCTTTCTGATGGTAAGAGGTGTTTGACAGTAGAACGGATTCCCTCATAAGGTGGTGGAACCTCATTCATTGGACGTTTTTAAGCAGGGGTGGGTGGCACCGCTTTGCAGTGTTTCTGGTCCTAATTGGGTGGTAGTTTCCAGAGGGAGCTTTGGGAGTGCTCTTCGGCCCTGTGGAGCCTTCAATGTAGGGTTCCTCAGGGTTCCATTTTATCCCCTATGCTGTTTAACATTGTCAGCAATATGCTGATGACACACAGCTCTACTTCTTTACATCTGCAGGTGTGGCTGCAGTTTTACTGAACTATTGTCTTGCCTTGATAATGTACTGGATGAGAGCCAACAAACTGAAGCTCAATCTAGATCAGATTGAGGCACTGTTAGTAGGCGGTTCTTTAGACAGGATGGATGGGAGGTTGCCTTGATGGGGTTACACTTTTGATGGGGTTACACTCCCTCTGAAGGTGCCAGTTCACAGCTTGAGGGTGCTTTTAGATTCATTGATGTCATTTGAGGCTCAGGTAGTCTTAGTGACACAGAGTGGTCTGGGGGGTGGCAACATGAGAATTGGCCTTTTCTGTGGTGGCTTCCTGCTTGTAGGTTGCTCTCTCCAGGGAGGCTTACCTGGCATATTCATTGCTTATCTTTAGTCAAAAACATTCCTATTCTTCTAGGCCTGTGGCTAATGAAACAATCTATGGCCTTTTAAACCGTGTTTGTGTGTTGTTTTTGTTTGTTAATATGGTTTGTGTTATTGTGTTTTGATATAGTAAATGCCCTGCGATCCACAGATGAAGGGCGGTATAGAAATTTAATAAATACATTTAATAAGATGTATTGAGGGTTAAGCCTCAGAAACAAACAGCAAGAGCAGAGGGCTTCCTTCCATGTTTGGAGTGGCTGAGATCTACCTTACTGTTCTCTTTTATTGTCTTGTCCTGCTTTAATGATCGTATTTCTTTGCTTCCTCTATGCCACAGACAAGACACAATAATATGCTGGAGCCTAAGGAAAGGGATTGTGTAACTACAGCTTGCTTTGCTCTGCCTTGTTGATTTTCCTGGGATTGGCAAAACCAACTGCTCACTTGCTCTGCACTAACAATCTAATGGAAGGTGTATACCTTATGCTTAAAATCATTGTGACAGATCCGTGCATAACTGTGAACAGGAACGTGACTCAGTAATAGCAGTGTGAACTTGTGCATTGAATTTTCATACCAATGAACTGCTCTTTAAAAGGCAATGGCCATACATTTAAAATCACATATAAATTATAGGTTTTTCTCCTTCACACTAACATTTTGGACAGGGAACAATATTTGAACTAGATAAAATTATAAAATACTTGTAGGATGCAACATTTTGCAGTAAGCTACACCAAACACAATGGGATTTGTTTCTGAATAAAGATACGTAGGTTTGCACTGCACACTATGAGCTGGTTTCATGTAACTTGGTGCAAATACACAGGTTTGCAGAGAGGAAATAGTTGCCACTGCTCTCCTTTCCCATTTCTTCTGCTGTTGTGCTGCTGTGAGCTAAGCCATGGTTTGGCTTATTACATCATCTGAACCTGGACTTATTGTTTTACTCCTCCAGAACAAACTTTGGTAACACCTCGTGGTTTGTCTGATTGTTCTGTGGTATTATGGCAGTGGACAAAGCTGTATTTTAACTTTTTAATAAATGTTATTTTTTTAAAAATGGTTTGTCTGGGTGAGACAGACCAGGAGTCCAGGTTTGAATGACACACTGACCCAAACCATGGCTTAGCTCACAGCAGTGCAGGACGAGCAAAGCACCCATGATCCACAAAGTTGTGCATCATTTGTTTTAGCATTATGTGTGGACCAACTCTACATATTTGTCAGGCAACCTAGGATGTTGTTGCCAGGGTCCGGATTCCTTGAAAATGTTATTTTGTTTGGAAGCTTGACCATTGTTTTAGTATTTTAAAGTATAATTGTTGAAGCTCAGATATTTCCTAATATTTCAATTTGATGTTATTTAATTTGTTCAAAATAGCCTCCATTTTTAAATGATCACTTGCTGTGTTCTAACTTATACATGACTCTGCTATATAAATAATTTCTTCATCTCTCATCATAAAATTTATTACTTAACTGGAAGATGACAGTTATGCTAGGCATCTATGCTATATTTAGCAGCATATTGTCATAGTATCTGAATATACAACCATCTTGGGATGAAATATTTTAGTGCTTATATTTTCTTTTTTTACCTTGTCATTAACAGATTGTCATGGGCGGGAGAGCCTTGGTATTTGAATTTTAATTAAGTGGATTTAATTTTTCTGTTTCATATGCCAATTTACAATTGTGAACCAAGGTCATCCCACTTCAGTTACATAAATGGAGGAAGCTATTTAGGACCCTTTTAAGGAGAATTACATTTTTAATCTTGCTGTGCCCTGCAGAAGCTGTAGGAAGCTGTAGGAAGGATTTGCATAGCAGGCATGCACAATCTCTCTTTTGTCAGGTAGGAAATACCACAATAGCAAGACTGCCATGTAAGGTGTATTTCTCATATGCACTTGATGCAGATCTTTCTCTGTATCCACATTTTTTCAGCAGTATATGAGACTGCATAGGTCTTTTTTCTTTTATTTGTAATTTGTGTTCACAAGCTGAAGGTGTATATATTTGTGGGCCGAGGCCTAGAACTCTTGAAGTAGACCTAAAGTCCCATTGGAAATATTGGCATAGGTCCTGCCAGTGACCACATTGTACACTTGGAGGAGGCCAACAACACTTTCAGGTCCTCTTTAATCCCCTGAGTGATCCTAAGGTGGTGATGAGGAGCAAGTGCTCCGGCAGTAATGGGAGCCAAACAAGCATAAAGGCCCTGTCTGGGGCCACTACCCAACAGACAAAGTTGAGGTCTTCCATGAGGGACTGCACCTCGTGTAGGGTGGCCTTACTTTGTAGTAGCAACTGTGATTTCTGAGGCCCCTGAGCTTAGACTCAGGGAAGCAGGAGTTCTGAGCTTCAGTGTCCAGTTTGATGTTGAGGTAAGGCAATTTAGAGGAAGGGCCCTCAGTCTTACCCACTGCCAATGGGATGCCAAATTCTGCCACTAATGATTCAAAAGATGCTAGGAGGGAATGAAGCTATGGGCCCCATCATCGGAGAATCGTCCAAATAATGAGTTACCTGGTGCACTCCTTACCTGTGCTTCAGTGCCATTCCAGAAGAACTAAAGGTTTTGAAGGCTGCCTATACAATGGAGCAATCCATGTGCATGGCCTTATTGATATACCAGTAGCCATTGAATTTGAAGCCCAGAAAGCTGAAATATTCTGGTTATACAAGAAGGAGGTGAAAGGCAGGTTGATGTTGAACTCTGCCATGAGGGCACCAGGGCTTCTGCCCTTAACTTTCCTGCATGGTCAGAGGAGGCATATCACACTGAGCATAGTGTGTGTGGGATAGCATTGCTTACCAATACCCCTTTCAGACAGAACAGACTGTGAATTAACCAGAACTTGCCTGGGCCTTCATGGACAGAGTGTCCAAATGAAGCACTTGGAGTTCCTTTAAGAGTGGGACAGCAAACAGACCAGCTATCCTGCCTGCAGCCTTCTCTTTGTCATTTTTTCTTGTGGCGATTTTTGGATGCTCCCTGGCTGATTTCGGGTTAAGTGATTTGCTGATCTGGGTAAATATGAAGGAATGAATATAGGGCCCCCAGTTTGATCAAGGATGGGCCTAAGGAGCACAATGTTTCATTTTCAGGTTCTGTTTCTGGCAATAGGCGTGTACAAACTAAAATTCTTTCATGGGGCCCTGGGGCCAAAGCTCTGGGAACTAAGAAAGGGGAAGTAGGTCTTATTGCAGGAAGTGTGTGAGTGAGGCCTGAGGCAACATGCACGGACATGCATGAACCTGTATTGTGTCCTGTTGCAAGCTCCTTGATTATATTTGCAACACACCCTGCGGAAGGGACTGCAGCTGTGGGCAGGTTTGGCCAATTTAGCTGGTTTGGGCTTCTTCTCTACTACTTCTAGCCACGTCAGTGTCTTTCAAGTCACATCTGGGGCAAGAGTTATTAGAAGCCCTCTTGTGGAACCTGACGTCACACTCCATGACAACCATATTGCTTGTCATGGCTTGCAATTTCAAGAGGACACATGGGTAATTCAAAAGGTGACAGCCCCTCTCTGGGTATGCTGCAGCGATCATACCCATATACTTCAAGAAGGTAACCAATGTGTAAAGAGTGCTCAACATGTGTCCCTTTTCCCTTCTTTGTACTGTAATATCTTCCTTTCCCTTATCCAACTCTGGGGGCATCAGAAGCACCGTTTTCCTGGTAATACACTAATATACTGCTTTCCTGGTCCAAAGTGAAATATTGTGAGGTGGTTAGTTCTAAAATTTATACCATAGAGCAGGTGTGGATAATTCATAGGACCAGCCTTACTATTGTGCAATGTGAGGAGGATACCACTGACAGGGGATGCTGAGGAATGGGAAGCATTAGCCAGGTGCTGGAGCTGTGTGTACCATATGCCATGCCCTGCATCCACACCTTGTGCATTCAGGTGCTGTGAAGCCCAGTGCCAATGTTGAAGTAAGACTCAGTTGATAGTATGGGAGATGCTGTCTTGCCCTTTGTCTTGGACTGGCACTGGCCTTCATCATGACTGAAAATAGCCTTCAGTCTGTTCTTATTTTGTTTCTAATGGTGCACACCTATGAATGTCTAGTAAGGAATTACTCTTGAGATAAATGTTTATACATTTGCAGCCTAATGTCAAAATCATAATTTGACCCAGATAAGCACAAAACCGAAAAAAATGAATATTGGAATTGCATAGTAGTTGTATGAAGTTCCCTTCACATATGGTAAATCACCAAAGAAGCTTCTAAATGTGTTGCAAAATCATTCTTGGATGATACTGTAGCATACATTTGATAATAGGTGTCTTTTGTTGTGATGCAGATTTTAGTACTCTCTAACAAGGTTCCATTATGAAGTAATGGAAATGCTGGAATTCAAGTTGTGTTTGCCAGATCAAATAACCTCTCTTCTACCCATAAGCATGACCAACTACTTATTTTAAAATAATATGTGCAAGCATTTTCTTTGTTGTATAAACATCTAGTGTCAGCATTCTCATGATGAGATGAGTCACCTTTCCATGTTGCCTGATGTTCCAACTGGATGGCAAAGTCAGTCAACTATATTGTATCTTCATCTTCTCTAGCAATTCCCAGAATTCAGAGTTCTGTTTTGTTTTTACATTTCTTAAATGTCTTCATAACTGCTTTGTAAGGATACTTAATTCCTGAGTGAATGTAAGCCAGATAATTATATATAGCCAGTGACACTGCTCTGTTGTTTTACAAAAGCAGGGTTGGATGAATATTCCAGTTACCAAATGTTCTGTTCTTGACCAGGTATAATTGCAATGTTATTCTATACAGATTTTCTCAGAAGTATGTCATGTGTTCAACAGGACTTAACTTCTAGGTAAGTGTGTATGGGATTGAAGTCTATACACATTTAGACTGGGAGTAAAACAGATTTAACTCAATGGAACTTACTTTTGGGTAGACATGCATAAGATTGCACTGTTGCAAACAGGAAAACATTTTTATTCTACCTGCTTTCAGTGGTTTTCAATTTGACATTGTACATTTTTACTTTGTTTTCATTATAATGTTCCGTTTCAATTTTATTCCTGTTTAGAGTGACTTTTTTGTATTTTCCCTTTTTTTGTAAAATGCCTTGAAGGTGCACATTAGGGCCAAAGGCTGTAGAAAAAGGTTAAAATAAATAAATTGGCTTATTATACCAATATATGTTTGCCTAAAGCAGGTCAGTGTGAGTGTTCTTATAAGGCAAATAAGAATAAGGATGTTTGTTTGAAGTCCCTTAAAAAGAACTTTAGTTTCATTCATTTCAGCCTGAAAAGGCAAATGTGTATTGAATTAGGTACAAACCTAGGAAGTTTCATAGAAATTGATCTGCCTCTTGTTCAAACCAATTTCTGCTCCCTGTATCCTCAGTAAATTGGGTAGGCAGTAATTCATTATTTCTGATCTTTTATATATTTGAGAAATGTCAAAATTTCCCTTTTGATCTATCTGCTTCACCACCCAGGCTATTCATTCCCCAACTCCTTCAGCTTAATCTAATCACTACCCAGTTTCTTCCAGTCCCCCCCCACCACACCTTTCTTTCTACATGATTTCCATTCCATCCTTGCCAGGACCGGCCATAGAACTGGACAATAACGGCTTTCCAACATTGTAATATACCGCCAGCTAAACATTGCGATATGGCGATATATCACAATTTCAGAAAGGAGGTGGGAAGGAAGAAGGCAGTTGCCGGCCACCGTGTGCAGTTTCTGCCTCTTCCAAAATGCCTCCTTCTCCTGCTTCCACCATTGCTTGTGTCAAAGCAGCAGTGGATGAGGCCGGCATACGAACACTCCTCCTGGGCAAAAATCATTGGCTGGAGTGTCATTCTTGCTGCTGGACTAGAAGTTATTTGCCTTCCACTTCCCTGTGCTTTTAGGATACATATTATTTTAGAAACAACAGTGACCAAGTATAGATGATGAATATTGTTATTTCCCTATAAACCTGCATTGCAATGATTGCTGGATTTTTAACTGGTGCCTGGCTTTGCTCAGTAACATATTTATTATTATTATTTGTCCATATTCAAAACTCAAAGTTGTGGGAAGGAAATTCTAGAGCTGAGTTGTCCACCTCAGGAGTTTTCCAATCACCCTCAGATTCCCAGTCCACTTGTCCCGATGATCTGGCTATAGGCAAGATGCTTCTTTCTGTCAGACTCCATTCTGATTTGCAGAATTGTCACACACACTTCCAACACAAATCTCCAGCACATACACTGCACATCCATCCACCCCATACACATGTCCAGGCAGGTGGAGCTACTAATTCAGGCAGTGTCCTATTCCTGCTTTTTTCTTGACTGAATAAAAATCATCGTTGGGTGCTTCTTTTACCAGGAGTGGGGGAAAGACTGGGACATACTTGCTTTATGTTGTGTTATGCAATGTTAACTAAACAACCTCCTTTTGAGGGAGAGCATTGTGAGGGAACACAGATGCCTTGAGAGAAGGGGAGGAGAATAAAAAAAAATGAAGGAGAGGAGAAACAATGAAGAAGAGCAGATTTAGGGGTTATTAGAATAAGGGAGAATGAAATCAGCTTCGCCAGGAAACGGGAGACATATGGGCAAGAGACAGCTTTTCTTTTCTTTTCTTTTCAAATGAGGGCACATGATGCTGTAAACTGGGATTACATTCTCTTCTGTCTGGCTAGGTATCTGCCGAGAACAAATCCAAGTTACACACAGAGAGCCAGAGAGCCAGTCAGAACTGTTCCTAACACTTAGCTGAACATTCCCTCCTGGTTGAACAGTTTAGGTAGGAGAGAAAAGAAGGATGGCATTTATATTTTCTTTTAAACAATCTCTTTTGTCTGAGGATCTGAAATGAATGATGTTGACAAATGGAAGCCTTCTCCTCTAACCCCTGCTTTTTAAAGGGGGCTTGATATAGCTGGACTAGCTCGGTGTGTGTGTGTGTGTGTGTGTGTGTGTGTGTGAGAGAGAGAGAGAGAGAGAGAGAGAGAGAGAGAGAGAGAGAGAGAGAGAGACACTATATAGTGGCTTGAAACAGTGGATAAAGTTAGTGTAGTTACAGAAGACAAGAGCCAGGCTTCAGGACTCACCAGATAATTCTACTGGGAATATATAGTACTGCAGTTTAAGATTCCTGTGCATGTTTATGAATGGGACATCCAAGCATAGATTTTTCTCTCACCTCTCTGGAGAGTGATGGGACTCTGAAAGTGCTTCTTTTCAAGGAGAAGCATTTGCAGATCCTCGTCACCAGAAGCAGGAAGCCACCCCCACCGAGGCCGCTAGAGGAGGAGAAGCAGTCTATCAGCAGTAAGCCTCAGCAGCTGTGGCAGTGGTCACAGTAGCACAATCTGCTGCTTCTGAATTCTGCCAGCTGAGGCAGTCGCCTCATGGCGTGTCATGGGTGGGCTGGCCCTGCTCCTTGCAAGTTTGCAGGTTTCAATACTGGAGTTAAAGGAACTTTATTTATTTATTTGTCTACAAAGATCAGTCTGGTTAAATGTTAGAGTGAAAAAATGTGTAATTTAATAGTCTCCCCATGCTTTTTGATGCATACTCATTAATAACAGCTGAAGTTGTTATATCATACACATATGCAAGATGCATGTAGCTTCATTCTACTGACCTAGTTCCTAATGCTGTTTATACACATCCCCAAATCAGCTGCAATGTGTTCAGTAAAGCCAAGGATTAGCAGAGCAAGAGAGTTGAATTGTGAGGATCCAGATGCAAGACTAGAGTTATTTTGGGAAATCTGTATGGTGCCTTTTACACTATGCTTGACTCCAGCTAAAGCTTTTAATCCCCCATTTGTATTAGCACCAGACTCTCACACAGCTGGGAGGAATTCACATTTCACTTGAAAGGTAGCTGTAACTTATTTCCAATATTCCTAGGTGAAATGTATGAGAAGTTCTTCTTTCTCTAATGAGCATGACCCACTGGACACAGTGTGGGACAAAATTCGAAAAGAAGGGCATATATAGCTATAAAAATGAATTTAAATATGATTAAAGTGCTTCATAGGGCAATTCATACAATCCATATTTTTGTGGTTGGCATAAGGCAGCTGACATGCAGATGGATAGACATGCTGCCAGCATCTGAAAGAATCATTTTCCTGGGTTACTTGCAGTTCCATCACTTACAAATCCTGATCAGAAAATAGTGGCGGCTATTCAAAATATTCACTGTGCTTTTCATGAATCTGCTTATAAGATATGAACAAGTATTATGAACTCTCGCATCTGTATTCTCATTAAACCTCCACTTCTTTGTATCAAGCTGCTGGTAACAGCAAAAGGCATGCATGAGCCAGACCATCTGTATTACCTAATTTTAGCCTTTTCTTGCACCAAACTTTCCGTTATTGCAAGCAAAATGTTTGTGCACACCAAGAATGGCAATTTAAATCTGTGGTGAGGAACTTGCAACCCCTGTCTCAATTTTATATTGCTGTGTGGATGCTGCAGAACCACTCTTGCTCTCTGGACCACCCCCTAGGAATGGGGGGAGAGAAGAGAGGACCAGGTTGGGGGGGGGATGTGGCTGCTGCACTGTGAGACCAAGAAAAGTAATTCTTTCAAGTGAGTCTCAGGATAGGGCTTGGAGGGAGAAAGGAGGGCTAGACAGGAAAAAGGAAATGGAGGGAACCAAAGTGGACGATGTGATGGAAGTTAAAGGAGAGAAGCCCTCTGCAAACAGTCAGTTCTGATTGTCTTAATGGAGTGGTGCTGGAGGGATGGGGGTCGGGGATGGATGGAGAGATAGAAGGTCGAGTGGGGGAGCAGAGACAGCAATAAAGACTCCCCTTAGTCATCTTATATTGTAATCTAATTTGTGTGCATCTTTCATTACATATGTAAACAGCATATCAATTAACAATTGGCTTTTTAAGCTTGTTACAGAAATGGAGCATGTTTTCCACTACAAGGCTTCCATAATATTGTTACATGCCACCCCAATCTCTACAGCAGTGTGAGATTGCAGAGGTCTAGGGGCTGTGCTTCCTTTTGGAAGAATGAGGCACAGTGGAGACTGTGGTGTCTTTATGATATATGGATTATTTACACATTTATGCAACCTGACGCCTAGATAGAGAGGGATTCGGAGCATCACATTGCAAGAGGTTTGTGTTTCTCCCCTCATTGCAGCCTTGTAGCTCAGCAGGAAATCAGCCATCTCTAATTCCTAACTTCCTCCTGTCAGCTGGCATCACACTGGTCCCTCCCCCTTTAAGCTTTCATTGTCACTGCTTTTCTAATGCAGGCAAAGGCCACACTCCTTTGATGTGCTAATGACTCATTATCCCCAGGCCATCACCTCAAAGGAAATTAGGTAAAGGTAAAGGGACCCCTGACCATTAGGTCCAGTCATGGACAACTCTGGGGTTGCGGCGCTCAACCCGCTTTACTGGCCGAGGGAGCTGGTGTACAGCTTCCAGGTCATGTGGCCAGCATGACTAAGCGGCTTCTGGCAAACCAGAGCAGCGCACGGAAACGCCGTTTACCTTCCGGCCAGAGTGGTACCTATTTATCTACTTGCACTTTGACATGCTTTCGAACTGCTAGGTTGGCAGGAGCAGGGACCAAGCAATGGGCGCTCACCCCATCGCAGGGATTCAAACCGCCGACCTTCTGATCGGCAAGCCCCAGGCTCAGTGGTTTAACCCACAGTGCCACCCGCGCTGAGTTAATTAACTTTTACACTTGTCTTACACTTGTTGATTCCATGGACTTAGGGATGGCTGCTCAGCACACAGGGTCTGACAAACAGCCTTCACACATGCTTTGAGTATTACACACATGAAGAAGAAGAGTTTGGATTTGATATCCCGCTTTTCACTACCCGAAGGAGTCTCAAAGCGGCTAACATTCTCCTTTCCCTTCCTCCCCCACAACAAACACTCTGTGAGGTGAGTGGGGCTGAGAGACTTCAGAGAAGTGTGACTAGCCCAAGGTCACCCAGCAGCTGCATGTGGAGGAGTGGAGACGCGAACCCGGTTCCCCAGATAACGAGTCTACCGCTCTTAACCACTACACCACACTGGCTCTCTGGTGTGGGTCTGATATACTGTTTTCACACATAAGCTCTAGTTAAATTATAACATTTTTTGAACCCAGCCATTTAGCACCCACAGTCCTATAACAATATGGACAAATCTGCTGTGATTCAGTTCACCTCTTACACTCACTGACATGGGGACAGGTGATTCCCCTACTACACAATTAACAAAAGGGGCAGGCAGTGTTTGCAGTAAGAGAAGTATTATTTGAGACAGGGACTTTAGAATCTCACTGCATAGACCATTTATAGCATTCTAAGAAACTGCAGAATGCCTTTTCCTTCAAATCAGATCAAATCTCCCAGAAGATGATTCAAACCATATATAGTGGCATTATGTCATAGTCATAAAAGGGTTGAAATTGAGGATTATTTAAGTTGCAGGGTGAAAGGCAAGATGATGGTGTTCAAATCAAATGGTAACAGCTGAGTTACTTTCTGAATCTATTCCAATTCTATTTAACCTTTGTATGATGGAAGACTGACCATCTTTGAAAGGAAATAGATCTAAATTGGGGGAGGGGGTGTTCCCTTTGAAACTTCCTCTGTGGATTTGTTTGAAGCTGAAGTTACCGTAAGTGAAAACATCTAATTCTCTTTGATTGTGATTTTTAAAATGAGAATAATTAGGGCTAAGATTGCACTGTAGTACGGATAGATACTTGAGTATAATGTAGAGGATAGTCTTTATAATAATCTTTGCTATTTCCATTTATTTGTGAAACTAAGCCTCCATTCTATATTTTTGCTGCTGAAGTTGGAAATTTTAAATTATCTGTATTGGAAAGGGCTTTGGCTATGCACAATAAAGCTGAATGACTGACTGCTGTAATGTCAGGAAACTTTAATGATTATTACCAAAGTCAAGCATGGAGCCAGCTTTCCTAAGCAGACTCTGAGCACTTGTTAGCAGGGATGTGCAAATTCCCTTTGGTTCACTCTGCAAATAAATTAGGCTTTGAGTGTTCCAGTCAAATTTCTGAAACAGAAGTGTTTCTCAATGTCTGCTATCCAAACCCACTCTTTTCCCAAGGCGCAAAAGGAAGGGGGGGGCATGGAGCAGACGTCCTGCAACTCCTCTTCACCGTAAATGAGAGCTCTGTTTCATAGAATTGCAGAGTTGGAAGGGACTCTAGGGGTCATCTAGTCCAATCTCCCGCAATGCTGGAAACACAGCCAAAGAACCCCCAACATATAGCTCTCCAATCTTTAGCCAGCAAAGTATGTTTTTAGTACCTAAGTTCAGGATGATATACGGACATTATCACTGGGCCTTGGCGTGTATGGAACCTAGGAATCAACTTTGCTATTTGAATTTTTATGTTGTACCGTTGTATTTCAAGCATCTTTTTAACCTTTAGGCGGCAAGATTAATCATCATTACTCTCAGAAATGTCTGCAACTTTATTATTGAGTTACAAAAGGATTGATGGCTCAAATTCCTTGACATTTCTTTACAAATAATTGCATTTCCAAGTGCAGAATACTGTGTGCCTTGAAGGCTGGCTGTATTAGGAGAAGCCCAACACTTTGGTGCTTTTGGTAGATCAAGAAATGACAACTAAAGTGAAGCAACAACTGGGGATGTGAGAAGGCACTGTTTTCCAATCCACCTTGTATTTATCCCACCTTGTATATATATATACAGCACTGTTTCCATTCTGAGATAATTTGTCTTCCACCCAAAACTATGCTGTTAGTCTCACTGTGGCGAAATTACATAGCTTAATCAATTTATGTAAATGGTGTAAGTTATGTCGTCTGTCTGTCATTCCACCCCATTCATTTAAATGCAAAGGAAATAGTTCAAATGGTGGGGATGGGGTGTAATCAATTATACAATGTTTGCAGACTGAAAGCAACAGTGAATACAAATCATATTTGCTGGGTTGATTTCTGTTCCAGGTGTGGAACCAATAAGCAAACACAGATACTTTCTGCTCCCATTTCTGTTTTTGCCAGAATTCTTTTACATCCCTAGCAGCAACCACAATGAGTGGGATTCCAGTACACACAGTGAGGCTCCCTTTAAAGACTGGTCTGATATCTCTAGTATTGCAGAGGCGCTCCATGGGAAAGTTTTCCATGAATCCACCTCTTGACTCAAGGAAAAGGAGGATACCGACAGCCCACTTCTATGTTCTTACAATTCTGTTCAGCCAAGCCTAGGACCAAGCATTAGGTATCATGCTCTCAAGAAAGATGCATTGAGTCAGGGCTGGCTACTCATGAGGTGATGCCAGCAGCAGCTTCCAGCAAAATCTCCCCAGAACTCTCTGCCATTGCTGGCTCTGCCATGCAACCAAGGTAAGGGAGGCTAGAGCAGTGACACTTCAGGTGGTGAAACAGGATGAGCCGCTCCTGGTTAGAGTCCTCCACAGATACACAATTTCACATCTGTTGGTGTTGAAGAAAGGAGATGGTTTCCTTAGTATTGTCCCCCTCACTCTCATTCCCATCCTTATATGTGGTGAGATGTCTGAGCTGCTGCTCATGTGTCATGAACCATGTGGAGGCAGTCTCCTCTTGGATATGGATGCTCTATAGGTACAGAATTACCGGTAATCAAGCATGCAGCATTAATGCTGCTTAGCTGTGTCTCTCTCAGTGAATATTTCCCAAAAGACAATTGTTCTTGTTGTAAAAGTTTAATCTCACAGCATGTATTTAGTGCCTGCCTTGTCATACACTCTCCCTCGTCATACACTATGGAAGCTAAGACATTTGTTTGGCTTCTTTGGCTGCCCTCCTTTGCTCCTTACTCAAGGTTCTCGCAGCCTCCTTACAATCTTGTAATTAGCTTCTGTGAAAACAGAGAGGCTTGGAACATATAGATAAATGGAGACAGGTTGCTGACTCATCCTGAAAGCCAGACTGGACAAATCCTATTAGTTCTGAATAAATAATATCAAAAAGAGCATTGGAGGCAAAGGAGAGAGAAAAATCAAGGTAGATCTCCTGGTACAACCCATAATTGGGGGGGGGGGAGCACACAGAGTGACGTTATTCTTCTCTGTATTGGAAATAAAGTTATTTGCAAAGGAAGACTCAAAGGAAAAGATAAATTTGTTAAGCTCAAATTTGAAATTCCGCTTCCTTATATAAACAATTTCAATATTATTGACCATGAGTTCTGTGCGGCTCTATTTTGGGGATATAGAATAATCCATTGAAAATCTAAAAACATAACTGTCTGCAAAATTTCAGAATGACTGTCTCCAAGGATGGTGGGTGGGAGAGGTGACTTATGTCAAAGCAGAATGGCATGGAATTCTAATGGAATACATCATTGTAATTTACATTTGCTTTACTAACAAGTGTCCATTCAAGTATCTGTGGTATAATATAGATTCTGTACGCAAACATTAAAAATTTTGAAATGTATCCATTGGTATTGCTCAGCTGATGTCAAGGCTTCTGTCAGTGGAACATGGAGGGAAGCAATTGTGGGTGATTTCTCCTTCCCTTGGATGTGATTCCTATGTTTATAGAGGTATGCTAAATTTCCAGCCACATCTCAGAGGTTTCTACACACACATACCTGCCTGCCTACCTCTCTCCTCATTGCCTCTTGCTTGCCACATGGAGAAAGAGGTAGAACTTTATCACAGTTTAAGGGCACATTCCAGGCAGGCAAAAGCACTCATGGAATTTGTGGAGCATGGCCAGTGAGGCTGGGGAACCACGTGTGTCTGCATTGCAGGGGGCTGACTAGATGACCCCCAGGGTCTCTTCCAACTCTATGATTCTAGAGTGTGATCTTAGGAGAGGAGGTAAGGCCTATGGAGGGCCCCAAGGGCCAACTAGAGAGGTCTTGAAGGCTCAATTTGGCCCCTGACTCTGTGGTTCCCCATGCCCTGGGCTATGAACATCCTGAAAGCCAATTTACAGCCCTAGATGACTACATTTAAGGGTTGTTGCTAAGGTGGGTGCTCCAGTCATTTATCTCCCGCATAACATGTAGGTTGGCTCCAAGTTTGTGCTTGCATGTCTAATGTCCATGTGAAGGATTAGACTAAGCAGTTATTTGTTTTATTTTAAAATGCAAATAGTTCATCAATTGAGGTTCTAGCTTCTAAGACAGTGTTTTTCAACCTTTTTTGGGCAAAGGCACACTTGTTTCATGAAAAAAATCATGAGGCACACCACCATTAGAAAATGTTAAAAAAATTAACTCTGTGCCTATATTGACTATATATAAAGTAATTCTCTTGAATTTTTCAATTTTTCCCACGGCACACCAGGCAACATCTCGCGGCACACTAGTGTGCCGCGGAACAGTGGTTGAAAAACACTGTTCTAAGATTTTCCCTGATATTCTTTGTGGAGAGATCTCTTCCACATTGTAATATATTGCTTCTTATACTGTTCTGTAGCCTGGGCCAAGCATGAGGACATTAACTTTTCACTAGGCAATGGCTGTTGTGAATAATGACTTCAGCTCTCAATGTGTCCTTTTGTGTGAGACAGGCAGGTATGGTGCCAGGTATGAGGTAATTGTAACCCAAAGGGAAACTATTGCAGTGAGTTATGGTATTATGAAGGAAACCTGAAGGATGATCCTATCCTAGCCTGATCACTGAGATCAAGCTTATTACACGAAGGAACAATTTTATGCAGACACCCCAGTGCAGTGTCTTGGAAGATGAAAGTGAATTCATTTCCATTCTTTGCCCCACCCACCCAATCAAGGGGCCTAGCACAAAAACCACAGGACTGATTTGCCTGTAATTTGGCATGCTTTTGATGTAGGGGCATCTCTCTCTCTCTCTCTCTCTCTCTCTCTCTCTCTCTTGTTTTCATGGTTAGAGATAGTGAGTGTTGTAGGGCACCAGGTTGTAGAGAGCTGTTGTTGCTCATATCAATAACTTGATTATATCAAGGAATAACAGGTTTTATATAGCTCCACCCTGACCTTCTTTCACTTTTGCAGTCTTCTCTGTGAGGCAAAAGCAGTTAGAGTGGAGAGGGATTTGTAAAGGGCTGATCATAACCCAATTTATTATGATATAATATCTAAAAATCAGGTTTACAGGAAATTTGTGATACAGAAAGGGAGAATAAAGATAGGAAAGAGGAAACACTTTTCTCAGATAGTAAGCTTTTTACATGCTAACACTATTGATTTTTGTGCAGCAGTAATGGCATTAAAACATCCTTGAGTTTGACATTTGGCTACATTGTTTTTTACAGAAGTGCATCAGTGGAATTCAGATAGATAATCTGAAATGGAAGATGATTCTTCAATTGAAGTTTTACCCTTCTGAGGAAACGTGCTGTGGGCTGTATTCTTCTAGTGGAAAATACAAATCATTTTCAATCACCATCAGTCTTCTGTGCACACAGACGAATATAATATAATTGTTCTGACTGACACAGAAAAACAGCCTTTTTAAAAGAGTGAGTGAGGCCCTTGAAAAAGAAATTGCTCCATGAAACATGTATTGATAATGTAGCCTGACAGGAAATTCCACGAAAAGCAACAGAGCAAATTAAGTAGTTGGATAACTATCTGAGAGGCTCTCCCGTTTCTTGTGACGCTTATATTATAAAGATGGTGCCTCATGATTCTCACTTCACGTCATTTATTTTAATAGTTTCTTAGGCCAATTACAACTGCCCATTTTAATCAATTGGATGTAGTAATGTTAATATAATTGTGGTTTCTAATGATATAAAACACACAGAATTACATCAGAGCCACTGCTGCCTGGTAGATAGTTTGACCTGGTTTTGACAAAGCAGAGCTCAGCTGTGCCATGCCACCCAAGTCTATATGGGTGTGTGGCCTCGGGCAAGTTATCACACACCTATAAAATGGGATGCTGTGAGAGCAAACAACAGCAGCAAGAAGAAGCATGCCTCATATGGAATAAAAGAACTGCTCCTCCCCTTCTATCCCCCCACAGCTTCTTGCTCCCACATCTGTTGTCATTCACTTCTCCCTTAGCTCTATGATTCATCTTCCCTCCCTCGCATATGGATATCTAATATGACACATCAGGCAGTTCTATTAGAGGTGTTCAAAAACCACCAGATTCAGTTCAGACCCCAATTCAGTGATTTGGATTTGAACACCTGGGCTTGGGATTCAGACTTCAGAGCCTGCATGATTTGGCTTGTGATTTGAGACAAACTTCAATTTGGGGGGGAACAAAGCTTTCTCTCCCACCATTCACTTTGGAGATTTTTTAAATTTTATTTTATTTTAAGGCTACAGCAATTTTCTTTCTGACAGGTGGATAAAACTTGTAGGCATTGTAGCCCTTGAGAATGGATTAAGCCTGCCACATTACAGGCAAATAAATGCAGGCATTTTATGTGTGAGGTAACTTTCTTTTTTATATATTTTTCAAAGGAAACAGGCTATTGGGTGTTATTTATAGGAAATTTGTCTGAAAATAGCAAACACAAACCTCTACCTGATTGGAGGCCTGGGCAGCTAACAGCAGCAGCCCTTTGTCCTGAGAGTTGGTGATGGTGAAAGACACCAAATGTACTCCAGCCTGGGAGATGCTTCTGACGGGTTGCCCAACTTGCTGCTCACCAGCCAGGGGCAAGCAGGCTTCTCTGGCAAGGACATTCCACTCGGGAGGACAGTGGCCAAAACCATTTTCCAGCAGCTTCACCCTACTCCCTTCCAAACCTCACCTTCTTCAAACCTTGTTTTCTACCAACAACATTATTGGTCTTCATTTCATTGGGGATCTGGGTGAATAAATGGTGCCACCACCCTCACACTTGATTTTATTCACTGTGCCTGTACTATAGGTGAATTTTTTCTAGCTCAGTTGGTAGAGATGATGAGGCTCTTAATTTCAGGGTTGTGGGTTTCAGTAACACATTGGGCAACAGATTCCTACAGATTATCCATATGGTCCCTTCCAAATCTACAATTCTGTGATTTTTAGCTTATGCTCAGCTCTAGTTGACCCCAGATACTCAACACTACATTATAGAGTTCCAAGTCTCATAGAAACATTCAGACACTTCCATTCTGCAAGATTCAGGAAAGCAATTATTCATTGTCCTGTGCTGCAACAGTAAGGATTGGATGCCAAAAATCATTCAGTTGCATATTTAAAATGTAGGTGACGTGAATTAATTCAGTGGTCTGTGGCTCTACCCATGTACCTTAAACATTTATTTATTTATAGATTTTGCATGCTGTTCCCATAAGGATGAATATTTGTTGTATTAATTTTGCTGAAATACAGTTCTGCTCAAGGAGTCAAGTACACTCATATTAGTAAGGATGATATATTTTTGTAGCCATCTTTAAAATATTATGTGAAGTTCTAACTAGGTGCATGCGTGTGCGCGCACACACACACACACACACAGAGACCAATTTCAGAAGGCACTCATCATAAACCCTCACCAAGCCATGAGGGTCCACATCTATCAACAAAATGAAATTATATTGTAAACCCCTTGCTAGGCCCCTTGATTGGGTGGGTGGGGGGCAAAGAATGGAAATGAATTCACTTTCATCTTCCAAGACACTGCACTGGGGTGTCTGCATAAAATTGTTCCTTCATGTAACAAGCTTCATTTATCAGTCATGATAGAGACCTCTTTCCCCAGGTGATCTTCAGATTAAGGATGTTATAAAAATGTAATAAACAAAACAAAACAAAAATTAAATAAAATATTGACTGAAGAAAACTCATTGGACACAACCAAGATACTGTTGAAAACGCCTGTTGAAGTCAATGGGGTCAATGCCTTAGTTGAGTTTTTTTGTGTGTATTTCATTCCACTAATTTTTGAGAAAGATGTGTGTATTACTGTTGAAAATCATAGAATCAAAATAATTGAAGGGACCCCGAGTGCTATCTAATCTAGCCCCTGCAAGGCATGAATCTCAACTAAATCATACATGACTGATGGGCAACCAACCTGTGCTTAAATACCTCCAAGGAAGGAGAGTCCCCCATCTCTTATGGAAGTCTGTTCCACTGTTGAGCAGCTCTTACTGCCAGAAAGTTATTCCTCATGTTTAGTAATAATCTTCTTTCTTGGAATTCCATCCACACAATAACAGACAATGAGAGTTAATAAGCAAGCTGTTAATGTGGCAGCACAGAACAAGAGTTATGCTCACACCAATAATTCCATCTTATTTTTTTTTAAGAAGTTTCTCTTACATTGTTAATAGGTTTCTATAGATCTGTTTCTATGCAACTGACCTGTGGTCTGCCTCCTCATATGGTTTGCTTCATCAACTAATAATTCTATCAAAATCTTCCCAGCATGACTAACAGCACTGCCTCAAAATTAAAAAACCTCAGATACTACAGATACACATTCATTTATATTATATTTGACCATTAATAGTAGTAATGAATAATAGAATGATGGAGAATCATTAACTTTACTATTTGTTCTCTGGACCTATTCTGCAGTTCAAAATTTCATGAGAGTAACTTCACATCTTACAGTGTTCATGTGATGGTTATAATTATTACTTGATAACTGGAACATCTGAAACTTCTGTCATTGATTTAGCTTTCTTATGTGTTGCTTTTTGACTGAATGGTCTTCAGAGCATCTAATGGCAGGTGAAATAAAGCAACTGCAATAATTAAAAATCATTACAATCAACAGTGATAAGCATCAAGCAAGCACCATAACAAAAAATTGGTGGGCCATGTAATGAGTCTGCATGGTTCGTTGATGCTTAGCATGTAAGGCAGTTAGCCTTTTATGCCAAGTGCTGATAAAGCATGAACGGGGATTTTATCCATCATATGACAGCTGCCACTTTTAGTGAAGTCATTTTTATGGTAAAAAAACCAAAAAACCACAAATTAAAAGCCATCAGTTGGTGCTGTGCATTCAATTCCCTGCCCCAGGCAATCACTATGACATGGCAGAGAAACATGACTATGGAAGAAATGTGGTGGGGTGGGGGTGGGGGTTAAATGTCCAAAGTACTTCTAGTTTGTGTAGAATAACAAGTGAATACCACCCACTGCTCCTGTTTTGTTTGAAACAAAGAAAACAATCTGTTTTTGTGTCTCTCTATTAAGAGATGAAGGGCTGGATTTGCAAATACAGCGTTATGACAGATCAGTTTATTGCCAATGGCATGGGAGAGTGGGGATGTATGTGATGAAGCCACCAACATTTTGTTTTTGTTTTTCTCTTTTAACAGTCATTAAATATACACAAGCCTGTCTGATTTGGCCCTCCCAGAACACACATTGCTAGAGGCATCAAAGCTGACATTAGTATTCTCTGTGAGACGGATTATTCTGTGTTGCTTTTATACTTACTGGAAGACCATTACGAAGATGTCTGGGCTGTCATATTCAATTTTGCACACAACCTTTATGTAAATGGGGGAGGGAATCAATATTTTTTACTATGATCATGAACAGAATGCATGAAAGACATATTGCAAAGGGAATGGGACTTTCTTTTATTTTAGCATCAGCCTGCCATGCATGCTTCCAGTATAATTACTATTTGTCATCCTCATCCTCATTAGTTTGCCAAACTTGAAGGAAGCTGTCATGCCTCTTTGAATAGTGGACAGTAATAGAAGGACATTGCTTCCCATACCAGTTTCCAGAATTGGTTGGCACTCTTGTTTTAAGCTAAATGGCTGGAAAATAAAGACTTTGTGAAGTGATATTGATGTGAATAGAAACAATGGAGATGTGCTAGTTATATTTAACACTTGATCTTAAACCAACCTACATACACTTCATTTATTAGCTAACTATAATGTAAACCAGCCTTTTTAAACCTTCAGCCCCAAAGCAGAGAGAATAAATAAACTGCTCTAAAAGCGAACAACAGGGCAATGGCAAATGCCACTCCCTCAGCATATATGGTAACATTATGGCCCATGGCAGCAGTGGCACCTCCAAGTCATGTAGACATGGAGGTAGCCAATGCAGTGACATAGAGGATATATCTGCAGGACAACCTCCTGCCCTATGTACAGCACAATACATACACAATGATACTGCTTCATGAGCTCCTGTGACACAGACAGCAGTGACACAGATGGCGCACTTCCTCAAGCATCCCTACAAACGGGGTTCAAATCCCTTTATAAGCTCATTCCCCTACATTTAATCACAACACCCAAGAGCGAAGAAGGAAAGGTAACAGAACATAGCACCCATATACCTCCCTTGGCCAGAGGCCTACAGAGAGGACGCACAGGCCTCCTTGGGACAAGTGTTGAAGATGTACTGTGCCAAAGAAAGAGTCTTTTGCCGGTCAGGAGCAAGGAGAAACCTATGTGGAGCAAATAGATTGGCAAACCTCCAGGGCTCATGGTTGTGGGCCTTCCTCATGATCTTCAAGGAATTGGGCATGGTGTAGGTCTCATGGCTGTTGAATAGTTGGCTGTGAAGAGCAAAGGGAGACAGAGTGTAATGAGCCATGATCAGCAGCTGGGACACACAGTCCCTAGACCTGGATACACCGTGGGTGTTTGTGAGGAAATCCACCTACCTTCATGCATGCCTAGAACAAACTGCCACCTGACAATTTCACCTATCAGTTTGTTCCAGGGTCTCCATGTGTGAAGGTAGGTGGAGGACTGTAGTGTCTGAGACCATACTCACCTCTTTCCCTGTAAGGGCTGTAGTGGAACTCTGGGTGCACAGCGGCTGTTTGTTCTCCATGCATGTGCTCTGTGATCCTGCAAGGAAAAAGTGTTCTTCAGTGCTTGGCCAGCAGTGGCAATGGCCTTTGCCAAAAAAAGAACTTGCATGCATGTGAGAATGAGTGCTTACCCAGTGTGAGAGACACTACTCTCTTACACAGTGGTAATAGCAAGACAGGACTCTAGTAATAATAATAATAATAATAATAATAATAATAATAATAATAATGGGTGTGATGATAATATACATAATCCATATATAGGAATCAATCACTGTTGAACAAATACAGACACAAAAGAAAACAAAATAAATAAACTACAGGTATGTGAATGCAGGGGCGAAGGAAGGCTCTCCGGCACCTGGGGCAGGCTGCCGAGCGGTGGGGCAAACTGCCCAGCAGCGCATGCGCTGCGCTGCTACATACGCCGCATGCACGGCCTATGATCCTCCGCTCATGGCTGCAGCGACAGCAGAGGGAACCTCCGCTCGCGGCTGTGGCGCACTCCTCTGCTCGTGGCAGCAGCGGGGTGCCTTCTTGTCAGCCCCCTCAGAGATGGCACCCAGGGCGGACCACCACCCCTTCCTCCTCCACTGTGTGAATGTGTGGGTGTTAGCAACTGGAACTATTTATAACACAGACATAATGGCCAACAAGACAGGATTACAAAACATAGCTGCTGTTATACCAAGGGAGCGTAATTTAAGTATTCAAACCCCCTTACTCACTGTATCAGCAATACCTGTTCATTTGCCAAGGTGGGTCCTTGGTCATGTTCCTCATTTACAAATGAAATAAAGTCAGAGCAAACAGATATGAAGTTGTCAATTTTCCTTTGGCCCCTAAAGACTCTCAGCTATTTAGTTACTTTTTTCCAGCAAGACAATTAAAGCAAGTTACAGTATTCATTGCAATGTTTTGAGAGAGATACATGGGGGACACTTGCAGCAGATCTGTTTTGACGCATTTATCCCCTGCACCAGCACTTTCCCTTGGAGAGATCATTATTTGTGCTATTTGATAATGTAGGATAGAATGTAGAAAGGAAATCAAATGTACATTATAGCCAATATTGGTTTTGCATTTGTTTTTCAGGCTGATTTAAGTCTAAGCAGTCTTCTAAGCCTCACATTTGAAAATGCTTTAGCCTACTCTTAAGTTACACAAGTGAAAGAAGGCATGAAAGAAAACTACCTCCTCATTCATATTCGCCTTCAGGTACTAAAAATCTAATCATTTTAGCATTAGAATATGTTTGGCAAGCATTATAAATGCTGAGGGTTTTGGTGCCTTATGGGCAGAGTTCAGAATGAGCAGAGGCCACACTGCAGTTCAAATACTATAACTTCAGAATATTATAATACAGCTATACAGCTATAACTCTGACATTTTATTTATTCTCCCCTGGTTCTTTCAGGCTTTAAAGGACAGATCAAAGAACAGGAAAATAATAATTGAAAAGCATTACATTTGCTGCAGTGGAATTAACTGCTGAGTTGAAGTATTTGTGACTAATTTTTGTGTGTACACTTAGTAAATTAGTTTAAGAATCCCAAATTTTCTAAATGAAGGAGGAAATAAAATATATAGTTCATAAGGTTTAAAAATAATGAGAGTAAATGTTTTGATTCTTTATAGATAGCTTTTCAGTCTTGAGAAAATATCATAATTATTTTATAGGCTTTGAAAAAGAATCACAGCCAAAGAGTATGAAAAACTCATAGAATCATAGAATTGTAGAGTTGTGAGGGTCCACAAGGATCATCTAGTCCAACCCCCTCCAGTGCAGGAACTTTTGGCCAACATGGGGCTTGAACCCACAACCCTGAGATAAAGATTATTATGTTCTATGACTAAGCTATCTAGTGCTGTGATTCAGTCAGTTTAACACTCTTTTTCCTGTGCTCATCTACCACTTGCTACTCCAACACGGGGGAAATCAGAATTCACTTTTAATTGTTCCTAACTCCCCATGAGGTAAAAGTTGTCATTCTATCTTCCGCCCTAAGACAGACCTACAGCACCACCCTATGCACAGAAGTAAGTCTCACTCAGTTCACTTATTCCCAAGGAAGTGTGCATATGATTGCTAGTTGACAAGATAAGCATAATAAATGACGTCCAGAGTGGGGCCTTCTGAAATGGATAAAGGGTTCTGTGCAAGCCTGTGGTTTAAAAGTATTATTATATTGCTTTATTTTAATATTTGTCCTTTGCTTATCTCAGTAGTAAATGGTCACAGTTTGTTGAAAACATTAAATATGGAGGTGGGCAACCCCACTTCCATTTTATTTTGTTGATGTTTGTTTCTCCTTTCAATTAGATAAAAAGTAAGAGCCCGTGCAGTGCAGATCAATTTTCACTGTATGCTGCAGACATAATAATGGTGTGTGAAAACACAGCTTTTGATCAAACTTGGTTCAAGTATTTTTATGATGACCGAACAACGCCTTTCATGACAAAAGTAATTCCAGGCTTCCAAAAAACAAATTGCATAAAGGTAAAAGTACAAAGGCAAATTCGCAGAGTTCAGACTTTCACAAAGCTTTACTGAAATAAACCAGTCAATAAAAATGCTGCCAATTTTTGTTAAGCCTTCACAAGCTATTTAAGGCCAAGGATGTTTCTTTTTCCTTGTGAATACTTGTATGCAGGAAGTGCCACTTCACAGAAAAGAAAAGAACGGGGGGGGGGGGGAACCTTGGAGGAGCAACTGTCTTGATTTGTCTGTTTCCAGAATGCTAATTTCTCATACACTGAACACAATAGAGATCTTACCTTGAGAACAATCATGCTTCCTTTCACCTCCTAATTTTAGTGGTGCATTTCAGAGGCTATAGATTTGCAAGCAACCAGGGGGTGGGGCCCTGCAAATGAGAAGGAAAAACAGAAGTCACTTCTTTTGCAGGGAAAGAAAACTTTTGAGAAACCTGAGGACAGGTTTTGGCAAAGTACTAATGGGATGTAGGAGACTGGGGCTTGAACCCCAAGGGGAGAAGGGATTGCACTAATATTGCCCCCCTGCAGGCTTCACAGAGCAGTCACAGTAGGCACACCGGATAGATAGATTTGGAATTGGGTATCAGGAGATATGAGTTCAAGCCCCCTCATGGGCAATGCAGCAAAATGGTACCACTCTTCCTTTGCATGCGGCCTATTAAGGAAACAGTTATGCCAGGGGCAAAAGAAAATGAACTCAAACCCACACTGCAAGTATGACAGAGACACCACGAGGCATTTGCCTATCCCGCTTCTTCACCCTCAGTCTCAACACCTAACCACAGGAAAACGCAGCCTGCAGAAGCAGTTCTGGTCTTGTAGAATATCTCACATTTTATACACAGAGAGGGTCCCAGGTTAAAACCCACAGTATAACTTTACACTAGGAAGGAGGGAAGGGACCCTCCATACCCAGGCACCCCTGGGCCAATTACAAGGTGTTCTGCACGGGCCAGTAGCCTGCTTCCACATTGGGCAAATAGGTCTTTTGGCCAACTTCTCCCTCTGGCAACCAGTGTGAAAAGTCCACCCTCCTACCTTTTTTGCCTGATAAGCCAGCCTTATCAGTTAGCATTCCAGCAGAATGTATTTTCTCCTTTCTCCCCACCCTCAACACTATACATGCTGGCAGAAGCAGTCATCCCACTTGTGGACCTCGAGAGGCCTGCTGCCTCTCGACACAGCATATATGCTTGAACAGAGAGAGTAGGGACAGCTAGTTCTGGTAATCTGAGGTCTCTGCAGAACTGCACAGCAAATTTCAGACCCCACAGCAAAAAGATAGATAACCAAGGACATTTGTGAGTATGGGTGACCTGGAGAACTCTACCTTTGAGGAAGAAGTAAGGACTTGACAGAACATTCTCAGTCCCCTTGATTTTACATATTCTGTGCATGATTGAATCAAAGAAGCTCTTTCACTGATGTATCCTACAGTTTTCAAGCTATAAATTAATTTTGCACAGTTTTTTTTCTTACTAGTCAGTATTTTCAACCACCTTGTCTTCCATCTTATTAATATATTCAAGAAACAGAGTTGTCTGAATCTGTGTTTGCACACATTCATAACATTTTGTTCCCTTTCTATACAGTATGGGCCAAAAACTGTAGCCCAGGAGTTTTGGATAAAAAGGGAAATTCATTTTATATTAATAGATTCCATCCCTGATGTTTTACTTTAATAACCCACGTTGTCTCTTCCCCTCTCTTTATTTAAATACCATAGCCCAAGTGTGGAGGACTTTGTGATTCATTTTATTAGAAAAGAAAATTTAACAACTATAAAATGAAGATGTTATTTAACCTGTTCAGACATCTTGCAAATAGTGGAAACATGTTCTGTTAAGGCAGTGCCTTGTGATCTTAATGTAAGAGTTTATTAAAATAAAATAAGGACTAGTTGTCAGTTTTGTACAAAAGTATTATTTGAGGTTTTCCTTCTCTGATAATGCTTATTTCAAAATAAATACAATACCATTGTGTCTTAATGCCGGGGTTTGGTTTCAAGGATTCTGTGTAGATCGGCCAGCTGGCTAGCCCCCTGCTGGATCGTCTCCTTCCAGCAGAGTAAACTGCTCAACAAAAGAGGCATGAGACTTGTGAAGACATACTAGCAAACTACGGATTTATTATTATAAATCAGAAACAAAGAAACATGTCGTCTCTCTCCTTGTCGTCTCTTCCGAGAGAGTGTGTAAAGGCAAAAGCAACAACAACACAATGGAAGTTCTGCTTGCGCCAGCAAACAGTGCTGGAATGTAAACAGACATGTGACATGTAACAATCCCACGTCGGTAACTAAAGGTGGAATGGAAAGTTCCAACAATTACAGGGGTCAGCAAACTTTTTCAGCAGGGTGCTGGTCCACTGTCCCTCAGACCTTGTGGTGGGCCGAACTATATTTTGAATTTTTTTTATATAATGAACGAATTCCTATGCCCCACAAATAACCCAGAGATGCATTTTAAATAAAAGCACACATTCTACTCATGTAAAAACACGCTGATTCCTGGACCGTCCGCGGGCCGGATTTAGAAGGCGATTGAGCCGGATCCAGCCCCCGGGCCTTAGTTTGCCTACCCATGCCCCATAAGATCTCATGGGAGCATCTCAGTCTGGGCATGATTAGAGAACTTTGCTTGCAAAACAAGGCAGTGAGCATAAAAGCTATTTTGTGCTGGCATGTAAAGAGAACCTTGCTTGGAGCCTTCTCCATGTCCTGGCTCTGCATGTAACTTGCAGGATTTCAACCAGCCAACCTTTAACCATGTATAGTTGAAAATGTGCAAGTTAAATGCGCATAAAAAAGTGACTGTGTTATACTTGCATAGATCTTCTGTTCAGACATCTTGATATTTCTGCCTGAATATTGGGGGTGGGGGAATATTGACAAAGGTAGTGGAGAGTGTGGCTGCAGAGCAATTGCAGGTATTCCTGGATGAGACTAATTATATAGATCTTTACTGTGAAGGGTGCGAGAGTGTGAAAGCTTGAGCTGATGGGACTTGTAATCTGAATCCCACCCAAAGGTCCTGAGTACTGATGGATCTCAACTAGTGCTTTGCCAAAGAATTATACTGCATTTTTTTCAACCATGCTGTGTCTGCCTATGGGAAAAGAAATGATATTTGCAAATTATGAAAGCACAGAGAAAATGTAATGGATTAGGTACAATGTGAGTGTCCTTTCTTTCATTCTGCAAATTCTCTCTCCAGTAGCCTGCACTCTGCAGCCTTCCTTGGTGTCCACGTTTTCTGAAAGCCCCATGACATCCTCAGCTGGGATTTCCTCATTGCATAGGAGAGATGGGAGCTGCCTCTTGTGCACCTGACAGCTGTTTGTTTTAAAGAAATGGGGGGGGGGGGTAAAGGATGTTTTTTCTTTAAAAGCAAGGGGTTGTATCCAACCAAGTTTTATTAAGATTGGACCTGCTGAAATTAATGGACCTAAATTAGTATGGCTAACATTGGATGTTACTCAAGTTCAATTGCCACATCAATCTCAGGCACGGATTAGCCAGCCTTCCAGGCTTCCAGTACTTCAATTAAAGGCCAAGAAAAGACAACATCAAATGCAGAAGTGCAGGTGGCAGAGGAAGGTTCAGAAGAAAGGTAATATCTCAAGTCCCTATTGCTACTAGAGGTTTTGAGATGAAATTTATAGGAATATATATTCGGCCAACAAGAAACCTAGAGGATAGGTCTCATGCGTGCAAGCTTAAGTGCACACTTGAACACTCCAACTATACCCCTTGATTAAGTGAAAGGAAGAAAACAAAAAAAACAGTTGGACAGGCAGGATAAATCCCTACAAACACTTAGGGTGAATTTAGGCAAATCTTTACCCATTTTGTTAAGTCAATTGCTTACTATGATTATCTTGCCTGTTCCATTTCACTATGACATGCTATTAATTATATTTGAGTCTGCGTAAAAATAAATGTGACAAGAACAAATGATAGGTAATAACAGGAGCCATAAAAAGGTGGTAAGCACACTGTACTCGTCTCACGTACATTGTCATAATGGTTCACAAAGACACAGAAGTCTTGTTGTTTTTTCTTTTTACCTCCAGTTGACTTCTAAATTCTTAACAACTATAACTTTTCAAAGCACTGTGTGATTGTCAGATCATCTCATCCAGAGCTTCTTCTTTTTCAGCCAGAACTCGCTGGAACTCAGTTCCAGCACCTCTCAGGTGGGCGCCATTGCCATTCTTAAGACAACAAGGGAGGTGATTGTGGTGAGAAAAATACCACTGATCTTATCAACACATATTGTGTGTTAAGGAAAGAGCAATGAAATGAGGATTCAGAACCTCTATTTCTTTATCTTGTTGGTATGCTACCTCCAAGGGCTCAGAGCATCTATTTTGTCCTCACAACACCCCTGTGAGATAGGCCAGTCCAAGAAATTGTGATGGGCCCAAGGTCACAGAGTAAGATTCATGGTGAACAGGCATTTGCATCAGGTTTCCCAAGCCTATGTTCAACACTGCATTAACTTCACTGGCTCCCACAGCCAATATGAAGAGAGACAGCTATTATTCTACCCATACAGTGTCCCTGAAAGTGGAAATGATGGTTCACCATGGTCTGCCATTTCCCATTGGCATATTCAAGGTGTTGGACTTTTGGTTTTAACTGGAAAAGCCTCAAAACCAGTTTAGCACTTGGAGTGGTGTCCAGCTACGCTTCCTTACGCATTCTCCTGCTTCTCCAGTGCTTTTGCAGAGTTTTTTCAAACTTCTTACTTCTTCTTCTTGCGCAGCGATATGTGTGCCTTGTGCCAGCAATAAAACTCCCACAACGCCTGGGTTGTTTTAAAGCAAGCAACGCTTTAATTACAAGCATATAAATTACAAAGCTTTGCCCGGAGACTGGGACCGCATCTCCGGCCTCTCCAGTTTGCTCAAAAGTGAAAATAAGACTGAACAGGAAATAAACAGTGCGTCACATAAATCATATAGACATTGCATACAGCAGATACCCGGATGTTGTGACACATCCTGTGGGAGGGGCTAACTGTTGAGCTCCTTTAACCCTGAAAGCTCCAAACCTCACACAAGGCTTCAATTTGTGCAGTGCAGCAGCAGAGCTTCCATGTTGCCCATTTTTATTAAGTAAAATAACAATGAAGAAACTCCACCACCTGCTAGTCACTTCAGAGCCCTCTTCTTTGAGCACCCAGTTTCCTAGAATTTTAATGGATGTGTCCATTAAATAGGACACCATCCCAGGCACTGCTGGAGATACCAGATGATCCAATATGTAAGACACCTGGTCAAACTAAAAGAGACATGGGCCATTCAAATACAGATTCTCTATTTATTGTGTAGTAGTGACTAAGGCCCAAGACTGACCTTGGGAATGAAAGGAAAGAGGCTGAGGAATCCTCCCCCTTCTACAAATAGATACTAGGTCAACTTAGTGCAGGGTAGGGAACATGCTGCTCTCCAGATCTTGTAGTGGCTAATGGATAGTACTAAGGATTCAGTGACATCTGGAGGACCACAGATTAGTCATCCCTACCGTATAGCTTATGCATTGTAGGAGACATTTCCCACATGGGCCCATTGAACAGGGGTCCAGCCAACTGAGTTGCTTGGATGCTGGCCTCAGCTCATTTCCATTTATGGAAAGTGGGCAAAAGAGACTTCACTTGCTAATATTTTCTGAAGGTTGAAAGCTAAAGCTCTCTCTTTGGTGAAGAGTAATAACATTAGTTATTGTGGTTGAAAGGGGCTTCCACTTGACCTGTTCTGAACCTCTGGAGGCTGCACATGGAGAATGCAGACTCGATTGCTGTAGCATGTGGAGTGATCATCTAACAAAAGTAGCTGAACTAAATGTTGGGCTATCTCTTTTTATTCAACACAGACTTGTAAATCAAAGAATAAGTTTAAAATGACTTCAGAACATTTTGTGAGGCGTGTGTGTGTGTGTGTAGATATTTTTTAAAGCAGATTTTGCAAGCAGTTAAGTCAGCACTGACAGCTGAGTAATATCAATGGAGTCCAAGTAAAATTGCCCAGGCTTGAGCATGTTCCATAGCTAAGATGATGATGATGATGATGATGATGATGATGATGATGATAATAATAATAATAAAATTTTATTTATGCCCCACCCTTCCCCGCCAAACCGGGCTCAGGGCGGCTAACACCAATAAAATCACAACAAAAACATAAAACAATTCATTAAAATACAGATTAAAATACAACCTAGTATCCTTGTGGCTCGGGACCTCCAAAAAGTTATTATTTGAGGACCTTAAGGTCCTACCCAGGTCATACCAGGCAAGGCGGTCCCTTAGGTACAAGGGTCCTAAGCCACATAGGGCTTTAAAGGTCAAAACCAGCACCTTAAACCTGACCCTGTACTCCACCAGGAGCCAGTGCAGCTGGTAGAGCACTGGATGAATGTGGTCCCGCAGCAATGACCCCGTGAGGAGCCTCACCGCGGCATTCTGCACCTGCTGGAGTTTCTGGGTCAGCTTCAGGGGCAGCCCCATGTAGAGCGAGTTACAATAATCAAGTCTGGAGGTGACTGTCGCATGGATCACTGTGGCCAGATCAGGGCGAGAGAGGTAGGGGGCCAACTGCCTAATACGGCGGAGATGGAAAAATGCCATCTTTGCTGTGGCTGTAACACAGACTGAAAGACCCAATTCATGCACTCATCTAAACGCACATCTGTCATAGACAGGATAGTCTGCTCAGTTCCCTCTGCCAGAGTATTTTGTATTGTCAGCAGAATAAAGTTGCCAGCCAATTAAGCTTTTTCAGAGGATTTCTAGATGGCCTTTCTCATACTTGAGGCGGAAATAGCAAACGCGCACCAAGCAAATTAGCCATCGGTGCGCACTTTGCTGCTTGGTCTGCAGGCGGAGGTGAGTGGTGGGCCAAGCCCCACCCCTCCCCGCAGCCCGAGCTGGAAGGAATGAAGCAAAGCACCGAGCAGGCACCACTCTGTGCTTTGCTTCGTTCTTTCCCGCTCGGGCTGCAGGCAGAGGGGAGGGGCAGGCTTCTCTTGGGCCACTGACACTCCTCCCTGACTTGCCTCCGCTCGGTAGCACGCATGCTACGGAGTGAATCAGCCCCCGGGTTTGCTGCCCCAGGTGGCGAAGCAGCTTCCTCCACCCCTGGCCGCCAGAGCATGATTTCTGTTCTTATCCTGAAGCAGTTCTTAACCTGAAGCATTATTTCTGGGTTAGCAGAGTTTGTAACCTGAAGTGTATGTAACCTCAAGCATATGTAACCCGAGGTACCACTGTACGGAACAAATGTTTAAACCAGTCTTGTAGTATAGTAGTTGAGAATTCAGTTTAATCTTATTAAGGCACAACTGGAACTCACTTAAATCAGGGTTGAATTGGTCATACAAACCTTGGGTTCAGATTCTGCTGACACAGAATTGTAGAGTTGAATGGGACCCTTAGTCCAATCCCTTGCAATACAGGAATAACACAACACCGGCAGTTTCATATATAAGCTGAAACTCCCAATATCCTGCTTGATTGCATGATTCTGAGTTCAGCTATTGTGAGAGAAAGAGAAAACAACGTTGCCTGATGTTGCCTAGAATACATTCTCTCTCTCCCCCCCCCCAACAATTTCCCCTTATATTATTTAAATAAAAAAATTGCACACCTTACCATAGAATGTGCATTTTAGGCTGGAGAACGGCACTGTAAAATTTGTGGAAGTGTGATTTCAAAGAATGGCTGTGAAATAGGAATGGAACCCAGTTCCTCAATTTCCTCCCTGCCACAGATTTTAATCTTTGATTGAGCTGAAATAGACCCTGTTGGTTAAGCATCCCTCACAACTCTTACATAGGTATTTTCTACAACTGTCCACATTGCCCAGCCAAGCCATTTCAATGGTACTTTCCCTACACTCCCCTAACAGTTGAGCTGATGCTTTAAAGGGTGGGGGGGTGACCTAAAACGCTACAGTTGCTCAGCCACTATGTGGATTTCATATAGCCCTTAAGTGGGATTTAAGTGATAAGCAGTTGGAACCTGTGCTTGTCTTTCAAAAAGAATGAATATCACTTACACTGTATAAATATCATTGCCCCCTCCCTTTATTGTAAATTGCTCAATCACAGCCCCCCCCCCAACAGTTACCGTAAGCTTTGCCCCAACTCTCTGCTAGGAGCAGAACAATGTGCTTGGCTGAGCTGGAGTATTCTGCTGTCAATGCAGTTGTAAATTTGCATCAATCTGAAAAGATGCTTCCCAAAAGGCAAAGTGTTACCTTGAGCCGTAAATTTAGTATTATAACCTACTATAGGATTTGAGAAGTCCTGATAAAAAGGATAGATACACTATACAGATATGTCTAACAATATTTTATGTGCATATCTGATAGACCACCTTAATTGCTGCCAGGCAGTATCAGAATTCAATGTGAATTTTTCATAAACCTCCAGAATGTTCAGATAGCTTGTTGATAATGCAGAGTTTATAACAGGAGTGTATCAATTGATCACATCTACTGAGCAGATGCCAGGCATAAAATATTTCAATGACAACTGAATATACTCCTAGTAGGTATATTCTAGGGGTTATGTCAGCTCTGTATGGGACTGGATAACAAGGCAAATTGGTGTGATTCAGAGTTATTCTCCCGGAATCAAAGTGCAATGTCAGAAGGTCCCCACAGTTTCATGTTTTACTCCTGTTGTTTACCCTCTTTTCTGTACTTTATAGCTGTATCCCCCCCCCCACACACTCCCATTGTGTCTGCATAGTCCAGGGACAGGATGGTTTAGACTCCTCAGAGATGTGCTATGACCTATCTACACTTTTTTTAAAAGATAACGTCAATATACTTTGACTTGGACACTATAAAGGCAATATACTTGGATACTAGTTATTTCAGAATCAGACCTGGTGAGCACAAGAGCCCCTATTCAGTTTTCTATGGACACACATCAGCTGCAAATGTGGATGAGATCCTTGCAGAGCTTTGGCATGTTATACCATATTGACTTCATTGCAGTCTGTACAGGTATGGGGATTCAGCCTCCACAGTAGAAGTAGCATTTGTCTTAATGTAGTTCAGCAATCTGCTCCTTAATTTTATAATTTGCTTATTTTTGTTTGCCTTACTGCCAGCTTTCATTTCTTTTCCTATAGTGTGTGCAAAAATGTTTCTGCATATTATTTCAGTAAGACATCTGCTTTTTAAGTGAATTTATTGCCTTTTTAGTAAAAGGTGAAAGATTTATACAATCTGAGGAGAAACCAGCCTTTTTAGAGCTCTTCTCTTGGTATGCATGCTATGGAGAGATGTGTAAATACAAATGTTTAATCTCTCAAAATTGGATTCAGAATTAGTTCCGTTGGATTCAAATGATTGAATCCATCATCTGAATTATAAAATTACAGGAACAGTTTAAAAATGATTTATTGCTCTGGTTATAGAGCTGAATTCCTTGCTTCCTGACCAAGTATCTTTCAAAACATTCAATAGCTAGAGTTTATTTTCTTGGTTTAGCTCCCCACTCCCCACAGAGATGCTCTTAGAGGTGTTGCAGAAATCAGTGTGACTTCTCATGCACACCAGCATATTCTGGAACTCACATATGTCTAGTTATATACACAACATTTGGCTATATAAATGACATTTGCTCCTCTGCAAGCGATCACTCATGCACATAGACTCACACAGCATCTTCACCTTTGTCCTCTCCCGCCTCTGAAATATTTAGCTGTGCAGACCATATTCAGCATAGTTGATACTGTCTAGGTTACCAATATTCTTCATTTTTCAATATTTGGAAGCACCTCTTTTTTCTGTCTTAGCCTGGGGGAGCAACCACCATGTTCAGAGCTACAGGGAATTTTTAAGGAGCTCCCCCCCCCCCGAAAATATTGGTAAATACGTTTTCGGAGAAACATCAAGTAATGAGGCCTTCGCAAAGATCCCAGCTTACCTATGGTCATAGTCTGTAGCATACTTAGCATATTTGTTAGCATAACTGTAGTAGCACAAAATCATTGTTCTGCCTATTAGTCAGAACTGTGGATGATGGAAAGGGTAAATATTAAAAAAAAAAAAAATCCTGTCCTTTTCTGGCACCTTCTGTTTCTTTCCAAAACTTAGCTTTTAAGCTTTGATGATACTAGCTGAAAACTAATACAGTGGAACCTCTACTTACCACCTTAATCAGTTCTGGTGGCCCATCCTTTAGGCAAAACGGGTCACTGGTAGAAGCGCCATTGTGCGCATGTGCAGACGGCGGCAGCCACTTCTGCGCATGTGCTGATGGCAGCAGCCACTTCTGCAATGTGCAGACGGTGGCAGCCCTTCTGCATGTGCACAAATGGCAGAAGCCGCTTCTGCACGTACACAAATCGCGGCAAACCCAGTATTTACTTCTGGGTTTGCTGCGTTCGCGACTTGGATCAGGCCCAAGTAGAGGTTCTACTGTGTATGTTGTACTGTGATGTATTAGAATAGTTATAATTGTGACTATCAATGGAGGCTGGTGCTCTTCAGAAGTATTGGCTCTACATATCCCATCCACTGTGCCAAGCCACCCTCACCAATGGAGCATGCAGTGTCATGGGTCAGCAACACAGAACTTGGTGGAAGCTGGTGGGTTCCAATGAAGAGCCCACAGAAAATGTGCTGTTCCGCTTAGGTGCATAGTTTTTGAATGGATTTGCAAGTCCTATCCCATCAAACTACACTACACTGTCCAGACATGTCATCAACCCTCAGGTTCAACACAACTGTGCTACCATTTCCAAAACACTGCATAGGGCAAGATATCTTAAGAAAGTTAAGTTCAGCCACAGACCACTTGATATGATCATACACAATATGGTCAATAAATTATTTGCAGAGAGTATTTTCTAGAAAACACAGAGCAGAGCCTGAAAGATGACAACATGGAAAGACCGAACTCATATAAAAAACATCACATAAACCCCCTGGTCTATTTTTATACCGAATGCAGAAGTGAAGTGTTGTTGCCCTCATGCCCTGTTTGTGAGCTTCCTAAAGCTTTTAGCTTGTTCCATAAACAAATGGAACACTGCTTGACTAGATGAGTCTTGTCCAAGACCACAAACCGAACACAAGGCAGAAATAGGATCTGAGCCCCCAAATGCTCATTTGATCCGAGAGATGTTGTGCAACACAACCGCAGGCCCACAAGTAACCTGCCTGAGAAACTGAGTGTAGGGCAGAGGTGAGATCTGAGCATCAGAACACTAAAGTGCTCCTTAGATCCTTCAACAAAATAACCATTTCACAGAAGGACTGTCAATTAATTACCCACCCAGGTCTTGCTGTATCATATCCATTTCCCTTCATCTAGTAGACTAATTAATAACCCACCCCTATAATGGTTGCAGTGGTGTTCTGTTGTTTTTAAATCAAACTGGTTGGTGGGATTTTAATGACACCTGCTTTGCCTCTTGAAGAATGGTGGGTGTTGACAAACTCCTTGGCCTGAATGATACGCCACTCTGGTGACAATAGATTAATCTTAGCTGACCTGGAAAATGGCCAAGAGACTAATGTCACAGCTTATATAAGGAATGTAAAATACTGTAGGCATTTGCATGGAATCCCCTTTGAGCCAATGTTCAATTCAGATACCTGTTCTAGAATTGAATGTAGAAATCATTATTCCATCTCATGATCAAACATTAAGTGACCCACTCTTTTATGATATTGAATGTTTTTGCTCCCTACTCTTCTTGGCCATAACTAGAGGGGACTCTGCAAGTTAAATTTGACCAGCTAGCCTTATACCATCAACTGCAATTTCTCAATTTCTTGTTGGCTGAGTAGCAGCTCTTGATCTTTGCACTGCTATTTCAGCGAAAGGAGATAAAGGTCAGTGAATGCCATTGATTTTCTCTGACAGGTGCAGAACTGTAGTACTCGAGAAGCTGTTTTTACAAATAAGAATCTGCAGTGGGCTCTGCTAGAAGATTCTGATCTCAGAAAACACAAATGAAAGGGGCCCACAAATGAAAGGGGATGAAACATTTTAAACCAGTTTCAACAATAAGATGTTCAGTTCCATCCTTGGGTTTTATTCAAATTCACATGCACAGCCCTTTTTTCATGAGTTGATTTCAATTTTTAGTGATTGTGAGACATTTTCATCTTACGTGAGCTCTCCACAGTAGTTTTTCTTTTCTTTTCAAAAACAGAAAAAGTACTCTTGCAGTAGAAAGGTTAGCAGGAGAACTTCTAAGTAGATGACTGCATCATTCAAAACCTTTGTGATTCAAAGCCTCAAATTCATAAAGTTGCAAAACAAAATATACTGGAACCATCCTAGACATCCTTTTTATTCGCGTTGCTATTGGGGCAGTCATACTTCATTTCTAATCAGTGCATATCCCATAACCTTCTACTCAACTCCTATAGTTAGGTATACCATAAATGTTCTGGTTTCTTTTTGTTCCACTTTTGTTGCACTAAAGCCCTTCCAGACAACAAGATTGTGTTAGCATCAGGGAAGCATTGTAGAGCAAACTAAAGCAGAATAAATCTACCACTGATGCATTATTATTGTGTCAATGTCTCCCGCCCCCCCCCATTATTTGCCATTAGGCATGTGCTATCATTGTCAAATATCTATTTAAAGAATTGCTATTAACCTTGAGTTGGAGCCAAGAGTTCTGTGAGCCGAGTTACTCTCATACAATGGTGCATTTGCCTCAGCTCCCACTTCTCCTTGTACCCTCAAAGTTTGCTTTAGAGAGGGTTGGGAGATCCTCCAGGACAGCATAGGAAGTGGCGAGGGGAGTGGAAGGTGGAATAGTCAAATTGCCTTCCCCCCTGCTGAATCCATACCCCTTCAATGAACAGAATGACACCTTCCATTCACAGAAGGGAACCTTTGCATCCAACCCAAAGTCTTTATAAATATGTGTTGTCTCTGCAAATATTCCACAGCAATTAGAGTAGACTGCTAAGGAGAAACAGATGGTGGGGACAAAACACTTATATTGTGGAAAAGAACGATGCAATATCTAAGCAAAATCTTTTCTTCTATTTTTGGAACACTAATAAGTGAAGCTTTATCTGGGTGTCTATATGCTGTTATTTTAGCAGGCAACAGAAGTGCCAAAATGGTAGCTGGCAGCCAAATGAATAACCCTTCACAAAAATATGCTATCAAAAGTAGAATGTTTCAGTTATCTTACAGTTACAGCAATTTGGGACCAGATTTAGAATATAATAATTATTACACACTATAGTAAGTGTGATCCCCATAGAGGGCTTATTTTCTAAACAATGTTAACATTCATGGGAGCAATGCAAAATTTTGACCCCCTCCTCCTCCTCCTCCGGATTTAATGGCATGCCAAGATCAAAATGCTGCCACCTACTAGCAACCATATGATCACACTTCACTCAAAGCCTTTCATAGAGCCTCAGATATTTCACAAGCTGCCATTAAATCTCCAGCGCCAAGCCCGAGAAATTCTTGTCCTGAAGGGCAGCCCCCACAGACAAATTTGTAACACCCAAATCAGTAAACCTATAAAGAAGAAGCTCTCTGGGTTCCATATACCACAAGCTATCCAATATAACATTAGCAATCATTTTGTCTACCCCATGATACCCAGAGGCAATCCTCCTAAGCTTGCACAAACCACTTAGAACCGACTAACTTGACTCTTACATCCTTTCAGTTTAAACATTCAAAACAATTCCAACGGTGGACAAAAGGAGAACACCATTCTAATCCATGGAACACACCTCCTACTGCCCTTGCAATTTAGCCAGCATGGTCTGTTCAACCCAACTTTTAACATCTGAAAAGGACATTGGCAACACATGATCATTGTCTCTGTTCCAAAGCCTGCCTAGCTGTCTGGTCAGCCATCTTGTTCCCCCCCCCAAAAAAAAGCCCACATGAGCTGGAACCTAACTTAACTGAACCAAAAGACCAATTAGCTGCAATTCAGTATTCAAAAGCCTTATTTCATATACCAGATTACATTTACATTCCATGCCTGCACTCTGATAGGGAGTCCGGGAGCACTACTGCCCTGTCAGGGTTCACATCCCTAGCACACTCCAATGCCATAGGCATAAAGTGGCTGGGGAAACCCAGCCAGATGGGCGGGGTATAAATAATAAATTATTATTGTCGTTGTTTATTATTATTATTATTATTATTATTATTATTATTATTAATTCAGCAGTCACTATTGAAACCCAAACATTCATTAGGCCTTTGGGACCCCAAATGCTGTAATGCAAAATATTGCACCCACATGGCTGTCTTGTAGTTCCCGGGATCCTTCTGTGTAAATTGCACATCATTGGTCCCATTTAGAAAAAAATCAGCTCCACTGCTCTGTGTTTACATATGTCTGATCCAAGCTGACTTTTCATAGTTCCACCGCAACTCAGATCAATCAGAGGAGGTATCCACAGCCATCCATAAAGCCAGCAAGCCAATAGTCAATGGATACTCAAACCTTGCAGCACATTGGTCTTCAGCCAAGCCTGAATCATGGCCACACGAGAAGCATGCGTAACTTCTCAGGAAGCAGCAAACTCCATTTCACTTGGATGAGGTACTCCAATCCTGTTGTTGCTGTTGAAGAGTGTCCCATTGTCATGGTGTGCTCACAAGGGCTTCCTCCCTTGCAGAGCTCTGCACTGTGTAAGGTCAGACATTGAAGAGAATGAGGCAGCCACTATAGGGGCAAAAATCTATGTGCACATTGGAGTTTTGGCTGATGCTCCAAGTGAGCTCTATGGTAGCAAAATGAGGCTTTTATGTATAAAGCTGTTACAGAAATCCCCCCTGCTTAGAAATTACGGTGTGTGTTCAGTTTGTAACATTTCCTACCATATTATCTGAAAGAGTGATTACACTATGAAATGAAAAGAGGGTTGTTAGCAAGAAGTGAGTCTCAAGGTGAAATGCATTCACCCATTTCTCTCTATGGAGTGGTGATTCTCAATCAAGGGTAGTCATAACTTTTAATATTCCCTTTCTACCTGCTCTGTTCTCATAAGGTCACTGAAGTCTGAAACTGAACCGGATGGTTTCTGCTGACACTTTACATTGGCAAAGTTGTTTCCTCTGTTTCGTTAATGAAGCTCTTTTTGTTCCTTCTGTCTGATGCAATTTGCCTCCACCTTGGCAGTGAAAGATGCTACCTCCTGTGCGTAAATGCATGATAAAGGACAGGTGAAAGGCGGGGAGATAGAAGAGTCATCAAAAGGCTCTTCCTTGAACTGTTTGAGCTTTGATATTTCACAGCTGCAGGATGTTTCTTCCATGGATACACAGCAGCATAGTGTTGACGTCTATGTAAATTTTTAATAGTTGTGTTTTATTATTTGTAGGTACAAGTAAAATCTGCTGCATAATGTTGCAGTGTACCCCCACCCTTAACAGGAGTATTTTGGGATCTAGGCAGCCTGGAATAAGAGCTTTGTACGAGATGGTTGGACAGTGTTCTCGAAGCTACTAACATGAGTTTGGCCAAACTGCGAGAGGCAGTGAAGGATAGGCATGCCTGGCGTGCTCTGGTCCATGGGGTCACGAAGAGTCGGACACAACTGAACGACTGAACAACAACAACAACTGCAATTCAGACCGGTTACCTGGGGAAGGGAGGTTCAGCAAAGGGAAGGGATGGATGGATACATCTCCCTTCCCACCTTCATTGTCCAATTGTTTTGGCACTAGAAGACTGCCAGTCCCAAACCAGCATTTTATAGAAGGGGGCACACACTGTTCTGGAGAGTAGGGAGGGAAGAAAAGTGTCTTCTCCTTACTTCTGCAATGTAATTATATAGTGCAGGGGAAAGTGCTTTAAGCTCCCAATATGCATCCTCCCAGGCTGACCCCCCCCCCCCAACTTATTGTAAGTGGTCAGAGACTTGAGAGGGAGAATCCTTTCTCTTCCCCTGTCCTCCATCTTCCTCCTTCTGTCCCAACTGACACCCAAGCATTCTAGGCATCATCTGCTCTCAACCATAGTTCTACACATTCTACCTGATTTCTGGTTTCTACAGCTCCCCCTGCCCTGTCTAAACTATGTAGTTCCTGGAAACTCACAGGTTCTTTTCAGGCAGCTTTGGTATGTATTACAAAAACAGCAATCCTTCCCTCAGATTGGCTATCATTCTCCTATTGCCAGCCTCGAGTTGTCCCTGTTTGAATGCTCCTTCTCTTTAGTAACTGTGTTGTAACCTGAAAGCCTCACATCATTTACATTCAGACCGCTACCAAATTTATGAGATTGCACCAGAGTATGAATTTTACCTGAAGTGGAATTTCAGGTCAAGCCTAGAAGTTCCTGTTTAGGGGAAGCATCAATGGAATGTTGAGGGAAGCAAATCACACTGGGATGAGGCCAAATATATATATATATTTTTTTCCCAAAAAAGCTTAGAGAAACTTATGTTCCCCCACCCCCACTCTAGCTCTGTCTAAAGCAAATTGTTAAGGGGAATTTAGTCTAAGAGAAATACTTGGAAAATTGAAGCAGATCTAGGACAAATTATCAAGGGTGGTGTTGGTGGTGTGTATGCCAGTTTCATGCTTCTCTGAGGCCTATCCTTCACATGAACAGCAGATACCGTAAGGTGGTAAAACTGTGTCTGGTTGTATCACTGTGGACTGCAGCTGGAGTCCAGATTGCTCCTCCATACCTTAAACAAACAAGCAAATGTAAATCCTTGAACACTGACAACTGGCAAGTTAAGTGGGAATTGATTCTTTTAACTTTCTTACTGGCATCTAGTTTTCTGTGTGCAGGGTTTTTATGTTTTATGTTTTGTTTGTTTTGAAGATTGAGCTGCATTTAGTCATGTGAGACCCCGCGTGGCATGTGAAGTGATTCAACATGAGACCACATGTCAATCTTCTACTGAGATATATGGCTTAACTTGCCCACGAGGGTAACTTCTGAAGTGATGTTATGAGGCAAATGTGGGAAACGTCCAATGAATTTTTGATGTAAGTAAAGATAGAGAGCAAGTTCTTATAAGAGTGAGTGGTATTTTGTATTTCAGGATAATATTTATAACTGGGCACCATTTTTTAGAACATTGAATTCCTCCCAATGTATTAAATGAAAGCTTTCTAACACCATCTCATTATGGTAGCTAGGCATGCCCTTAAATGTTTTACTTTGTATTTTGCACAAGAACGGAAAGAGCTTAAAAATTATGTTCTGTGGGGAAAATCCAGTTCTATATATTTAAAGTTTGAATGCCATTACTCAGCACCACTCTCATCATGAGCTGACTAGACCAGTATAGTCCGTCCCCCATCCCTCCCCCCCCCCGGCAACATAAATTCCATTACTACATGAAATAGGAAAGCTTCATGCCTAAACAATGGAGAGATTTAAGAAGATAGACTTTAAAAAAAACAGTTCTAAGGGAAATAAGCTTATTTTTCAGTTATTGGAACTCTGTACATAATAATGATATTCTGGCTTTTAATGGCTTGTTATCTGACCTGTAATTATCATGCAAATCTTTATAACAACACAATTTCCATTAAAAATAAACAGGGAAGTTGGGTAGTTTATGTCTCCTCATAGATAAAAGCCTCAAAGTTTTGGGAAATTCTGACTCTTACCTTTGGCTCAATTTCAGGCACTATATCATTTTTGAAAGAAATATTTCTGTGCACTTATAGCCATCAATATTACTGTTATGAAGTCCTTATCCTATCACTTCTAGCTATTCCCAAATAGTTAGCAATGTCCTTGTTCTGCAGTGGCTGTAGGCCAAGAGGAAAGAAACTAAAGAGTTATGACTACTTTAAGCTAATGGAAATTATCTGTTAGCTGAGTGGTATTGCTGCTGCTTTTACATCCAAGAGGCCTTGTTGGGTCCCAGCAGAGAGAGATTCCTTACATATTCTCTCTCCCTTCAGTGCTGAATGTTCAGATAGCTGGAAAGAAGTATCAGGTGGCCTTCTCATTTTTTTCTTCCCTCTGTGTATCTTTTTTTTTAAACCAAGCTGTATCTATTTGGACCCTTTAACTTTACATAGGTCATTTCTTCCAGTGTATTCATCATCCTTTCCCCTTTTATCTACTTCTTTTCTTTTCCTGTCCAATTTTGTATGGATACTTTTTTTTCAAACTATGGTTAGGTTTATAAGAGGTTTTAAAATGTCCCTCTTGACATACTGATATTTCTTATTTCTATGCTGATTACTCTCTTTCATATTGACAAGAAACCACACTCACCCACCCTATGTGCTGCAGCAGTATTGATAACGGTAGTTATATTGAGTCCCAGTACACAGCAACTCCAACATTAGAGTCATTCTCTTAATTTATGCAGAATTAAGTCAGTTTGGGGAACAATAATGGAACAATTTGGTTATCCTAGCCTAGGATGATAATCGCTAGCCTGACTCTATGCTAGCAAAGATTTGTTTCATTCTTTAATTTGATGCATAGCAAAAGTGTTGGGTATCAGTGCTCAAGTTGATTAAAATAAAGGGCAGTAGAAGTCAGTGAGGTGGGATGCTAACATAACCTCCAATCATCTGTTTTGTGGTGACCAATGGGAGGTGAAGGATGGTGTAGTGCAAACACACTGGTGGACCTCTGCATTGGCTATGCCAATGCATTTGCACCATGCCAACCTTGCCCCTCCACTTCTGCCTTCCAGTATGAAGCAGCAGCAGCAGCAGCACTTGAAATAAGTCAGGCGAGCAGCACCACTGTTGCACTGACTGCTAATGATAGAAGATCTTCCACCTCGCCCTACCCAATGTCATAAGGCAGTGGTTTTCAACCAATGTTTCTGTAACAGGCTTCACAAGCCTTTGATGTTGCTCATGAGTAACGGCCAGCTCCAGCGGTGAGCTTAAAAACTGTTTATTAAGCATTAAGAGTTACAGAGTGTTGAAATCATGTCTACTCCCTTGCTAATCAGTTTTCCAGACTGGAATCTTCGCGCGCGCGCCAGCAGAGGAAACCCCTTGTCCCTCTAATATGATGTCGACGCTTACGTCCCCCCCTCTGCTCCCCCCCTTGTCGGCTACTGACAGTATGTGCTCTCCCTCTTTCTGAGACGTTTGCTGATGAGGGCTGGGAGAGCTAGAGGTATCTGTATTAATTATAGGTAATTGCTCTCGATATCTCAGCCCCTTCCCCTTACTGGCTGAATCCCAACCTTTTCTCTCCTCTGCCGTTTCATCTCTGCTCTCCCCCCGCTCCTCTCGAGCAATCCCTTTATCCCTGACAGCACCCTGGGGTGCCTTGAATGATGGTCAGGGGTGTCGTGGGCAACTCTTTCCTTCCCTCTCTCCTCTGGTGCCCTATCACATCTCTCCCTCCCAAATAATTGCATGGCTATTGGTTGCAGCAGCCCTGGTTAGTAGCTCTGCAAGCGAATAGTGCTTTTGGGACTGGTCAGGGGGTGCTGGTTGCCAGGAGCTGAGGCAGCCTCAGAGTAGGCAAGCAAGCCCTTGCTGTTGGGAATGGACTGTGGGGCAAAGTGAGCAGGGAGGGGACAGCTCAGAGACTGAGACCAGGGGTGGCAGCAGCAGCTGCCCAGAAGATTCCCAAGGAGAGGTGAGAAGAGAGGAGGCTGAGGGAACACTCCACAAGGGAGGGTGTTTGAAAAAGGGTGAGAGGCTGCCAGCTGTGCAGGCAAGGAGTGGCATAACTGGGCTCCTGGTCTCCACAGGGGTGCCACAGAAAGAATGCAGTTGGTCAAGCAATCTGTAGACTCAAAAAGGTTGAAAACCTCTGTCATAAGGTGTTTTTGTACAGTATTGTCTAATTTCACTTTCACATATCACCCAAAAAATGTGGTTTCAGAATGGGGGAGAAATTAGACTTCCCCACAAGCACTGAATTGCCATAAGCACAAAATCACCTAAAAATAACAAGAGACAGCAAACAGCAACATGTAGTGTAACAAATCCTTAAGATATAAATGCTACCTGTGTAACGAAATTAAAAATTCAGAACAATTACAGTATAATAAATTTAAAGCCTTCAGTTACCTGTGATTTGTGAAACAAGCCTTAATGAACTCTTGACAGAAAAGGACGTTTCACCACACTTTCCCACCACAAGCTATAAATCAAAAGTGCATTTTCATAAATAACCTTGATCAAGGTCACTCTGATAGCACTTTGCTACATGATGGTATTTCTCCATATACAGTACTATTTTTCTAGAAAAAGAGATGCCAGAATTCACTGTGAATACCTCACTTGTTCTCTTATAATGATAGTGGTGCCCACCTGAGAGGTACCAGAATAATAATAATATTATTAGTTGTGCAGATGGGATAACTTATCAGGTGTAGCTTGTTCCCTCTTCTACCCAACCATTAAGGTTGCAGAAGCCGCCTGTGTTCTGCCAAAGGTCTCTACTGAGTAGAACTTTGCAGGGCTGGGGCAAACAAGAAGTTACTACAGGGTGGGTAGGGCGAGGGGAAGAGAAAGTAGCTTCTAACTTTGGGGTGTTTCTCCATCTCTACATGCACTGACAAGCCAAAGACAATAACACAGTGGTAAATTTACAGTACAGTGGTAAATACTACCGATGTGTTAATAAACCTATTCACTTGCTGCTTTTTCTGCTGCTATCACAAGTTCATCATGCTTGTTAAACCCAATCCATTTTAACATCATCTTCCAACTTATCTCCGAATGCCTGGATGGAATGCCAAGATTTATGTGCTTTCTCCATAATTGTCATATGGTTGATCTTTTGAAATAGTAACTCAACTTGGCTTGCTGTTCTGGCTACTTCTCATGTTATATCATGTGCTTGTACTAAATTGTAAACTTACATGCAAGATTATGATTCATTTATTACTGCAACAGGAACTACTATATAGGGCTTAACAAAAATCAATTAGGAGCAAAAGCAGTACAAAATGTTCCCTTGTACATTTCTAGCTTCCAAATCCACAAATAAGCAGTGTATTGCAAATATTTATTACCTTTTTGGAAAGTGTTATTTTGATCTTACATACATTAATTGCAGCAATTTCATCTGACTGGGGATGGGGAACGGGGATGACAACTTCTATTTGTGAGCTATTGCATGTTTACTGCACCATCTAGTGGATACTACTATATAGCGTTAATGTAAGCTTACATCTATATACTGTATCTATGCTGCTGCTCATACTTTGGGATCAATACAGCCAATATAGGGCAAATTAATACATGCAGCCTCACCCTTTGGCATGGTGCATCAGCTTAATTGGGCAACTGTTAAGTAAAGCTTAGAAGTTTGGCTCTGAAACAGGAAATTCCTGCTGCTAACATAACATTGGGTTGTGCCGAAATAGTATAATAGAGAAAGCAGATATAGCTTGTGGTCCTCATAGTATAATAAGGTCATATTAACAATTTATGTCATGCTATAGCTAATTTACTCTATTTGAGCTGTAAGACAGACCTTGTTGCCCATTATTTGGTTAAAAGTAATGACATAATCATAATTTATATGAATGTCCACAGCGGTCTCTAGAAAATTTGGTAATTTGCTAAATTTACAACAAAAAAACCACAAGTTAAATAGGTGACTACAACTTCAATGGCGACTAGAACCTGTCAGAGTGGTGTTGCTGATTACTAGTTAGGCAGAAAGGGAGCAGCAGGTGTTTGTGTATGAAAACTCCTCTGCTTTCATGACTAGACGTAGATATGAACATCAGCTGCATTCACTGGGGCTCATCCTAATAGTTCACATTTATAATAGCTCACAACATTCAACAAAATTTTCTAATAACATGAAAACAAAATGCAACTGTTTATCACAAATAAAACTGAGCCATGTACAAAACCTGAAAAATTGGAGAGTCAGATTACAGTAAACTTTGGGGAGAACTATGAGTTTTTAAGAGGCATTTAAAGGGCACTACTGTCCCAGGTGGCGCTGTGGGTTAAACCACAGAGTCTAGGGCTTGCTGATCAGAAGGTCAGCGGTTTGAATCCCTGCCACGGGGTGAGCTCCCGTTGCTTGGTCCCAGCTCCTGCCCACCTAGCAGTTTGAAAGCACGTCAAAGTGCAAGTAGATAAATAGGGACCACTCCAGCGGGAAGGTAAACGACGTTTCCGTGCACTACTCTAGTTCGCCAGAAGCGGCTTTGTCATGCTGGCCACATGACCCGGAATCTGTCTGCGGATAAACGCCGGCTCCCTCGGCTTATAGAGCAAGATGAGTGCCGCAACCCCAGAGTCGGACACGACTGGACCTGATGGTCAGGGGTCCCTTTACCTTTACAGTACTTACTGTCTCTAGAAGGCATTCTAGAGGCTGGGCTATATCACCAAGAAGGCTGGGGTCTGTATTATCACCAAATGAAGAGCAGAATGTGTGGGAATGAAAACAGAAGAATGTGAGGATGACTGGATTGTGCCCCAATTCATATTGTAGCCGTGATCTGCAAGAGTCAAAGGGAAACCTGCCATATTCTTTAGAAGATGCAACAAATGACTCCTTCTATAGCACCCAAGTTCATTTTAGGACAAGTGAGGTAGAAACCAAAGTGACACAGCTAAATTCATTTCTGGAAGGCTTCACTGAAACGTGTTTCAATCATTTAGGAGTGGCTGAAAATCAGCTCAAAAAATTATGAGACGAATGAGTCACTGAGCTTCTGGAATATAAAATATGATGTGCTACTCCTTCTTGGTACAAGAAGTGCCAATATTTTTAAAATTCATGTGCTTAACCTGATGATGGTTTATGGCTTAGATTTATTTTTTTAAAATCATGCTTCAAAGATATATGTGGCAGCATCATGCACTTTCTTTTGATTAATACAGATAAAGCAATGCCAAAGTATGAATGAACAATCAACTCTGATTGCCTAAATTTTAAGCAATAACGTTTGAGACTGCATTTGTGTATAAAATTAACGCAAGATGTTAATTTCAAAAATCAGTACACTGCCAGATGTGTGGTGTACCTTAATTTAGCATTGATTGGTCAGGTCATTCGTACAGAAATATATGAAATCTAAACTAATACAGTAATTGGTTTGAGTCCATTTTTATTTTCTTCTTACAGTAATAACGTTTGGGTAGTGGTGCTGGAGCAACAGCAATCAGAGAACTGGATCCTGAGTTTTTACTCCTTGAATGGAAGGAGCCTCCTACCTTATGCAGAACTCTCCTTCCATGAATGGTAGCTCTGTTCATGGAGCACAAACTTTGGCATCCAAGCAAGGAAGGCTGAGATCCACTTTGGTCTATTAGTTTTTGTTATTAAACATTCATATAATTTTTTGACTATATATATATATCTGTGAGCACAGATGTAAACTAGAGGTGCACACTTCAAAACCTTTCATTTCACTTCTGACAGCCCCATTCATTTTATTCCTTTCCCTTCTCATTGTTAATGTTTCGTTCATTTTTCATTTGTTCTTTGTTTCTGCAATGATTATAGCTTAGACCCACCCTGTCATGTCTTATCTATAACGTTGGTGTTTTCCATCTAAATAACATAAAAGTCTCAAAGTATTATACTACTCTCCAAAAACATTAAACCTAACAAAGGCTCAGACAGATTGGACAAAGGGTCTTCCCATTTTATAAGCAATTGAAAATGACTGGCATCACCTGAGCTTCCCTTAGCAGTTTTCATAACTCTCCCCAGGAATTAAATGTGTCCATGAAGAGGGTCGCTAGGTGGTCCATGAAAGCCCTTTCCCTAACACTCCAACACTTCAGGGGGTCTGAAGAAGGCTTTTAACTACATTCAGCTGAACAGTGTTAGAAACCTTTGTGCAACTAGAAACCAGTGCATTATCAGGGTTCCTACTGTAGCTGTGCAGAGGCTTCTAAATACATCACCTCATAAACACTTTGAAGCCCCCAGACCCCACTCAGTGCAGGAAGCTTGGGTGGCTCATACAGGCTGGAAATGTTGCATGTGGGGTAGTATATATATGAATAGACCCGGACCCTGCAATCATTATCTGAGGCTCCTTTTTGTGTACCCTTCAACGAGAGGGTGGCAATATGAGAATGGGCCTTTTCTGTGGTGACTCTCCATTTGCGGAATGCTCTACCCAGGGAGGCTCGTCTGTCACTTTCATTCCATGGTGCCAGGTGAAAAGGATTCTCTTTAACCAGGCCTTTGGCTTATTAACATTGTATGTCCTTTTAAATGTGTTGAGATGTGTGCGTTGGTTTTGTTTTGTTTTTATTATGTTTTTCGTGTTCTCATTTTGTATTCCTATGTTGTGAACATCATCCCTGTGATATTCACATGAAGGACAATATACAAATTTAATGAAAAAATAATAAAGCTGTAGTAGTAGACATCTGCCCATTCCCCTTTCAACATTTTTCACTACTCTCAGGTTCACTTCTTTTCTTTCCATTCATTTAACTTCATACTGTGCAATATTTATAATGACAGGCTTAATGCAAAGTTCCAGGATCACCTACTGCACCAGCAACATACATTGTAAAGAAACAAATTATCTGTACATTGATATTGGGTGAGTAGACACCCCAGTTGGTGAGTGAAGGACAGGAAGGGTTCAAAGAGGCAAATAAATTCCGATCATGATAACGAAGCATTTCCAATTGGCGCTAATATGCAATGTGATAACAGGGGTGCAAGGTATAGGGGGTGGAAAGGGCTTCAGCCCCCTCAGTATTTCTAGGCAGGGGGCTGAGTCCTCACAATATTGAGGGGGCCGCCATCCCCTGCAGCCCCCTGGCAAGCACGAAAGTCCAGCCTCAGCTCTGCTCTTGAGTCAGGTCTGACCCGGGGGTGAAGTGGAGAAGAGACAGTGACAGCAGTGTTGCTGCCCCTCTCCTGTAAAGGGCTGCACGTGAGAGGGAGTTGCAAGCTCCTTCACGCTCAGCCGCAGCTCCAATCCTGGGTCAGGTTGCAGCAGCGTTGCTACCCCTATGCTTGGCTGGGCATTGCCATGCAAGGATGCTGCTGAGGCAGCATTCTTGAGCGAGCGCTGGCCCGCTGGATCGAGGCAGGAGGCTTGGAGGGCGATTTGTTACTGGGAAGGCGCTCTGGCAATCCTCAAAGGGACTCCAGCATGTCCCAGCAGGTCTGGTCAGACTGGGGGGAGGGCATCATGCATGTGATGCTATGCACATGTGACAGCCACTCCCCCCCCCCAAATGCTGTGCCCAACTCATTGCTCCTGTGTGATAATGAAGTATTTCTAAATGGCACAAATATGTAACTGGAATAATGAATTCAAGTCTGACTGTTTTTCTGGAGCCGTGTCTTGATATAAAGGGAAAATCAGAGAACATTATATTGTTGGAGATTTAACACAACATTCAGGTTATCATTGCAATTTATAATACTTTCCCTATCTCACAGTTCTAAATCCTCCAATGTTTAAACTACTTCATCTAGATAACGGTGCAGACAAAGCAGAAATATAAGCTTGCCAATTATATTGGCGGTACAGGGAGATCGGATTTTGAATACTAAGTCTGCCGTTCCCTTCTCTCTTTTTTTGCTTTGTTTGGGCTTCTGTCCAAGACCATCAGCACAATAGACTCTAGCTTTGTGGGGGAAGTAACACAGAACATTTTGAGGGCGGCAGAAAAATAGGGTGTGTTGATTTAAATGAGAAGGAAAGGCTGGGTTTGCAAAACCTCACACAGTATGCAAATAGAATAAATTATTACCCTTATATTTGAAGTTAATTTAAAGGGCCCTCCTACCTCCAAGGGACACTTTCAGTGTTGGCAAAAGTGAGCAATGGGGTATTTATCCATGCAAAGGGGCCACCCCTGCCCTTCCTTTGACTTCTGTAATCACAGTTGACCGTTCTTTCTTCATTCAGACAATCATCCTCACAGTAGTAAGGTATTATTTTCTTCCATATGTTGCTGAGCTACAAATCCCAACAGCCCCAGCAAGCTTGACTGATAGCCAGGGATAATGGGAACTGTAGTTTAGCAGTATCTGGAGGATCAGTGATTCTCTACATGCTGGATTAGACCACTGACCCATTTGGTCCAGCATTCTGTTCTCACAGGGGTGAACCAGATACCCATGGCAAGCCTGCAAGCATTATATACATAATTTCTATATGTGTGTGTGTTTATATGTTTATATTTTGCCTATACAGGGTGGCTTACAGAATATATAATAAAATACATCTATCAATCAAATAACAAGCCAAATACATTATAACTATATTGAATATACCAGGCTGAATTTGAATGATGGAATTTGAAAGCAGGTGAGGTTGGGATTGGTGCTCAGTCTGAAAGAGTCTTTGAAGAATTGTCTTTTAGTCCAGCTGAGGATCAGTAACTATGTTTACGTCTTATTTTTGGTAAAATAGTATGAAATTTGTGAAAGAGATTTATCGCAGGCAATAGCAGTCCTCAATACGTCGTAGGCAAACTCGTCATGTAAATTCCAAATTTAAATGCCCCTGAATTGCCGTTCTAATATTAGACTGGTCTTCCTTATTGATTAGGGCCTCATTCTTACAACTTCAGCATGACTGAGCATATGTGTCAAAATGTTAAACAATGTTTTGGTGTTAGATGCCACCAAGTATATAACAATTTACCTTTGAATTAGCAACTAGTGAACAATTTTCACTATGTTCAAGTCTTGAAGCTTATATAATGTCTCAGATCTTGTGTCCAACAAACCATAAAATGTGTCACCTGTTCAGTTTCACAATAATATCCTACCAGCAGTTTTAATAAAGCAAGTGGTTTTTGTCGTTTGCTTTTCCCTCAAATTGTGTTAACTCAGCTGAAAATGTTCTTCCAATAACCACTTCACATACTTTGATATCTCAGATGTCCTAGATATTCAACTAATAATAATTGATACAGTGGTGCCAGCAAAGTAACAAATCCTAATTTGTTTCTCTCTCTCTCTCTCTTCTCTTTCTCCTCCACCTCCCCTTGCAGAATATGTCAGAACGTCACAATGGTCCCATCTAGCAACAGTACAATCTCTTCCTTGGTTTCTGTGAGCGCTGTCTGGATTCAAGACTCCCAAACAACAGGCCTCCCAAGTGATGCATCCTCATTCACTAGCAGCCATGACCTCTCCCAAACAAACGAGAGCTTCTCTTTCACCACTATGGAAATGACCAATGGATCACAAGTTCCTGATGATCCTCTGGGTGGCCACACTGTTTGGCAAGTTGTCTTGATTGCTTTACTCACTGGCTTCTTGGCCCTTGTGACCATCATAGGAAACATCCTCGTGATTGTGGCGTTTAAAGTCAACAAACAGCTGAAAACTGTTAACAATTACTTCTTGCTGAGCCTTGCTTGTGCAGATTTGATCATTGGCATTATTTCTATGAACCTGTTCACTACATATATCATCATGGGCCGCTGGGCTTTGGGAAACCTGGCCTGTGACCTGTGGCTCTCCATCGACTATGTAGCTAGCAACGCCTCAGTTATGAATCTGCTGGTCATAAGCTTTGACAGATACTTTTCCATCACTAGGCCACTTACCTACAGAGCAAAACGAACAACCAGAAGAGCTGGGGTGATGATTGGCTTGGCTTGGGTCATCTCCTTTGTCCTTTGGGCCCCTGCTATTCTGTTCTGGCAATATTTTGTTGGGGAGCGAACTGTTGGTGAAGGTGAATGTTACATCCAGTTCCTGACTGAGCCTATCATCACTTTTGGCACCGCAATAGCTGCCTTTTATTTGCCCGTCACCATTATGAGTATTTTGTACTGGAGGATATACAAGGAGACAGAGAAGCGTACCAAAGAGTTAGCAGGACTCCAGGCCTCTGGCAGCGAAGCTGAGGCAGCACGCTTTGTCAACCAGACAGGCAGCTCTAGAAGCTGCAGCAGCTATGAGCTGCAGCAGCATAATACAAAGCGCTCAAAGAGAAGGAAATATGGCGGCTGCCACTTCTGGGTGACATCCAAGAGCTGGAAGCCAAGCCCAGATCAGGTTGATCAGGAGCACAGCAGCAGTGACAGCTGGAACAACAACGATGGCAATGCATCTCTTGAGAACTCTGCTTCGTCGGACGAAGACGACATTGCCTCTGAGACCAGGGCTATCTATTCCATTGTACTGAAGCTTCCAGGACACAACACTATCCTAAACTCTACAAAGCAACCCTCATCAGAAGACCTACAGGGGTCAGAGGATGAATTGTCGAAGATGGACACAGAGTCAAAAGACAAGAAGCCTAAAAACCTTCATCCACAAAAGTGTTTAGAAGATGGAAATTTGCAGAAGAGCTTTCCTAAACTTCCTGTTCAACCAGGATCAGCAACACACACAGGAAAGGCTACTGATGGTATTTCAACAGGACATAAGGCACCTGCTGCCCTGCCTTTGTCATTCAAGGAAGCTACCCTGGCCAAGAAGTTTGCCTTGAAGACAAGAAGTCAGATCTCCAAGCGGAAACGAATGTCACTCATCAAAGAAAAGAAAGCTGCACAGACACTCAGTGCCATTTTGTTTGCCTTCATTATCACATGGACCCCATACAACATCATGGTCTTGGTGAACACCTTTTGTAATAAATGTATTCCCCAAACCTTTTGGAACCTGGGGTATTGGCTTTGCTACATCAATAGCACAGTGAACCCTATGTGCTATGCACTGTGTAACAAAACATTCAGAACCACTTTTAAGATGTTACTGCTATGTCAATGTGACAAACGTAAACGACGTAAGCAACAGTACCAGCAGAGACAGTCCGTCATTTTTCATAAGCGGATTCCGAGGGAAGCTTCATAAAATAGTATGTTTTAACAATGGAAAAACATATTAAAGGGATTGCAAAAATGGGAGGGAGGGTGGTTGCAGGAGCCAACTACAAATATTTCATCTTCAAGATGAGAAAGGATCGGTCTGGTGTATGCATCTATCCTTTTAATACTTCCTGTTTAATGTAATGGTTTATACCACATTAAGCAAAAACAAACCAATTGCAGAGGTTTTTTTTACTAAGGAACAATCAAACACCTGAAGGTTTTGCTACAAAATCCCAAGGAGTTGCAGTGCAATTATGAAAGCTATTAGTGATCTGCCCAATTATTCAAATGTAAATCCATTCTGGGATCTCAGGTGAGCACATGCAGCTAGCCCATTCCTAAGGAGTAAAGTAGGTTTTAGCTGACGTAACTAGTTGGACGGATCTATCAAAACAAAATATATGTGTGCATTCTAAGCTTAGGTTGCACCAAACCTCTTAGAGCTTCCCTTCCACACCTCTTTTGGATGTAATGACAATTCTTGTGGGCCAAGTTATTAAAGAACCTGCAGAGAAGGAACCAAGGCACTCAAAGCCTGCCATATGTTTACCAGGAAACAAGATGCCTGTCTTTTGAGGCACTGCTTATCTTGATTGTCAGATGCGAGTAGCACAAAGGGGCCTTGAAAATCATTTTTCAGCTTATATTTATGTTTTCTAATTTATTCTGAAATTTTGGCTTCTCCTTAAAGTGGCAAACCCCTCACAATAAATGAGCACCACAGTGAAGAACACCAGAAGGCCCCTGTTTTATGATTGTTATAGATGCAGTTTTAATTATGTTTGTGCCTCGTCCTGGAATTGCTCTGCAATGAAGGGCGAGTTAGAAATATTTTTAAACAAACAAATAAGGGCACTTACTATATCCACACATTTTTACAATGGAAATGAGTATCATGTATATTTTTCATACAGAGATGTACCTTGAAGACCTCACAGTCTCTCAACTGGAGATGTGAGGCCACATGCAGATGAGAGAATCCTTACTAATATTTACTTTAACAGAGAACACAAAATTCTGGGAGCTGCAGTCTTTTCAGGATGTACTTCTGCATCAAACATGAATGTCAGATGGACTTTTGGCCTGGTTCTCAGACTTTAATTATGCCAGTACAAATAGGATAGTGCCCAGTGTGGCTCTGGGAGTCTCCAGGTTGCTTAGAAGTTGACCGTGACTTCTGTGCAGATTAGGGAAGTCCCGCCCACTCTGCTGGTTTGGGGGTGGGCAAGAGGGGACAAGGAGGAGGTCTGAGGGCAGCACCAGGAAGAAAGCATGTGATTATTTCAGTGCATTTATTCAAGGGTTTGAAGAAGTCAAAAGTCTATGTAATAAGCACATCACTTCTCTCAGGCAGACTCCTAAATCAGACTGCACCAGGGGATTCTCAGAATGAGTGTCTGTCTCTATTTTCTGCACATTTAGAAAGTGTTTTTAGAAATGGGAAAAAATAATTATGTATTTAAAGAAACTGACTTGGCACTTTTCAAAATGCTTGTCAATCTTGAAAGCTTCTGTTGTTGTTATCGTTGTTGTTGTTGTTGTTACAACCAGTAGTGGAAAATTCAAGTTTGTGCAGTACAATGTCCCAAATTAATGTAAGTAGTCTGCTATTTTAAATAGCTAAGCACCTTCTGAGAAAGACAAAAAAGGGCTTTAATATTTATAGTTGAGATGTGAGCAGTGATGGCTCCTGGTATTTATAATGTGGTCAGTTCCTGAGATCTTGGACACAACCCACCATCCTCTTACGCAACTCCCATTCACTCAGTGATGATTGGAGAGGAGATGTTCCAAGTGGATTGTGCCTATACTGTACTTCATAAAAGTCAGGACTTCCCCAAGGAAAGGATTGTAATTTAAAACTCAGTTTCTGTTCAGATTTACTTACATTTTGAAAGGTAATTTTGTATATTATGCTTTCAATTGACCAAGCTTCTTTGTGGATTTTTTTCTTATTCTCTTCCTTTTTTTCCATTAGACCTGACACTCAGATTTAACAAAAATAAAAATGCAACTTCCTTTATGAAAAGGGGAATCAGTGTTGTGAACACAGAACTGGTATAAAAGCTGCTTTTGTATTCAGTGTGAGATGGTGTTTACAGATGATTTTGACAACAGTGGAAGTATATTAAATAGTGTCTGTGTATCTGAGCTATTTAATTTTGTGTTATGTTTATATGAAGAAATGTTTATACATAAAAGCCACCAAAATGTTTTATTTAAATGTTGATAAATATTGCTCTTCAGTCTTCAACTGTAATGTCCTTTAAACGCAAAATCATAAAGGTGTTCTTGAGAAATGAACACAGCTTTCAGGTCTGTGCATCACTGATTGTAGTAGGTTCCATTTGTGAGCACGGAAGAGTTTCCCCCATTTATTGCACTCCACCAACATAGACAGGTCTGGGCTGGGCTGGAGGTGAGGATAGCTGCAGCTGCCACGTACACCCAAAGGTGTATAGGGGAAAGCTCCTATGAGATGCATGACAAGTATACACTGAACAGGAAAAGCTTTTCCCAGAATTGGGCGGGGGACGGACAGACAGACACAAAACAGGTTGGAAAGCAGCAACTACTATCAGACTCTAAGCAGTGGAGAACTTCCAGGTAGGAACTCTATAGGATGAGTGTGTTTGCTTTTCCTAATGAACCAAGTGATTAGGACAGCTAGCATGCATAGGAGTGTAGTGGCATGTTGCTTTAGAGGCCAGGACCCCAAGGTGCTGAATTGGGATACATTGGATACCATTGTGTAGAAAGGTGGGGTTGTAAATTTAAACAACAAATAAATAAAATATAAATGGGGCACCCCAGTGAACTTGAGTGAATGTCAGAATTGCACCCCATACCAAATGCCAGATCTGCTTTTATTTTTTAAAACTCACATGCAACCCAAGGCACTTTAGAAAACCATCACATATAAAGCTCTCATACCAGGCTCATCTAAAAAGCCAACTACATATTATACCCAAACAAATATAACAGGTAAATGATTTCTTTTCCCTTGGTACCGTGGACAAAAGGAGAGACGTGGATTTCACAGAATCCTAGAACTGGACAGTTGAAAGGGATCCCGAGGATCATCTAGTCCAACCCCCTGCAATGTGGAAATCTTTTGGCCCAATGTGGGGCTCAAACCCGCCAACCCTGAATCTTAAGAAGCTCATGCTCCACCAACGGAGCCATCTCAGTCAATCCGCATATAGGCTAGTGTTAAAGATGGAAAACAGAAAAAGCAAATACCTTGGAAGATGGCACCACTGACCATTAGAATGATCTGTTTTTAGCAAGTGAGTGGGCATACGGCCATTGACAGAGGGGACATTTTGCCTCCTGGCCCTTTGAGTGCAAAACTTCAGTGGGAACAGGAACCTGACAGCAAATAGTGCTTCCTCCTTCTGTAAGTTCTTGCAGCTCGTTGGGAAGATCTGACATTGCCTCTTGAGTTACTTACTAAGAACGGAAAGACATTTCATTGCTTAAGTTGACCTTACAACTATTGTTTGAACATTTATATATACAGTATATTCATACATATATATTGTCATATCATTATCTTTTGCTATTTAGGGTAAATACAGTTTCCTCTATGAGATGTGAGGAAGCCAGACTACAACAAGGAGGCTATCTTGCATATTGCTGATTTATTTATGAGAGAGTATTTTTTTAAATCAAAAGTTAGCATTTTTTGCAAAAGCAACTTGTCGCCACTGTTTACACGAAAGAAGCAAACATGCGGGGATTGTTTTCAGAGAAATAAAATTAAATAAATCTGATGTTTGATGTGTGAAGATGTCTTTAACTATCCTTTGTAATTGTAGTGCAACTATAAAATGTTCAACAGTTTCTTGATGGAACAGTGCAATTTTAAGGGTAGGGTTGTGGTTGATTTTATTGTGCGAGCCCGAGTGTGCTTTGGTCAGTAATAATTTAACAGCCTAGTCCATTATCGTGCAGGTATGCTCAGTTTCACTGCTACTTTCATACCAGGAGGGACTCGGCTTGCACCACCCCCTACCAGAAATAGAGTTCCATGAGTGCCTTAGCAACAGGGTCAGGCTCAAACAAACAAACATATAGCTAGCTATACCTCTGAGCAACTTAAGAGCTGCATCCTAATGCTAATACAGATTGGATGTGTTCTTTTGAGCAATTAACAGTATAAAAAGAGCATCCCATGATAGCTAAATTTTAGTTCCTTCCCTCTAGACCTTCCTTGCACTCTGTTAACTAGTGATAGTGCTGGTGTAAAATGACCTTAACAATCAATAAGAATTGCTTGTACAAAATCTACACTGATACCTTGATGTCGTCTCCCACCAGGCAAGAGTATCCCAAGGAGCCTTAAGGTGGCTGATGCTGTTATCGTGGATCAGGGTGCAAAGAAGTGCATGCATATAGGAATATGCAGCACCTTCGGTTCCATCTACATGTATAAAAACACTCCTGACTGCATGCATGTATGAAATTGGCTTGCTCTTCAAAGAGTAGCAGCCCCTAGGTAATAGATGGCAGTTGGGGCACAAACATTCTGCCCCATAGACACAACTGTGTAGAGCAGGAATGGTAAACCCTTTGGAGGCTACATGTCAATATGGGTATGGCCAATTTTAAATTTTCTTTTTAAAAAAGGAGAAATGTGGGTGCGGAGGGAATTCAGCTTCATATACTTACAGTAGGAGTGGTAAGTTATTTTTTTTAAAAAATGAGAAATTTGGGGGAAGCTTGAGCAGGTGACAGAAAGCATTATGGCAGGCATGTCCAAAGTCCGTTTCGGGGGCCTAATCCAGCCCACCGGTCGGTTTAATCCAGCCCCTGTGGCAGTTTATTTCCTGGGGTAAAATCCCCCAAAAAGCTCAACAACTTCAATCCTAAAATTGTAAAAAAGCTCAACAACTTTGGTCAGCCCTCATGCATGTCCACTTCATCAAATCTGGCCCTCTTTGAAAAAAAAGTTTGGGCACCCCTGCCATAGCAGGATACCTATGGGAACAGCAAGTAAAAAACAAACAGACAAATAAAACAAAATATTTTTAAGATTAAAAAGGGGGGGAGCCTTGGCACTGTCAAACAAACCACTCAAACCTGTTGCGTGCAGATGCAGTCCATACACCAAAGGTTAGCTACCCCTGGTGTTAACTGAAGAGGCAATAGATCGACCGACAGACGGACAGATAGATAATTTTCAACATAAGCTACAATAAAAGCCAAACTAATCTAATATATGCTCAGGCTGAAGGGCGTTCAGGTGATGGTGAAGAAAAGGCTGCCACCATCTACCCCTTTGCTTAAAAAGAAGCAACATGGAATAGTACTGTTGTATCATTTGTTTTATCTGTTCTAAACAACAAGGAGCAGAGAGGGAAATCTATAGCCAGCAAGTTATGGCCAGTTCAAAATAGCGCCAGTCGGTTTTATGAGGTTATTGACATTTTCTGCATTGCTTGGCTGTTTTAAGAAGAAATCACTGCAGGAATAACAGTTGACCTGTAGTGAATACTTATTGAAACATTTTTTAAAAAAAAATTGTGGGGAGAGGAGAATACTTCAAAACACTGCAGCTTTATTTCTGTTGCTAGCCTGGAATGAGAAAGTGGTGTAGCAGTTGTCCACCGTACAACAAAATAGACCTTTGAGGCTTTGTGAACAGCTCTCTGTAAGCGACGCTTCATATCCAGGGCTTGGACAAAAATGACAAATGTTCCAAAGAGCTGTTGAAAACACAAGAAAAACTGGAAGCATTTCTCAGCACCAATAAAAACAAAAGAGAAAGGGGTATTTTTCAGCTCAGCTTCACCCAGTATACTTGGATTATAGATGGCATGTTTTAACTTTATTGAACTGCATTCCTTTGGCTGTGGAATAAACAGCATGGGCTCAGTGCTACCTCCCTGTGAAGGGCCCTTAAATCATAGGGGTATTAGGGAAACAGAAGGTTTCTATTATTATTCCCTCACACATTAGCTCTGCTGTGCAATTTTGGATTCTGGTTCTATAGGTAGGATGCATGTCCAATGAATGTTCAACCAATAAAACCATTCCAGGATATACAATCCCTGTATTTTCCCCAGCATACATGTTAATGCTTAATTTCCAATTTTAATGATAATTGATTTAAACCTTGATCCAAGTTAGTTCCACAAGGCTCTTCTCCACCTCAGCACCCTCTTGCTTTAGTGATTTTTAAGCAAATCATGCACAACTGCAGCCTGCAAAGGCCTCGTGAAGTTGACATACAATGAGAGCTTCTCCACAGTGAGTAGTTCATCAAGTCAGGAAAAAGGCAAACTGTTTGCAAATCTAGCACTCTACTATTACTAGCCAGAGGAAAAATTAAGAATGTTTTTTAAAACCCAACACAAAAATAATAACATTAACATTATGAATTCTAAATGCAAAATACACCCTTCTTATCATTTAAGAACAGGGCTCTGCTAACAATATTTATCTTGCCAGATCGCACTTTTGCTTAACAGGTAGATTTCTTTAAAAAAAACAAAAACAAAAAGCCACCCTGAAATCTGATTAGGTGGCACCTTCACTTCTGTTGGAACTTACCAGCACAAGTTCTATTGTAATCTACAAGCTGCCTTTCCTCTGAATAACCTTGATAACAGCTACATTAATGGAAACTGAGAATTCCATTTTCCCCCTTAGTTGCTGCTCGTAGTCCTGCTTGCTTGATAAGATAAAAATAATACTAATCTAATATAAAAAATCATATCTGATTGTACTAGACAATGTGTACCAAAAGCTGATGATGTAACGTTTACATAATCGCAACGTGTTGCCTGAACGTTTCAAATGTGTTTCCGGTTTCTCTCCCTATTTCTGTAAATCTGAGGTCAGTGGAAGAAAACTAGCTCTGCAATAGAACAAGCAGGGTAGCTTTTAAGAGAGAGTGCAATACTGGGGAAGCTCATATAGGGAAGGTCATATACGCTGGTCCACAGTAGCTGGAAATGCTGACACAAGGGATACATATGCTCTTGCCTTAGAAAAGCAGTCGTTCAGAGGATCGTTGCACTGATTCCTCTTATTTCACCACCACTAGCCTTGTCCTGGTAACAAACTGGTGGGTGTTCAAGGGTTACTAAAGCATAAGTACTGTCCAGCTGCTCATAACTCCCCTTCCCCATTTTAGACCTACAGTAATGGCTCCAAGTTGATTGGAGAGTATTAGTAGCAAAATCTCCCTACTGGGCTGGGCTGCATGATTAATCTGTCACTGTCCATTATTATGTGGGCAATTGTGTTTTCTACTGTAAGAACAAACTGCAGCAAGTCTTGAGCCTCCACACTCCCCATTTCCTCTCCTCTGTTGCACACATTTTACATTCTAAACTAATCAAATTTTCCTTGTGCGGTGTGAACCTGGGGAAACTGTGTCTTGTCTAAAACTGGTTACTGAGAACAAGCTGAATCAAACCTTGGTTTCAGATCCTGACTTAGTTTCAAATCATAGTTTAAACAAACCACAGTTCTGAATTTGGACTTCACAAGAAACTGTTGCTAGCTTAGTTTAACTCAAATATTTTATTCATTAGTTCAAAACCGGGTAAAAGTGAGAGTGCAGCATGAAAACCCAAAGTGTGCTGTGTCTTATTCTCATAGTGGGAAATCAGGGTTGCCAGTTCTGAACTGAGTCACTGTCTTAAATTTCCTTGATGCTATCTACTAGGCTAATTTGGCAATATCCACACACAAAAATGCACACTAGCCAAAATGTCTGTTGATTATGATTTTGAGCTAATTCATTTCAACAGAAGTAACACAAAGTGCAAACTTATATCACTCACCTACTGGCTTAAAGAAACAGGAATGTAACCCCCCCCCCCCCGCAACTCCCCCTGTCCGATAATGCTTGCTTTTAATGTATTCATGTTCTCAGCTTCTTATAAAATGTTGGATGTTCCATAAAAACGGATAGAGCTAGTTGGTTGAGTGAAGCAAAGGGCAAATATTTAGGATCCACCACCACCCTTCGCATAAAATCTGAGTGCCTACACCTTTATCTCTGTTTCAAATGCCAAAAACCACAATGCTGCGTGATAAGTGCAGAGAGCAAAGCAGCTTCTGAAGTCCATTCTAAGTCTCCCTTTCTTCATTAACAGCTGCCATGCTGGTTGTGTCTACCGCCCAGGCAATTCATGTTGCATGCCCTACCATACATTTCTCAGTATATTTAATAACTTGTTCCGCCACACACACACACACACACACACACACACACACACACACACACAAACGGGTTAAAACAGATGCCCATAGACTGCAGCCAAGACATCCATACAGCAAATTAATATACTCAATCCAGTTCTTTCCAATGATTTTTAATGGAGAGTTTTACAGTGCAGTTCTAACACGTCTACTCAGAAGTAAGCTATGTCTTATTGAATTCAGTGGTGCTTATTCCCAGATGAAGGGGGCTAGAATTATGAAAGGATTTGTTTGGTTTTTCTCTTTTAAAATTTACTTCCCTGCAGACTGGTTTTAAGTTCCTTCCAACAGCATTATCAACATTGTCCCTTTGCAGATAAGACTACATAGTTATGGAGCAATTGGCTACACTGAGTGTTTTAGTTGGTTCCCTCAATCTTACAGCCATTTTGGTTTCACTCTAGGGCCCTCTCGGGCAACTTCAGATACCACACAGCAACAAACCCAGTTTGCTTCCGGGTATACATTCCCCAGGTAACTAAAGTCCAACTCCAGTCCTCTTAATGCACGTGCCTGCCTTCATACACACTTGTTTTTCACATGTTACATGGTTTGGGGAGTACACCTAAAACATGCTCTGTGAAGAGCCATGTAGTTTGCCTGGGGGAAATCAGTAGAAAAGGTAGCTGTGAAAGAATGGAGGGGAAACTGGAAGGGAACCTGGGTCAGCCTCCCCTCTTGCAAATGGGTTCACAAGAATTTCTATAGCAACATTTCAGGCTTTTCTTAATATATTATCGTCTTACTAATATTTGAAGTGCTGAGAATCCTTCAACTGACAGGAGCACAACTGCAACTATACAATCATTCTTAGTATAAAAAAAAGTCTCCAATTATGCATTTTACATGCATGTATTCATGACAAAACAAGGTTTTGCAGAAATGTTACTAAACAACGCAAACCAGGCTAATTTATGCAAAGCCTTTCTACCATTCCACTTTCAAAACTCCAGCTAACGGGGAAATGTTGGTAAGGTATGTTCAATTAAGAAGTGCTTACATAATGTGAATAAATATCACTAAAAACTCAACAAGTTTCATAAGAAGTTAACCCTTGTATCCTGTTATGTGCCCTCAGGGATCCCCATTTGGTACTAAAATGCAGTTTAACCTACTAAACTTCATACTGTTTAAAGTATCTGGATGTATCAGATTAAAAATGGCAAAAAAAATGTAAATTGTGTGATTGAGTAAAGTTGTATGTATATTTTTCAAGTCTTCAGGATAGTTGACGTTTTAACTTATTTGAGTTTTTAAGTTGCAGTCTCTTCATATTTTGAAATTTTGTACACCTTGTAAACTTAAATATTTTGTCACTTGTAACTTATTTTTGTTGCCATATACTGACACATGCTCATTTCTATATGGAGTGTATTGTTTATTAATTGCTTCTGAGGCAGCAATAAAAACATCAAATTGTTCTCATGTTCCTGTTAACATCCATATATGGGGGAAAGGGATATTCTACCAATATATTTCCTAACAAAAATATTCCCTAACTGTCCATCTCATCTAATTTAGGGGGAAGCTAAACTAGTTCTCACTGAAGATAACTTAACTTTTGCTGCTGACTGCACCATGTAAGGACTTGCTCAAATTCATTAATTTCTTGTGGAAGCTTTTCTAGACAAGAAGGAACTGCCCCACAATTTCATGCGCGAATGGTTCCTGGGGGGAAAAGACAAATCCAGAAGTGGTTTGGGGGAGGGCAGTGCAACAATTTCCCCAACTTATTCAGCCATGAATTAAACTCTGGGTGGACTTAAGAGAGACCATGTTGCCAGACGTAATTATCCTAGTGTTCACACCAGCTAATTTTCACAACATGCAACTAAGCAGTCACTACTTCAGTGTCATTTCCTGCACTGATTAGCAGAGTTACTATGTAATAAAAGAATATTCTGAAGAAGCATGCTTCCATATGTGAGGCCCCAAGAGAATCCAAGGAAGAAGGTCTCTGCCCTTTGCCACCCTACAAGTTGGCCCCCTCACAAGAGAAGCACCACACAGAATACACGGAAGTGTAAAGCAACTTTCTTCCCTCTCTGCAATCATTTAAAGTATGGCAGGATGTTCATTTACATGCAAATTTCTAACTTTTTCAGCGCTCTTTTTCAAAGGATGCGTGGGAAACCTTCCTGCCCATGTTTGTTTGATTTTTTTTTAAAAAAACTTTATTTGCATATATTCAAAAATCTTGAGAAGATGGACTGCACAGTTTCACTGGAGTCTGCATTTCCTTATAAAGCTAACACTCACAGAAAGAAGTTACTTAAAATCTCATTTTAAGTACTGCACACTCCACAAGCGTCCTGGAAGAAAGGGACACCCCATTTTCTCATGAAAGCGAATGGCAGCTATTTTGGGTTCTGTGATCTTGTTCCGGAAAAGTGATTCCCCGTCCTTACTGAAAAATGTGCTTTTTCTGGGACCATGATTTTGTGCGGTACCCCAGGTGCATCTTTGGGGTTCTATGATCTTGCATGGATCACATGACTCATGTGGAAGCATGGGCAAGAAGATACCCATCCCGATTTGGGGACTCAGTATGTTGAGGGGTATGAGCATTGTGGCTGCCTGCAATTCTGAATTTGACTTTACGCAAATAAAAAACTGCCTTTATTGCACAGTCACTACAGAAGAGAAGCAAGCACACACAACACACTACCATTTGCTGATTTTAAGTTTGAACATAACTTCCAGTTAAAATTTTCTCAGAGTATATCACATGTGGTACTCAATGCCATATCATACAAACACCATTCCCAGAGAGAGAGGAAAGTTCTGTGGGACGTTTTAAGAGAAACTATTTAAGAAGTGTAAACCCAATTAACAACACAGTCCTATAAAGAAGCCCCATAATTTTCAATGGGGCTTATCCCCAGGTCAATGGGACTTAATATCCCAGTTTCTCACAATTATAAGAAGGGAAAATTCCCTCAGTGCCCTCCCTTCACTCCCTTCCCACCAAACAAAGGAGTAAGAAGAAATATTTGGAACCAGTCAAAAAGCTTTCCCAAATAACAACCTGAACTGCTAGCCATGAAAGCAGCAGCAAGTCAAAGCTTTTCCAACACAGAATACAGCGATAGGAAGAAATGATTTTCTGTCAGAAAAAAAAATGATAACCCCACCTCTCAAACATACCTGTCATGGTGGTGAGTGTACCCAGCGAAATAAAAAGGACACTATACTAGAAACAACGTAGGCAAAAATCTATATTTTTCATTATTATTAATAAATGTAATACAATAATTAAGCACAAAATGAGCTTACCGCCTTGAGCTAAGTTTTTCTTCAGCTGACCCTTCTGACTTCTTCTTCTTCTTCTTCTTCTTCTTGGCATTGCAGGTCAACATGGATTTGAGAGAAAGCTTTACCCTGTAGACCCCAGTTGGGACACCGCACTGACTTTATCAATAATATCCATCGTGTTAGCAGTCTGAGTTCCAAATCTGAGGGGGGAGAGCCAAGGCAATGTCAGCATTTGAAGTAATAAAGTATGTGAACATATACGAGCAATGCAACAATGTTTTCTGACTGGGGAACTAGATGGCAAGTGGGGAAGAAAAGCCATGTATATTGAACTTCACTGACAAAACTAGCTGCTACAAGCTGGTCCGCACATAATATATTCTTATTTGGAGAGTGTATTTGGTACTCATGCTTTTACATTAGCAGACTATGGACACTAGATGGCAGCACGGGAACACCAGACATATTCCAGTGCACATTTCCTTGGAATAAAAGCACACCGTCATTTGCAATGATGGAAAATCAATGTAAGATGCTGTCACGACATATGCTTTAATTCAGCCACTAGGTGGAGGTAGCTGAGGATAGTGATTACATTTAGTTGCATCCCCATAGAAGTTTATTTCTAAAAGAAGAGAAACCGTGTCAAATACACAGTTAAGAGACAAGAGAATAGGCTCAGTCACCTGTTCACATTTCCTTGCCATTGTTATCAACAGAACTTCCCTCGCTCCAAACAACAATCCAAAATAGATGAACCTACCTTGAGGCAGAGCTACAAACCTTGTACTATCATTCCTGTGTCTTGATTGGCTGGATTGCCCTCATGACAACAGGAAGGGATGAGAAGCTGTTAAACTGCAAGGACTAACACTAGTGAAATGCTAATATGACCTCCTGGCCATAGGAAACAGTTTGGGATTGGCTGAGCAATGTCGAGAGGTGGCTGGCTATAGGACAAGAAGATTGACAGGATTGTCTCTAAATTCAGATGAAAGGATAACGAATGCATGGAAGACTGGAAAAATTGTGCCATTGATAGTTTTGTGAATTTAGAGAATAGTTTTCTATTTTTTGCTTGCAATTTCCCTTGGTAAGGGAATACCACATGGCCCGGAAGCTGTACGCCGGCTCCCTTGGCCAGTAATGCGAGATGAGCGCCGCAACTCCAGAGTCGGACACAACTGGACCTAATGTTCAGTGGTCCCGTTACCTTTACCTTTAAGGGAATACCCCAGTTTGCTCCAATTGTTATGCCTCCACTGTCTTTGGAGATTGTGGTACTTGTCCATTCTTCCAAAAATGTTGGACTTTCTGAAGTCTGAGAAAAAGATGGAATAAAATACAAGTTGACAATGGTTGGACCACAGGATTGTGTGGATACCCTCGAAAACGTGAGTGAAGCAGCCAAGCAATTGCATACTAAATGCCAGATAGTCATGGCAAATCCCAGCCACAGCCCTGGTACATCAACAACCATTTTCACTGCTATAGCCCCTTCACCTGCTGTAGCAACCACAGCTGCATGGAGCGTTAAGAGAAACTGCTAAAATACTTAAAAAGACAGTTACGCATTTCTCTTGCTAATTTGTTTCTTCATCATATGAAGAAAGTTGATTTATATTGTTAACGATTCCTAAGAACAAACCAAGCTAATGTACAAGTTTGTTTTTCTAAGTGGAGTTAATATGGTGTTCTACATGAAATATAGATAATATGGACATGGTTCATAATATACCTAACATGCTGCAATTTAAGTAAGCCATGATTTAGAAAACAAACTACAGAAAGAAGACATTATCTATAGCAACCATTTTAACAACCAGAAATTCTCAGATTGGGAAAAAAGCACCCAGCTATCAAAGGTAGAATCTTGTTTGCCATAAAATGAAGAGTCAACATATTGGGGAGGAAAAAAATTATCCATGTAGAGAGGATGATTGCCATCCTTTTAGATACCAGAATATTGCCTGGATGAGGCACGAATTCTCAAAAGGCACAGTGGTTAGTGTACCGTGGCTGTTTGCATACTGTACTCTTCTGCACAGATGGTATAATTCTCTCTAGAGACCAGTACAGATGTAACACCCCAATCTTCTAACCCTTTCAGACCCAGCCATCTGGTTCCCTCTGGCCCCAGTAACAGTTACTTCCTAGTAACATTCATATCTGGTGCTACTGTGAAACACATCTTGGATAGAGCATTTCCCCTGGGCTTACCATAGTCTTCTTTGGCGATCACTCGTAGCCAAGTAAGATTGTCTTCCATAAACATGGTCTTAACAGTGAGTTTGTAAGTGACTGTGGAGGCCAATTCTGGATCGACATGGCCTTCCGCAGTGGGGACATAGGTTTCCAGGCAGGAGTTGATCACAGTGAGGTTTTGCCAAGCGTGCCTTCCTCTTAGCACATTTCTCCCTTTCGTCCTGAGTTTGAGCGTCTTCAAAACCCATGACACCTTTGGTAAAGGCTGTTCTCCAACTGGAGTGCTCGCAGGCCAGTGTTTCCCAGTTGTCGGTGTTTACACTACTTTTTTTTAGATTTGCCTTGATAGAGTCTTTGAACCTCTTTTCAACAGGGAGAAGAATATGCCAAAAAGAGTTGGAGCAAGAACACAGCTCTGTTTCACACTGCTCTTTATATGGAAGTTGTCCAAGGATGAACCATCATACTGGATGGTGTCGTTCCTGTTCTCATGGAATGACACAGTCATCTTGTGGAGCTTAGATGGGCATCCTATCTTGTTAAGCGGTGTGAAGAGTCCTTTTTGGCTGACAAGGTCAAAGGTCTATGAAAGTGATGCACAAGAGGCATCTCCGCTCTTGGCATTTCTCCTGCAGTTGGAAAAAAATCACATTGACTATCGGCCTCTGAGCTCTGAAGCTGCATTTTGATTCAGGAAAGACCCTGTCCACGAGTAACTGTAATCTTTTGAGAACTACATGGACAAAGGCTTTCCCCACAGGGCTCCCACAGTAGTTGTTACAATCATGGTAGTCACCTTTGTTCTTAAGGTCACAATGCTTGGGTCGTGCATGTCATGTGACACGGATCCTTATTCCCAACACTGCAAGAGAAGGCCGTGGAGGTGTGTCATTAGGGAGGAATTGAGATGAGCTTTCAGCACTTTTGTTAGGATTCTATCCTGTCCTGGGAGTTTACCATGTGTGTGAGAGCTAATGGTGTTCTTCAAGGAAGGGAGGGACTCGGAAGAAGGGAGAGTTTGAATGCTGTCAATTGCTGTGCCAGAGACCATGTTTTCCTGTGAGTATAGTTCTTGATAGTGCTCCGCCCTTTGCTTCATCTGCTTGCTGTGGTCTGTGATGATCTCTCTCTCCAGGCAAGGTTTTCCGTTTTCTCGACTGTTGGTGCAGAGACTGTCTTAATGCCTTCGTGCATTTTGCAAATGTTGCCTCTGTCAGCAGCAAGTTGAATGCTCTGACACAGCTTCAGCACAGCTTTGGCACAGTGCCTGGCAATCCACTGGGCATCACTCTTTGCTTTTCGCAGTGCAGCAAGTGTCTTCTCGCAGGGCACATACTTGTAGTTCACAAGAGCCTTGTGTTTCGCAGCAATAACAAGCTCCGTGTCCTTAATGCCAGCCTCAAAGCAATCAGGGATCTGCTCTTCTCTTTTGCCCAAAGTGGACATCTGTGTTGTAGGGTGCCTCTGACGTAGTTCCACCTTGCTTTGACACTGTCTCTGAGGCAGTTTAGTAGTGCTTGTTCAATGGAATCAGAGAATCATTCACAAAGTTCAGGTATGGCTGTTCTGGCAGTGTTGATTCAAGGCCCCACTTTCTGCTTTGTGCTATGGGTCCTTTTTGGCTGGAGAAGGATCTTCCTCGCTATCAGGTAGTGATCTGTCACACATTGGGCACTTGGCACTGTGGTAGCTCCGTATGACACAAGCACAGTTCAGAGTCAATCCAACTAGTTTCTGAATCACTTCAGACAACTTTTACCAGCCCTCCAATTAATGACCATTTAATACTGCCACCCAGTCATAATCTGATGGATTTGGCTGCAACAGAAGACAACAGTGCTAAAAGCCTACTTTCGAAATGGCGCATAAATCAATACTTCGCCAAAATGGAAATGTTCCACATTTAATTTCCTAATGTACACTAGGCTGTGGCATGTCAAAAACCAAAAGTGCTCTAAGAGATAGTTATAACCTTGTGACATGATGTAAACACCATGCAAATTATGCACAGAGCTTTTCAAGTCTTACGTCTCCCACTGGCCATGACAAATTATAATTATGAATAAGAGTAATGAAAGGAACAAATATAAACACAGGGAAGAAGAAGAAAAAAAGAGGGTGGCGATGTAGTTGCTTTATATTCCCACTAGGGATATTAGAAAGCCAGTGGCTTTCTAGGATCCAGTGTTGGCAGCCCTAGGGGAGGCCACATATGTGCAGCACCAGCCACCCCCATAAACTGCACTTTGCAACTGCCCACTTGGGTGGCTGCTGTTTTTTAATTGACTTTCTAATTTGTGACACGACAGACAAAGGGAGCCTCCATTTTAAGAACGATGGCTTGTTTTGAGAACAGGAGCAATTTAAAAATAAGATCCTCTGAAAAATTCAGTGACTAAGATTGAGTAAGTGCACAAAACAATCCTCATCTGGAAGAGTCTCTAAAAGTCTGCCCGCTCAGGATTTTCCTTTACTGGGGGTAGATTTTTCATGGGCACAATCCCCTATAATTGTTTAAGTGAACCTGAAAAAAAAAAACCATGCTTCCGCCTGCCCTCCTCCCGGGTTGCTTAATTTACTCATTACTGCGTTTTCCAATCATTTAACCAAAATTCATGTGAATTTATCGACTAAATCAAGTTTACAACTAGGTATTATGATTTATGATTAACTTGGATCAGTTATGATTTATTTATTTAAGTAGTGAATTTTGATATTTTATTAATAGATAGCATGATTCAATGAATGAATATGTATGATTTGTTTTGTTCAAATTTCTTTTTGATGTATTATGGTTATGTGTGTGTGTGATGTTTGTTTTGTTGTGCATTGTTTTTAATGTATGAATGTTACAAATCTCAATAAAGATTTATTTAATAATAATAAAAAACCATGATCCCTGAGGCATAGAAGCCAACTCATAGAAGCACAGAAGCTTCCATAAAGCATTTGAGCCCCGCCCCCCAAGTTTATGGCCATTGCCATTTAAATGGTGTGAGTGCACATTGTCTTGTGATTAATTCTGTGGATCGGGGCTTTTCTTCAAGTTGGCACTCCTGCCTTGAAAAGTTAAACATTAGAACTTTGTATTATGAGCTAGAGCAGCCTTTCTCAACCTTGGGTCCCCAGGTGTTTTTGGCCTACAACTCCCATCAACCCTGACCACTGGTCCTGCTACCTAGGGATGATGGGAGTTGTAAGTCAAAAACATCTAGGGACACAAGGTTGAGAAAGGCTGAGCTAGAGTTAAGACTCTGCCCCTGGACTTCCATCCACACTGAAGTCTTTAAAAGCACTCACTATACTAAAAAAAAGGTTTATTTGTGGTATGCATGTATTTGTGGTCTGTGTCTGTGGGAGGTGGGTGCATGCATGCAAGAGAGTGTGAGGTGGCCATCCCAACTTGGGCCACACTCACTTCTTCTTTAACTATGCCCACCCAGTCTGGCATGAAGTCCTGTGATGGTTGGCCAACAGGGAATAAGGCCCTCAAACTGAAGTGCATTTTCATATAGACCTAAGAGTGCAAAGACTTTTAGCTGAAGAGAACCACATAGAGAAGACAGGACACTGCTGGAAAAAGCAACAAGTCTTAATTTATGCCCACTGTACTGAGAGGGAGTTAATGTATGTAGGCCCAGGAAGCTAATTGCCATTTCTGAGTTGCGAGTTCACTGCTCCAGCAATGGCTGATAATGGTTAAAACCCCAGTTTAAAACCGATGGCCATGTCCTTCTTCCGTATGAGGAGATAAAGACATCCTCTGCCACACACTTAGCATCTTGATGGCCTCATATGCTTTGTGGATGGTGAAGTGCAGCACAGAGTAACAAAGATGCTAGTCTATTCCTCACAACAGTTCTATTCACATTCAGCGCTGAGATGCATTTGAGGCTGCTGATCCCAAAGCTGATAAATCTGGGCGCAGATTTATCCCTTCACTTGTTCTGTGGGCCCAAATTGTCAAAATGAAAATGTAAGTGGTTTTCACAAAGGAGGAGCACAGCAAGGAATAGAACATCCCCTTTTAAAAATTTCTCCATGTCTTTTTCTGTTGATAAAAAGGCAGAGCAGTGGGGCCAGAAGAAAGGTGGCAACCCTACAAGCAAGGGAATTTTGGTAGTCAGAAGACCAATGGTACAAACGTGGCAAGTCCTCTTCCTTTAAGTGGTGGTTTCTTTTGAGGGAAATTCCAGCAGGTGCAGCTTTTCCCAGCACTGTAACACTATGATGAGAAATGCCACACCTGGGGCAATTCTTTATGCATCTCTTACAAACGCCAGAGCCCTCTCAGGGCTGGACCCACCTACTAAATTAAACAAATCCATGGCAGTGCTTTTTTATGGGGGGATGCAGGGGTACACATACCCCTAAACATTTTGTGAATCTTTGTACTTTTGTCCATTTACTGTATTTATTTTTCCCAATTTGAACTATAAAATGGTGATTTTCTTGAGTCAAAATGAGATTACACCTAAACATTTTTTCAAGTAAAAAAAAAAAGCAGACTACGTGTCACAGAGACGTGGGTTGTTGGTGTTTGACTAGGGCCTTGGTTCTGAAATGCCCTACAGAAGGTGCTTTCCCCCAAGTGGAGTAACCATATGCCCTCTAGCCTAAGAGTTGTTATGTTGACATGTGAGCCAGTCACACATCTCCTTTCCAGCCTTTGTCTAAAACATCTCTCCAGAACTTCCCCCTCTTTTCTTCTAGACACCCCTCCCCTTCTCTCTCTGACTTGCAGTGTGAATATCCTAGCGAATAACTGACATCTGCTCCTGAAACTACATTTTGTGAGTGATCTGTAATCACACTTCACCTGCTGACTGAGGTAAACTTGCCAGATCCCCACACCACACCACACTCACACACACAGAGAGAGAGAGAGAGAAAGAGAGAAAGAGAAAGAGAGAGAGAGAGATACACCCTGACTCCTGAGCCTTTTGCAGCAGTTTGACACACAGAAATTTAGCAGGTGTAAATTTCCACACAATTTGCATCTGGGCAGGGGATTGCAGGCAGCGGTGCTTTTTCTTGCCCCGTAGTGTGGTATTACAGTTCCTGTTTTCTATCTGCTTTAAGGCTCCACATTTAGTTTCCAATTAGCACATTATTGCGTCTCCACTTTTAGCTTTTGAGAATGTGATAAACAATTACATTATTTCAGGAGCAGGGAACATCTGGCCCAAGGGGTGGATGTGGCTCTCCATGCCTCTCTATCTGGCCCTAGGGACTCTTTCTAGGCCATGCTTTGTGCCTTCTTTCAAGTGCTTTTCTTAGCTGCCGTTTACCCTTAAACGAGAATAATGTCTCTTGCTTGCTTGGAAGTGCGCGCGCACGTAGAAACTGGCTTTAAATCTGACTGGAATGTTTTTTTATTGGACAAAGGTAGGAGTCAAAAAACCTATCCACGATAACACTTTATTTCTTTTAGAACAGTTTATATTTTCTGACCAGAGATCCTATATAAACCCTGGCCTATAGTAAGGGTTCAATACACAATACAGGTATAGATCTCTCACATTTAATCTTGCCAAAGTCAGTGCCAGGGCATCCAGTTATAGTTATTTTGTATCTATACATTTTTTTGCAGAAGGGAATTTTATTACTGAAGGCAATTGGAAAGCCTTGTGAAATTGCCATTTGGGAATTTGATAAACACAAACAACTTGATTCTGCAAGTACTTAGCAGGGAACAAGCTGGGTACTGCTTGCTTCCCATATAGCATTTAAAAGAGTGCAGTTCTGCAGTTCTCTTCAGTAAGCTCTTCATACAGTGTACAGGTCACTGGTACTCATTGCAAGTTCAGCTCTAGCTAACAATTCTCCAGTAATATTTCTTGTAATAATAAATATAACAACTCATATTCTACTCATATTCTACTCAGTTCTAAAAGTACTTATGAGTGGTATACAACATAAAACAATGTACCAAAAGAAGAAAAAGGTAACCGTTTCTTAAAAAAACAATGAACTACCACTAATAATGAATGCAAAACAGTGCTTTGTAGTGCCTCTTTGAAGCAAGAGACTAGGCTTGATCCAGATATTGCTTTGATGGCTAAAACCTCAGTCTTATCCCCTTTAATTTTTTTAAAAATGCTTAAAAAGAAAAAAAGGAATGGGTTGAATTTCCTTCATGTTTTTGTTTCCCCAATCAGTAATTATCCTGAGGCTTGTATAAAGGAAAGAAAAAGGAAACTGAGTTCTCTTCAAACTTTCCTGTTTACAGGTTCCTTTCAAGGACACCCTCCATTTCTATCACCCCTTTATATATATATATATTTTTAATGCATGACCCTCTTTGGGTTTCAGGGCAGTTCAGACATTCTAATACCTAAAGCCATGTTGATGTTGTTTTGCTTACTCTCCCTAATGATTTCCCATGCCCTGGAGAAAACGTTGTTCTGCTTACCTTGGCTTTCTTCCAGGAAATGCTAATCACCTGCTACAGGTGCAGGGAACAAAATTCCTACGTCTTTTCCTGTTCCTGCAAGTGCTGTGAAGACGTCAATGCAACCCAAAGTAATGATGGTGAGGAGAAATATGTGGAGACTTACACTCAACTTTCCACCTGTGTGGTTAGGAGTAGATATAATATGTAGCTGTGGAACTATAAGGTGCAGGAAAATGTAAGTTTCTGTGTTGTTGTTGTTTTTTAGCAGGGGGCTGGCTGCACTTAGGCTGGTTTATTGTAATTTTGTAAGGAAGAATGAAATTAGAGGATTACAACTACTGCAGGGAGTGATCTTGTTTCTGCACCAAATGTATATTCAGCATTCAGGAATATTTTTTTTGTCTTATTGCTAATAATGAATTAGTATTTGGTTCTTAACTAAAATTAACAACAAAAACCCAACATTTGAGAGCAGTTGCCTATAGCATTGCTCTTTAAACTTTCAACCCAAAAGCATGTATCTCCTGACTATGTTTACTTGGAAATAACTCCAATTTCACTAGGACTTTCTCCAAGTAAGTAGCCTTGAGGCTGCAGCCAAAATCATTCGTTTCTATTTATAGTGGCGTGGTCTGTGGTGTTGAAATCATGTATGATGACATGAAAATGTCAGTTGCATCTTGGAGCTTACAATATATGTGGCAGAATTCATTATCTTTGTAAAGTTAATAATCACTCTGGAACTCTATTTGCAAATTGTGATACTCCTTGGAGGAGAAATATTATCTCCCAGAACAGTGGAAGACATTCATATACCCATTCATATATGCCCTCCCATCAGACGTCAAGGAAATAAACAACTATCTAACTTTTAGAAGACATCTGAAGGCAGCCCTGTTTAGGGAAGTTTTTTATGTCTGATGTTTTATTATATTTTTAATATTCTGTTGATGGGTGGGGTATTAATAATAATAATAATAATAATAATAATAATAATAATAATAATCCCATTTTCTGGATTGATATTGAATAGTAGCTCATGTAAAAAAAAAGACTTACTATAGGGACAAAAATTAGCTTGAGGAAATTTGTTGCATATTATTTAGGTTACGAATTTACACGTGGGAACGCTACATGTTCTTACTTCATCTGTTCCATAACACTAAAACACATGAAATCTGGCACATCTGAAGATCACTTAGGCACCAATGCAACAAGTCTTAGGACTGGACTGTGTCACAAAGATAAACATTTAGGTCATATACCGTATGTGTTGTGAAAAGAGGGAAACCGCATTTCCTAGTTATATTTACATTTAAATTTTCTAATCCACCTTCATTGAATAATGATCCTAGAGGGATACAGCACAAAAATATAAAATAATAGTTACAAATTGGCAAAAAGATCAGAGTTTAAACCAACATATACAACTTTAAATACTTGAATTTAAATTGCTCAAAGTACTTGCCAGGGTGGGAGGAATGGTGCTCTTCTCTGTTCTATGCAGACATGCTCTAGGGAAATTTTCTAGGCTATAAAGCTATGTTATTTTAAGAGTGTCATTCTAATTCAGTGGGCTAAACATGATAATATTTAGAGGGGCTTAAAGATAGCTCTGATCTGGACATATCAGCAGAAATTTCTTTCCCTTATTTCATGATCAGTAAGGGGAATAATTTATGAGTATATTACACACACACACACACAAAAGGTTAAATAAAAATGTAGGATATTTGTATACAGCACTTTCTGTGGGCTGTATATAGTTCTTAGTACAGTCCTTTTATGCATGTTTACTCAGCAGTATCCCAACTAAGTTCAATGAGAGTTACCCCCAAGCCATTGTGGATGCTAAGCTGCATTGAACACAGTGGGACATACTGCACAGTAAACAATCTATTATAAATTTCCTCCTTCCTGTAGGTCTCTAATTGTCTGGGGGCTTCCTAACATTGGTATAGGCTACTGTCAGGAGCCTGCATGATGGAACAGATGGAGTTTGGGTTTGATTTATAATGACAGGTCTCATGTCCTCCTGTTTTACATAAATTAATTTAAAACATCGTAATCCCATGAACATAAAGCACCAAAGGATTAATATGCACAAACCTCTACCAAAAGTAGAAACAATTCAAGTTAGCAAATCATACAGTATTTTAAAAGTTAATTTTAAAAAATCAAACATGAAGTGAGGCATAACTTACTTGAAACTTGCATCTTCCTGATGTAGCTTGGTGTTACCAAATGCTCTGTGTTTAAAGAGGAAACAATGAGTGTGTGCTGAATATTGATGAACTTAATCCCTTTGAGGATTACCATTATTTGTACCCCCTTGGAATACAAATGGCTTATTTCTGAATGGTCATTGAGACCAGTATACTGAATAATCTGTAGCATCAATAACCTTTAACAATTTCTGCAAAGAATTTGTGTGTCTATATGTTGCAGATTTTATATAAAAATATATAGAGAACTGTGTTGCTGAATTGTGTGTGAGTTTTTTTTAAGGACTGTATAAAATAATATAGTATTTGCACAATAGAAATAATATATGCTGTGGCAATATTTGCACTGTTAAAAAGCAGAACATTTTTCTTTTCGAAGATTAAAAGCTGCTAGTGTCTTTTGTGAAAAGTTATTATGGAATTTGAGGTTTAATTCCATCTACTTCTCTCTCTCCCTCTCTCTCTCCCCCCTCTCCTACCCCCTGCCCAATTCCAGGAATTAATCCTTTGAAAGGCTGGAATTAAAGCATTTTGAAATGCAGAGGACTCTGACAGTGGAGAAGAAAGTTCCTGTTGCTGAGGAATTACTATTCACGTCTACCAAAGAGAGCCAGGACTGTAGCAGACTCAGTCTGAAAAGGCAACGGTGCCACAAGCTACCATTGGAAGGAGCTGTCTGCATCTCTCGGTGCTCTACTGAGCATGTCCCTGAGGAGCCCTGTGCTAGCAGCACATTATGCAAAAAGGCAGCTCCAGCAGCTGGGAGAGAGGCAGAGCAAGGCTTTGCTCCGCTTGCATCACCGCCTCTTGAAAACAAACCTGGATTACTCGAGAGGTCCTCGCTGCCAGGCCAGCTGAATGAAGACGAGCGGCATGGCTTGATTCCTGATGCTGCACGATTGCTAAACAACATGGGGAACCAAGATGGGAAGCAGAAAAGGAATGCAGGTGATGTGCATGAAGGAGGCGAGGATGCTTCTGGGCCCAGGGATGCAGAAGGCACAAAGAAGGGAGCAGGGAGCAAAAAGGGACTGGGGAGGTACGGCAAAGGGAATGAATCCGGCAAAAAAAAGGGGAAGTCAGAGTCTCGGGCATCTGTGTTTTCCAACCTAAGGATCAGAAAAAATCTGTCCAAGGCTAAAGATGGAAACAGCAGCTCGAGAGAGGATGTTTTAGAAAGCCAGGCCTCACAAACAGGGGAGCTAGACAGCGCTCATTCGATTCTCACCAAAACTCCTGATATAAGCATTTCTGCAGATGAAGGGGGTCTCTCGGACACAGATGTGGATCATTTTGAAAATACAAATGAAAATCGTCCAGCTGCTGCCGACCCGCAGGATGGACAAAGGACCAGCTCCGGCTCCGATACGGACATATACAGTTTCCATTCAGCCACCGAACAAGAGGATTTGCTTTCTGATATCCAGCAGGCTATTAGACTGCAACTGCAGCAGCAGCAGCAGGGGGCAATTAACATTGGAACGGAGCAGCATGGCACCAAAACAATGGACCTACACATGGCTAATTCTCAAGCAACCCCCTTAGGTTTTGAAAGGTTTCTTTCACTAAGCAGCGACAAAGACAGCAGTCCAGATACCGAACAGCCTGTCTCAGCGAAATCGGAAATTACAGAATATATTGCCACCTGCGATACCGAAAGTGAAGTGAAAGAAGCGACAAACGGAATGGGGCATTCCTGCAGCAGTGTATTCAGTATGCAGGAAGAGCACGGGCAGTTGACAGAGGAGCAGGACCAACGTGCTCAGGAGCTGAAAGATCTACCCCCTTTAGATGCTGCAGTGACAGAGAATGGGGCTGTGCTAGGCAGTTCCGTGTTTAATTTTCCATCCCCACCTGGCGATTCAGAGGCTAAAGGAATATCCGTTGAATTTTCAGGTTCAAAAAAAGAGGATGATATAGTAAATACAGGCCATGATCAGGCTGGTGGAGCCAAAGAAAGGAAGCAGAGTTTGTCAGCCAGCAGGGAGGCGCTGGATGATGGGCTTTCTTCTGAATTGAAAAATGGTACTTTTTCCTCTGAGGATCTCTCCAGTAGTCCTGTGCGTAGTTCCAAATGTTTTAAGCCCTATCCTCTCATCAACCCCTGCTACATCAAAACCACCACTAGGCAGCTGAGTTCCCCAAATCACTCACCTTGTCTATCCCCATCCCAGAGCCCACTCTTTAAAAGGAGACGTGAGTCCTCTCAGCGGAAAGAGAGTGCGCCAACCAAGAAGCAGAGGTCGGCCAGTTTGGCAGGTTCATTTAGTCGATCAGCAGACTGGACAGATGAGATTTCAGATCACAGAGGTGAAATAGCTCAAAAGTCAGGCTCGGCAGATTTCTTGGAATACCGGCGGAGTAGAGATGGTTTTCAAGGCGAAAGGGTGCATTTTAATCACTCGAGAAAGTCGTCAGGGACAACAGCTTCTACTGATGCCTTCCCCAATGTGTTTAGAGGTGAGTGACATTGGTAAACTACAGTAACCCTTGCTGTGACCTCGGGTCTGAAAAGTGTACGGTAATTAACATGCCCTTTCTATCTTGGCCTGATTTCAATTTATATATTTAAAGTGAGTTTGCAAACTCTACAACTTATGCATGCAAGTTCTGTGGTCTCGGTGATATGTTTGCAGCACTTGTTTGAAGTACTTTATTCAGCGTACCCATCAGACAACTGATAAAGTGTCTTATAAATAAATAGTGAGCTCTGTGTATACAGCCTAGCAGACATTGTATTTTGGGGAGAATTGTGCATGCCTACTGCATCTGTTGCTCATCATTATTTGTTAGTATTTATTTTATTTATAAAAATATTTATATACTGCTGTATCACAAAAATATATCAGAGCTGCTCGATGTGTAAAGTGCTTTACAGTCCTGGCGGGGATTTATTTCACTTTCACAACTCTCACAGTAATTGTAAGTCATACATTAGAATTGCAAGTCAAATTTTATGAATACGAACTCTTGATTAAATATAACTTCCACATGGTCACCATTGAGTCATGGCAACTGAATCCAGGTTTGCCTGATTGAAGCTCAACACTCTTTGTCACTAGGCCATGCTGGCCCTTGGTTGATAATCTGCATAAATTATGTTCATGTAAATAAGGCATACCATGGACAGGTATTTGCACAAGGCTAGCCATTGACAACCTGGCTGTCTTGGGATTTAAAGAGCTGATATCTCCCTAGTTCAGTGGTACAGAAGTCTGCAGCACTTGGCCCAAAGGATGCATCTGGTTTCCTAGAGTTTGTCCCTTGGCCTGAATGGCCCATTACCGCTAATGCTTGAAAACCATCTGCTTTTGAGCAGGTTATTCCACTGTGTGTGTGGGGGGGGATGTTGGGTGCATTTTTACTCTTGGGCCAGATGTTCTGTACTTCTTCATTCAATCACAGTGACTGTTAGGCGCCATGAAGACACGTTGAAGAATAATACATAAGGCACCGGAGGTAAACTTTGAAAGGTATCTTCAAAGTTTGGTTTAGCTTCATGGATGACCTCAATTTTTCTTAAAACTTCTAATATCATCATCATGGGTTGGATTCAGTGTACAGAGAAGATCTGGGAAGGGAGAGCTGAGTCTGGAGTAATTGCTGTATTCAAATCCTGTTAGAATTTAGCATTGCTCCTTTAAAAAAGAAAACCTGTTCCAGGAGCTTTGTTCTTAAATTACAATGGGAAGAAAATGAACTAAATCCATTTCTTGGCCAGGGTAGTCGTCACCCTCCCCCCCTCCCCGCCTCCACTATTCAGGAAGCATGTTGGAAGGTTAGGAGGGTTTCAGTCCTGTGAATCAACAGCCTCTGCTGGTGTGACCCTCACATGCCACCATTTCCCGCTCTCCAGGTTTGGATAGAGAGAAATTGTGAGGTCTCTCTCCTTCCTTGGAGGGAAAAATTATTTTGAAATCTGGTCTCTGGGATGTCACAGGCCATAAATTTGCAATGTTAGTTGAAATTCATTCCCATTGAAGTAATGCGATTTCACTAAGTTCACATACACGCCACACTTTTAAAGTACAAACCTTCCCTGAAGAATGTTTGGTTTACTCCTTATAGAGCTACAATTCCCAACACCCTTAACAAACTATATTATTTCTGCAGAAACAAATAATTTGAATCAAGTGCATGTTTTGTGGAGCAGTTGTGAAAGTTAATTAAAGTGGAACAGTTCAGAGTACTGCACTTAAAAATGATTTGAGTGTTTTCTTTGATTCTGAAGTGTTAAGCAGACTCACTGGTTCCAAAGTATTATTATGCTATTAATATAATTGTATGTATTATTAATTGCCCAAAGGAAATAACTTTGTTGATTGTAGTCTTTTAACTAAAGTTGCTAATTCACACTGCAATCCAGAATTCATTTAAGACCGTGATATCATTCCCATGGATTTAATGGTGTTGTACAGTTGAGAAAGTATTAGACTGGTTCAAATCTTCATTCAGTATTAAAGTTCATTGGGTGAAGTTGTGACTTCTCACTCCAGATGAACCTTATATGCTATGGAAAAGATAAGGTAGGATAATCCTATGTATGAACTCCATAGAGAAAGTATGAAATAGAAATGTGATTAAACCAGTTTGCACTCTGAACTATGCTCAGAAGCCCACTTCAGGTTGTTTAAGTACCATTGATTCAATACCTGACTTTTGTATAATGGTGAACGATGCAACTGCTTGAAAGTTCTAACTGAAGATTTGCTTACTGTAAAATAGTCACATAAATAATAAGAATACTGCTCTAGAATCTGTGGGGGGTCTATTGAAAATAAGTTTGTACTGTCTACTATATAGGTTCATTCAATTGCATAATGCAGATCATGGATCTGGGTAATCCTGTTGGCATCCATCTGTCTCGAGAGACAATGGAGTGCGCCTCCAGGGATGAAGTCAAATTGCTGCGCTAGCAGCACCAAAGTGACCTACCCTAGCCTAGGCAGTATGGATGGAGGTCCCGGGCTACTGAGATGACAAGACCACCCCCTTGGCCTTGCTTGTGTGGTTCATACATTTGGCACCAGCTTGGCTGCAGGAGTTGCCAGAAGGAAGTATGCAAGGCGACATCCAACTGTCTTAGGGACTCGACTCTGGATTTGTGTAGGGTTCACTCTGTAGCCTTTTCTTCTCCCAAAGTTATCCCGCAAGGCAGTGGAGGTTTAGCATCAGAGTTTTCCTTCTCTGAGGTGGGCTACCTTCCCAGGTTGATGAGCTCCATCTGCCCCTCACTTCCTCTACAGCACATGCAGAAACTGCCTTCTTGATGGCTGGACACACTAATGGTCTTGTCTGCTCAATCCTCCGAAGCCCGTCTTTGCATGCAGGGGAAGTCTTTAACTCACTGAGGGTTCGAGACCCATTGGCTACCCTCACCTGGTTTAGCTGACCAATCAGACATTTTTCAGGAAGTGGCCCTTGTTGCATGCTGACAGCTTCTAGGAGTCACAGATGAGAGCCGAGTGCAGGGTGGGGACCAAAGGAGGACAAGACTACTCCAGAAAGAGGATGACACCCCCTCCCGAGGTTCTACTGTTCCCCTAACACCCCATCATACGAGTGAGTACAAGCAGTGCTTTTTTCTGGGGGGATGCAGGAGTACGCATACCCCTAAACATTTTGTGAATCTTAAGTTTGGCCTCATTGAGAGGCAGTATTTCAATATGAGTGGGAAAATGAGAGTACCCCCTAAACATTTTTTTTTTTTTAGAAAAAAAGCACCGAGTACAAGTAATCGCATGAGTTCTTAAGTGTGCAACAGGGCACTTTATTTTTGCTGCAAGAGATGAGGAAAGTTAGGAAGCTACCTTAGGCCATTGGTCCAACTAGCTCAGTATGGTCTGTACTGACTAGCCGAAGCTCTCTGGGATTTAAGCAGGAGACATTCCTAGCCCTACCTGGTAATGGCGGGAATTGAACCTGTGACTTCCAGAGTGAAAGCTGTCCACTGACCCTCTGGGTGATTCATTTGCTCCAGCGAAATATTGTTGCTTCCCAATCAAGTAATACTGTTTTATTTGTTTGTCTGCATTTTCTGTGGTTGAATGATTCAGTCACTCCCAACACAGGAGGCAAACTTGCCCTTGGATGAGACTGTCTGTATGATCTGTACGCTGGTAGCTTTCATGGGCTTGCCTTATTCCAGCCCTGAACCACATGCACAAGAGAGACTCGTGCAGTAATGAGGGGAAACAGGGCAGCTGGTTCTCAGGTGCAACGGTTAAGTCTGCTTCTAGTTTTAACTTGGAAAAAGGTGCTCCAAATATTTATTCATCCTTCCACATGCTATACAAAGTAAACTCAATTAAAATGATCATTGGGCTTGCTCAGATGTCATCTTGGCAGAGGTGTGTGTGTGTGTGTGCACGCGCAGGGAGGACTGTCGCTTCTGTATAAGATTTATAGGGGGGACTATTGCCTCTGTACAAAATTAACCCTCTTTCTCACATAAAAAGACTTTGGTCTTCTCAATACTGCCTCTAACAATTATGTATTGTATTTTTGTTTTTGCTTTAAAAAAATTATACTACCTTGTTAGCTTTTATTGTGATAAAACCTATGAACTCAGGCTTCTATTCCATGAATGCCCCTCTTTCAGCATCTTAACACACTTTTTGTTTTCCTTAATGCATTGTTTTCCTGTTATTATCTTATTGTAATTGTGAAAGAAGCAGGTTTTCCTTTGCAGTACTGGATGCCATGTACCCTGTGGTAAATAGTTGTCACCTTCTTTCTTTCTTTCTTTCTTTCTTTCTTTCTTTCTTTCTTTCTTTCTTTCTTTCTGCCCACATATGCCAGCTGTCTTTGAAATCCAGAGACTGATTAAATCTTTCAGTTTATGCAGCACTCTTCACATTACAGAGCTGGTGTTTGCCTGTGAGAGTTTAGAAAAGTGAACAATAGAGCACAAAAAAGAAAGACCTCAACATTCAATTCCTGTTTGGGGAAAACTAGTCATTTGTTGTTGTTGTTCAGTCGTTCAGTCGTGTCCGACTCTTCGTGACCCCATGGACCAGAGCACGCCAGGCACGCCTATCCTTCACTGCCTAGTCATAAATATTATTAAAGCAGAAGGAAACTGTTCCCAGTGTGGTAGGATGCCACTTGGTACATTTAAGAGAATTCTCATTATCATCATCATCATCATCATCACTTCATACTTTTAGCAGTCTTTCATAATCCTAGACTGTTTGCTTTTTTAAGGCTACCAGTAAGTTTATGCCGAAGAAAGAGGACTTCAGACTACTGCAAACATAAGAAGCTGCATTATACTAGATAATACGGTACTATTTGCCGCCAGACCTAGGAAGAAGGCTTGGAAGACAGCAAACTAGTGGAAAGGTTATCAACAATAAGATATGTGGAATAAAAGCCAGTTTAGCAGAACAGCCCTAAATATTAGCCAAACCCAGCCCCTCCCTATTGGGCATTCCCTCCCACAGGAGTGCCAGCTTGGTCCCACGACTGTGAGTGCCCAGGGCCGTGGGTGCCATGCAGCGTGCATGGCCCTGGTGCCGAAATTTGTGAGTGCCCAGCCCCTTGATGGGGAATTTTTGTGGGTGCTTGGGCACCCAGGGAGCCGGCACCTATGCCCACCCAGGTGACCCAAACATCCCCGCCCCTAGGAGAGACCAACTCAAGTCTTTTCCCGTGTGTCTTCCAAGGTGGGGCATGCTCATCTCTATTAAGGGCAGGAACACAGCTGTCTGTTTAGCCCTTTAGAATTTCCTTTTCTGCTTGGTAGCCTTTTCCACAATATCAGAGCTCTTTCACATTACCTGCTACCTGGTTATTGTAACTGGATTCAACCTGGGGACCTATCACATGCAAACTATGTGCTCTGCCTCTGAGCTGTGGTCCCTTCTCTCAGCTATAAGGGCCACAAAACATCTAAGGCGGGGTTTTTGAGCTTTCTCTCTTAGTTAACAATGGGAACCCTCTACTTTGCTGTCTTTGTGGCCTGCAGAATGGCAAGTCGTGTGCTAAGGATGCTTTTATCAGAGGGACTAAGTGGAAAGTATTCCTGCTTGAGTGGGCTAAAGCTGTAGAGCATGATCCAGAGCTCCCCATTTACCGCAGATGAGTATTGCTCCTCATTGTTTGCTGTGTTTATTTTAGAAGGTTAAATTTTCTTGTAAGCTGCCTTGGAAGGATTTGTATCCTGAAAGGTGGGATATAAATAATAATTATTATTATTTGCATGCCCATAGTGCACATCTCCACTGTTGTGGTTGTTACAGTCAGTATGTAATCTGAAGCATTTCTTTTCAGTTTAGCTGTTCCCTGGGGCTTTTAGCTCTGATCTTAGTAACAGCAGGCAGTGAACAAATAGCTGGCCTAGTTTACAGTGCTGTATAGTTGGGCTTTTTGCCATGTCATTTTTTTTTTCAGTAGTCCACGTGTTCCTTTCTGGTTGAGGATTTTCTGATACATGACGTAAATGGTAATGAGCAACTGCAATCGCAAAGTTTTCCTATATAACCCACTGCAGTAAACTTCATAAGAAATGTTCAGATGAGATATAAGGATTATGATCTGTAAGCAGCACCAAGGTATTATAAAAAGATCTTGGCTATTTTAGGAAGGAAACACGCAATGCTGCTGTGCTAAAATAATATCTTCTGTTTTGGCTTTGAAGCAGAGCCCCATGAATCCGTTGGCTTGTGTGGAGTTACCCTCTCAACCGAAATTAAGAGGGAAATGTGAGTGTTAGTCAAATGTGGGATGGCTCTTGCTTCTTTGTGACTAGATACTATGTCGCAGTGGTAAGATCTAAATGGGAGAATGGGAAATCAGATGGGCTGGAAGGATTGTGTCAGAAAACACACCAACAGTACATATCTTTAGGGGGCTGACAGCTCTGAATTGGTAGCATCTACATGACCAGCCGCTGCCTCTTAACCAGGGGTCAGCAACCTTTTTCAGCCGTGGGCCGGTCCACCGTCCCCCAGACCTTGTGGTGGGGCGGACTATATTTTGAATAATAATAATAATAATAATAATAATAATAATAATAATTAATAATAATAATAAATGAATTCCTATGCCCCACAAATAACCCAGAGATGCATTTTAAATAAAAGCACACATTCTACTCATGTAAAAACACCAGGCAGGTCCCACAAATAACCCAGAGATGCACTTTAAATAAAAGGACACATTCTACTCATGTAAAAACACACTGATTCCCAGACCGCCCGCGGGCCGGATTGAGAAGGCAATTGGGCCGCATCCGGCCCATGGGCCTTAGGTTGCCTACCCCTGCTCTTAACCTAACTTGTCTCGCAGGTTTGCTGTGAGGATTAAATGAAGAAGCAAAACCATGTTCCACCACCTTGAGCTCCTTGGAGAAAAAGGTGGACTTATAAATGCAATGAATTGATAGATAAAATATTGATTTTCTCATCTCATGGAAGATGAGGTATGAGCATCCACTATGGGATGTGAGGGACAAGAATAGCCATCACCTTCTCAGGAAAGTTGATGATACGGAGTTATGGGAATGGGGTGAGTGAGAAAAGGTATCTGAGTTGGGAAGATTACTTCCTTTTGTTCAAATGATGTGGAATAAAATAAGGTGAGTGGAGTTGAAAATTTGGGCAGTGTATAATTTGTGAGGCATTCCCACCCCCCACCCCCAAGCTGGGATTGCTTATAAAAAGATATCGAAAGACAGATGTTTGTGTGCAGAGGAGCACTTCCCCTTTAATAGGATACCTCATTCCCTTGGAGGGACAGGCAAAGGCTTATAACCTCTCCTCCAACCATGACTAAGGCTTTACCCAATGCCTTACCTGCCCCCAGGCAAAAATCCCAGGTCAGCCAATAGACCTGAAGCATCAATTCCTCCCTGGCCATGAATATGGTGGCTGATTGTAATCCATAGCAAGGTCCAAACACACACTAACTCCAGCAATGAGTAGCCCAACTACAGGAAGTTTGGATGGGAGATCTAACAATGGAGGTCCAGGTGGGAGGCTGGCGCTCCTTATATGTTCAAACCAAGATGCAATATTACACACTTACTTGGGAGTAAGCACTACTGAACATTCTGGATAAATATGCATAGAACAGCACTGCTGGCACGTGCTGTTCAATTTTGTTCTCAAATAACCTGCTATGCAAACCAGGTATTTCTTCATTTGGTAATGCATTTGCTCCCAAAATCCCCCCCCTTTTTTGTCTGAAGAACTTACATTTTTTTTAATAGAACAAATATCTTATTTGATTTTACTTATAAAACGGGGTCTTGCAAGGACTGGTTGTACTTTTACATGCTGTAGGTAGAGGCAGCCACTTTGTGCAATGAAATTAAGGAGCAATGGCAGCTCCCCTGGCCATTTCCATCCTCGGCCAATGCAAACAATGCTTGTTTTTTCCTGGCTTGTGTTGGTGGGCTGTTTCACCTAGTCATCTCCTAATGTGTCGCTGACAGAATTACAGTACTAGGGAACACTCCTGATAGGATCTCCACAGTGCTGCCAGGATCAAGCTTGGGTTGGCAGGATCTGACAGAAGGGGAGGAAGAAACGGGGAAGGGTTGAATTGTGGGAACCTAGGTTGGAATGAGGTAGGGATTGTTTGGACACAGACAAGAAGTTAAAGGGACCCCTGACCCATAGCTGTCAAGTATCACGTATTGGCCGGGATTCCCCCGTTTTTAAACACATTTCCCGCTGCTGCCCCGGATTACTCAAAAACCCGTATATTCCCGAGCTGTCAAAGGACTCCCTTCTTTCCCCGTCTCCCCCGTTCTTTGCCTGCTGTCACTAAGAGCCAGACTAGCTGCAGAGAGGCAGCAGCCAGAGGAGGGGGGAGGAGGAGGAGGAGGAGAGACTGGGAATGAGTTGGAAGCAGGCGCAGCCTCAGTGTGCATATCTGCCCTGCCGGAGACAGACAGAGGGGGGAGGGGGCAGGATAAAAGGACCTCTCCTGCTCTGCATAAGGGGGAAGGATCAAGGCTAAGGCTTCTCCCCAACCCAACACGCAACACTTTAGGTCCATCTCGCCACACCAAGTGTGTCAGGAGCAACAAAGAGAGCTTTTCCATCTGTGGTAAGGGGCTCTCCCTCCTCACAACAACTGAGGGGTACTTGTGCAAATGCGCCCCTACCTCCCCCCCCCCGTATTCGCGCCTGGTGGTGGAGCGGCCTTGGGGCAAGGGACGGTTGCAATCTGCACCTGACGGGGCGAGGGAGAGAAGAAAGGAGCCTTCTCTGAGGAAGGGGGGAGAGAGGAGGATGCGGGCGCGCAGGCAGAAGCGAGCCACTGCTTTACCCGTCATCTGCTCTCCTCCCCCTCCCTCATCCCTTATTTTCAAATCCGAAAGTTGACAGCTATGCCCTGACCATTAGGGCCAGTCACAGATGACTCTGGGGTTGCGGCACTCACCTCGTTTTAGTGGCCGAGGGAGTCGGCGTGCAACTTCTGGGTCATGTGGCCAGCATGACTAAGCGGCTTCTGGCGAACCAGAGCAGCGCAAGGAAATGCCATTTACCTTCTCGCCAGAGTGGTACCTATTTATCTACTTGCACTTTGACGTGCTTTTGGACTGCTAGGTTGGCAGGAGCAGGGACAGAGCAACGAGAGCTCACCCCGTTGCGGGGATTCGAATTGGCAAGCCCTAGGCTCTGCGGTTTAACCCACAGCGCCACCCACGTCCCTTTAAGTAGCTTTAAAATGGGTTTGGTGTTTTGTTTCCCATATTTATGACTCCGCCACTTTAGGCATTGTTTAGTTTCTAAAACAATTTAAAAAACTTATTTCCTTGATAAACATCCTAACTGTACTAAACTTTTCCTTTATTACATAACTTGCATTAACGTAGCCTAACCCACTGTATAAAATGCTGAATCTACTACATCAACTGCAAGTTTGCATGTCTCTCTGTGTATAAACATTTGCATACGCCCTGTTAGGTCATACTGCAGTTATCCAGACCATTACATTTATATATGATATCCTTACCCCATCATTTAACTATAAGGTCCACAAGTGCCTTGCAAATCGAGCATTAAAAACAATCATTTAATAAAAGTCACCAACATCAACAATCGTAATAAAAACACTGAACAAGAATCATATGAATTACAATAAAATCTGCCCATAAAGGGCTGCTAAACACTCTGTGTGGGTGTGTGGGAGGTGAGCTTAAGTAAGTGTCTAAACGACTAAATCCTTGTGCAGTTATGACAAGGGTGGGTGGGTGTGAAAACCCAGAACCATCCCTTTTACCTTTGCTGTTTCTCAACCCAGGGGGAAATAGGCTTAGCACTGCTGGAAATTGGTTGTTTCAGTTTTTGGTTTCACATGATCTAAAATAATCAAACCATAATATCAACACTAAAGCCAAAGAGCATATACCAAGTTAAGAAATTTCACCGTTCTGTGGAAGAGAATTCAAACATTAATTTGAATTGTGTCTACATTGTATGTCATTGAAGCTGCATAAGAGCTGTTTCCACATAACTTTTTTAACACAACAGGAGTAGCAGGCTGGGAAGGAACTCCACAATTTACCTTGTTTATATAGTTCTTCAAAACAGGGCTGTGGAACAGGAGCAACAGAGAATGGCTCCCCCCCCTTTTGTGTTTCTGCCCTGATTCATATGTTACTAGTAGCTATTGACTGGTGATTAAGGAGACAAATAACCTTTGGTTCCACCTCCATGTTTCAAAGAATGTGTCAGCCAGGCGTCTGCATTCCAGCACCTAATCATGCAATTTCTTTATATAATGTGCTTATTAGGCATAAAATATTGCTTAAAAGGAAGTCCCATTCTCAGTTGAGCAAGTATTGAACATTATTATACTATTGCACATTCCTTACCCTTATTTATTGATTATATTTATCAATTATCAGCATGAGGTAATATATAGTACAATATCAAACATTAAAATGAATGAAAAACCCCTCAAACAATTTATAGTAAAGCAATCTAACAGCAACATCCCTAAATTGCAATAAGTTCCTCGTTTAGTTTCATTTGGGGGAGAGATCACTCAAGATGTGACATTTATGTAATGTTTTGATTAATTTACAAATAAGCAAATTTCTTCTTCTTCTTCTTCTTCTTCTTCTTCTTCTTCTTCTTCTTCTTCTTCTTCTTCTTCTTCTACAAATCTACTCCCATGCACCCAGTGGCAGAACTAAGTTTGAGAGCATGTGAGAGTGTGTCTGTCTTAAAAGCAGGGGCTCAGTCCAACTAGTTTTATTTTGAGGTCTCATTATTTAACTTGTGTAAGGTTAGCAAAAGTATACAAATTTTAAAAAATAACTTTTCATTATTTATATTTCAATACTTTATCTTAAATAATATATAACCCTCTCCTCCCCCCAACACACACACACTACAGTGGTCTCTGGAATGGCTCATATTTTTTTGTTGAATATTAGATTGTCTTGCCTCTTGGCCTGGGTGCTTAAATGCTGAATGACGGCCTATGAAGACACACTATTTGACATAAGTGTGTTGGGTGCATTATATCAGAATAAGTCACCTCCCTCTACTTGACGGCTTTTACATTCTAGTGGCTTCTCACATTCAAATCCCTCAAGAAACATCTCTGATTATTTTCTACCATGCCTGGGCAGCTTACTTGTGATCTCCACAGTGGAAGCTGTGCCCTGGCAAGCAGACTGGCTAATAGTGAATATTGACCATAATCCTCCTCTTTCTAAAGCCTTTACATCAATCAGTTATCTTACAACAATACATCACTAAAAAAAAATCTTAAAAACCCAAAGAAAGATTTTCAAATCCAGATACAGGGAATTGAATGAGGCTGGAGGTGTTCCATGCTCCTTAGGCAAGTGTAAAGCCTCAACTTACATGTTCCTTAAAGTAGGGTTGACATTGCCGGGAATTGGCCGGTGTAAACAGTGTCTGGGCAGAAATCACTGAAATGTCCAGGGAAATCTAGACATATGGCAACCCTTGTCAGCAGCTCAACAGCTTTGGCCAAAAAGCAGCTCAACAACTTTTCTGTCTGGATTTTCACTTTCTGAAATATGGCAACCCTACTTAAGGTGTATGGTGGATGGGAGGAGTTCCTACTCCTTCACCATCTGAGGACTGTTGTTTCTGTTAACATGTGAACTGGAGCTATGTTAAAAGGGGCGGGGGCTGAAAACTTATGCTTTTTAGTTGAAAGGTGGAAATTCAAGATCTCTGAAGCAGCCAGGCACCTCTATTTTTTGTCTTCCCTCTCTCCTGTTACAGCCCTGCAGACAATTGTAGTTTAGGGAGATCAAATTCTTCCTTTTTTCAGTTATTATTAGAAGATGCCACTTGTACTATAGTTTTAGGTGAGCTGCTGTAGATAGGACATTTCAGTTTCTTATAGCTTGCATCATGTATGAAACCTATCAAAAGCGATAGCCTGCTTAATCAGAACAGGTTGTGTTTTTTTTGTAAATATTGCTTGAATTACCTCTCGGTTGCCTTTATATTTAGAGCTATTGATGTAGCCAAGGATCAATGTTTGTATTCAGTTTGTCTCTTGTGATGAATGCCCTCTGTTCTGGGGCAAAGTGGTGTCACTAACCGCAAATACGTAAAAAGACAAAGTTGGCAAGTCAATTGCTGCTATTTTTATCCCTTAGTAATCAGACTGTAAAATCTGATGTTGAGCATTTGTTTCCCAAGCTTCCACTGGCAACTCCTTCTGCTTGGTTCCCCTGCCCCTAGCAACGCCTTTGTTGCTAACTTGCTTACTCAGTTTAAGATGCTGCTTTGACTTCAACTATCATGGGCCCATGTGTTGTGAAAGCTCTATACAGTGATTATTTGGGCTTGAATAATCTTATGTCTGTTAAAGTAAAGAATCCCACTGTAGAACTAGAGAAGTGCAGCTGAAAGGAAATTATTTAGTACCGGTAGATAGCAATTTTGTTAAGGTTGAAATATTGTAATTGCTTTTCGTCTTGCCCGTAAAAGGAAAGAGATGCATAGGAGGGCTGCTTTATGCAAGACATTTTTCAGCTGAGCGCAGACATAAGCGTAATAGTCACAGGCATTGCACCGATTGCCATCATGCAGCTTTACCCTTTAAAATTCACAGAAGTGGTACCCATAAAAATATTGCTTCATCACCACCATGTGTATTTTAAAGTGAAAGTCATGCTTTAACAACATATGTGATGCTCATGCGTTCTGCACTGAGAAATATGTACCAATATAATTTTTTTTAAAGAAGCAGCCCTGAGATATATCAACTTAAAATACCTACGAAAGTGTAGTAGAGCTTGCCAGCTTTTCCCTACAAAAAAACCAGATGGTTCCATAGGGCCGGACCAGCCATCAAACACATGATACATTTGACCTTTAAGTGGGTGCAGAGCAACTAGCTTCAGAATGTGGCTGCTGTTTGTACCTACCATGTGAAGGGTGGAAGGAGATATCAAAGTAAGACACACATGTTACTGAGTCACCTGTGGAGGGACTAGCAGGCAAATTGTTCCTGCAAGTAAAAAGGCACAAGGAAAGGGTTGCGTTTAACTTTCTCTCTAGTTCACATTTAAACCAGAAACGGATAAAGTAATTAATTGGTTTGAGTGGTATCAAGCTGACATTCTTTGGAAACTTTTACATAAATGCTGCCATTCTTATGGGATTGGCAAAAAGTCAAAAATGTTCCATCTCAGCCAAGCTACCAAAATTGCATACTAACTCTGTGAACAGAATTGCACGGAGGAATTCCAGTTTGTTTACTATGAGAATAAAGTTGTGTGTCTCTGAACTGCAGCCAAAATATGTGAGTGAATTTTGGGTGGGAATGTATATTTCTCTTCTTTTCTCCCTGCCACCGCTATCAGAATTGTATCCTGAGCTTGCTGTTGTTCAACACATCCAGCTTCTCTTTTAACTTCATTCAAATTCGGTATTCCTGCTTGAATAAACATATTGTGATAGATGGTTGCAAAGCAGCAAGGAAGAAAAGCTAGCTTTGAGGTTTCTGCAAGGCGCTTTCCCCTAAGTACTGAATTTTCTATCACAACAGCCAGTTCCAAAAAGATGGAATGCTTTATAACTGAGCATCTATAAAGTGAGGTGACTAGCTCAGCTGACAGGTGTTGGGGAGCAGAAGTAAGGTGTTAGAAGGAAAAGAGCTGCACGTTCCTTGTGGCCCTATGAACTGGCCTACTGCCTTCAAGTGAAGTAGGGACACTGTCACCAGTGTTGGTGTAAGATTCAGCTGACGCTTCTGTGCAGGGAACTGGTGGGGTGGGGTGGGGGCGAGAAGGCAACCATATTGTTATTTGGGAAATATCTTATGTTTGTCCTTCTGAGAAACAGATCTTAAGTAAATAGCAGAAATGTGTTGAACCTCTTAGCACCTCTCCTTAATTTACACAGCCTTTGGGATTTCTACAAGTTCAGATCCATTGTGATATTCCCAGTTTATAGAGCTGGTGCCATAGGAGGATTTTGATTTCCAATTGTTACATAACCTGGCCATGCACAAAACAGCCACTATTGGGAGCAGCCCTAAGGAAACATCTGCCCTCAGACAGAGTTCAAACTCTCCATCTCTCTTTTTTTTTAAAAAAGAAACAACAACCCCAAAATTTGGAGAGTGAAGTGAAACTAGACCAATGAAAGGCAAAGCAAAGGAGGATTATAGGACGCCCCTTGTAGCAGAGAAATTAGTCGCGGGCCCTTCGCCCTGTACAGCCCACCCCCGGACGTTTTACGGTCTATGAGTGCTGCACCAACGACAAACAGTCCCCAGCTGCCGCCCTTCAGACTACTAGCTGGATCCTGCTTACTCCATTCACCACAGACGAGGATATTGTGAACGAAAAAGATGTTTATTGCGTACAAAGCTTGTGGTTGCTGATAAATAAAAGGTTGTTCAATAAGCTTATAACAGTTGTCCTATACCGGCCTAATACCTCTAAATATTACCGGCCTAATACCTCTAATAGTAAACTAAATATCAATAACAATGCGTTTCACAATCTCTTTATCCTCTCTGCTAACATCCACCTAAGACTCTAAACTCCCAGCTCTATCTCTTGACTCACACTTCAACTCCCCGCACTTAACTCTAACTTCCTCCTGCCCACACTTCAACTGCCTTACTGCCCACTGGGAGGGGTGTTTTATACCCAGGCTGAGCCCGCCCCTAAGGGTTCTAACTGTCAGAAAAGTTAACCCCTACCTGGCATTGGGCTAGTTCTCCACATACCTCCCTCCTTTTTAGGTTTGTATCAGAGGAGTTACTAGCCAAAGTATCCCTCTGATACAAACAACATTTTAAACATCGCTATAAACAAACATTTACTATGCTTCCTAACCTTAACTCCACATATCATACTGGCATAATATTTGGGTTTCTTACATTATATACAATAGTTCATGCAGCATTAGGTCTTTATTGCAAGAAAAGCCGTAACTGTCCATTAACCTTTGTCTTTGGGTCTTCATTATAAGGCGTCTGCGATGATGTTTAGGATCCTTTCACGCTCCTTATCGTCCTTAACCGTCGCAAGAAGTATCTTTCTCGGGGCACCAGTCTTTTCTCTGCCAAACGTGATGGGATGTAAGCTGTCTTCCCTGGCCAGATGACACAATCCCATGCCGATCCCTGCACTCGAGGCGTCTGTAACGATTGTGGATCCCAAGCTGGGTAGAGTCCTTGTCTCTCAGGGCCAAAAGCGCTCTTAGTTCAACCTCTCCCTCCTTCAGGATCTCTGTTAAATGTTTAAGCTCGCAGACTTGTACACACATCTCCAGGTCATCATAAGCTGCATAACCACTGGTTGTCTGGCTTTTAAATGCACTGGGAACTATTTGCAGAAGTTTGTGGATATCTTCTGTTTTAGTCAGCTTGCTGAAGCTTTCTAGACAAGCGTGATCACTTAATGAAAATAGGCTAAAAAGCTCTGATTGCTTATTGCTCATAGCAATCTCCCTTGTTGTCAGTTCATCTTTGGTCTGTATTGATTTATCAGTTCCCACTTCGAGCAATTTTAAGACTACTCTTGTATGCCTTTGACGTGGTAGTCCTGTTAATGCTGTGTAACCACATTCATTTTGGACATTTATTTGTGTTGCATGAGCAGCAGGGTACCCAACTTCCCACCACACAATCTCTAGTGTAGGAAACACTTTCACTTTCATAGAAAGTCGATAGGCCCCCATACCAGCTATATCTTCCAGTACGTCTTTCTTTCTATCTTTCCAACTGATGAATGGTTTATCATAACTATGACTAGTTGTTCTAACTGATCTCACAGATAGGTCACTGGTCATATTGCAGGTAGACACTCCTTTACCAATATCACAGGCTTTTTCAACAACGTGACTACTGTAGTCTAGATTGGGTTCATGGTTTAGTGACTGGGTTGGGTTTATCATATTCTTATGCATGACCCGCCTCCCTTCACCATGCTGAATTATATTGTTTATATCATTCATTTTTGAAATGATCTTACAAGGACCTTCCCATGTCAGTTGTAACTTGTCACTGTTTACTGGTCTGATTAATAAAATATCTTGTCCTGGCTCAAAAGATCTCTCATGTGCTTTCGTTTTATCTTGCCCATGTCCTTGTAATTGACAACTATGGCACGTTCGACAAAATAACTTTATTTGCTTGCCCATCCCAGGCCAAAAGAAATTTTGGGACACCCTTTGTTTGGTTCTGGTGATTCCCAAGTGACCTCCAAAGATACTGCCATGTGCATGTTGTATTATCTTGGTTCTGAATTCAGTAGGTACTATCAGTTGTCTGTGGATTTCATTACCCCCTCTATTAGGCTTTAAAAGAATCTCTCTGTATAGCAACCCATTGTTGACTATAAACCGCTCCGGGCTTTCAGGGGTTAATACTGTATTCAAGGCTGTGGCTTGAAAATATTTCTGTAAATCTGTATCTAGTTTCTGCTTGGCTGCAAAACTAGCTGCTTGACTATTTGTAACTGGCATTATACTTGTATCTTGTGTCAGTTCAACAATTGTATCAGGCCTTTCCTCCTGAGGTAACTGTCGCAGTTTTTGTGCCCTAGTTATTACAAATGCACTCTGTACATGGTCAAGTAGATCCCACCCGATTAACATTGGAGCTGGGATTTCTGGTGAAACTGCTACTTGCCATTTTCCAGACCATTGTTTATATGTCAGATTAACTAATGCGACTGGCAAGATTTCTGGCTGTTTTGATATTCCTTTTAAACTGATTGTTTTGCCTTTAATAAAGTCTTCTGGCTTTAACAAATCAGGATGTACAATACTAATCTGAGACCCTGTGTCTTTTAAGCCTTTATATGGTTTACCGTTCACCCAAATTTCTTCTCCTGTTTTGTGTAATAGCATGTCATCTTGTTGAATTATATAGCACCTCACAACTTGGGCCACTGGTAACTCATCAGCCTCTGACTGAGCCTCGGTTGTCGTGGCAACCATGTTGGCAGTTGGCTCTGTCTCCACAGTTTGGACACAATATGTCTGCTTCTGAGGGATAGTATTTGCACTCCTAGTTCTGATTTCAGTTCTACAGTCCAGTTGTCTATGGCCTTTTTTCCCACATTGCCAACAGATTAATTCAGGCCTTTTACCCTCACTATATTTATTTACTTTTCCCTCAGTCTCCCCCGTTGTCATAGTCGTGTTATGGGGAACATTTGCATTGGCGGGAAAAATTTTCTTGGCAGTTTCTGTGGTAAACTTTGTGGGCGGTTGCATTCTCTTAAACTTATTTGTTTCCCACTGTTTGTCCTTATATTTTGGGGCATCATAAGCGTGTTCTCGGATTTCATTTATTTCATCTGCCAGATTAGCAGCTTCCCGGATGGTTTTAGGTCGTCTTTCTTTAATTAAATACTTCAGATGAGTATTAATCGTGTCATAAAATTGTTCTAATGCGAACACCTCTTTTATTTTCGCCACAGAATCAGCACCCTCCTGTTCTAGCCACTTGTTTAAATAATTTGTAGTTTTAGCTCCTAGTTGAGCAAATGTTTCCTCACGCACTTTTGTTATTGTTCTAAATTTTTGTCTCAGTTGTTCTGCAGTAATTCCGAATCTAACATAAACCAACTGTTTAAATGCTTCAAAATCTTTAGATTGATCAGATGGCATTTGAGAATAAATCTCTGTTAATGTTCCACTAATACGCGCTCTCAGTATTTGCATTTTCTCCTCATCTTTTACTTCAAAATCTTCGCAAGCCCTCTCAAAAGAAATGATAAACGCTTCAGGATCGTCTTTATCTTTGAAGTCAGGGAATCTTTTTAAATCCACCCTGCTAGGATTTTGTGTGGAACTATTGTTGTTGTTTCTATTTTCTACAGCTGATAATTCAAGTCTTTTCATTTCTAGTAAATATTCTCTTTCTTCCCGTTCTCTTTCTCTCTCAATAGCTAAGGTCATTTCTTTCTCTTTCAGTTCTCTCTCTTTTGCTTCAGCTTGTAACTTTAAGGTCATTTCTTTCTCTTTCAGTTCTCTCTCTTTTGCCTCAGCTTGGAACTTTAATTCTTTCTCTTTCAGTGCCATTGCCTCCCTTTCTCTTTCTCTCTCACTTTCAGCTTGTAATTTCGCTAGCTCGAATTTTAAATTATATTCCTTCTCAAGTTTCCATTTTTCAAATTCCTCTGAGGCTTTAAAACTCGTCCCCTCAGTAGGATTTTTGTTAACTGTTTCAGTACTGGTTTCCTCAATCTGGGAAACCCCATTTTCTTCTTCAGAGCTTTCTACTTGTGAGTCCCTAAGAGCTGTTTTAGTCTTTCTAGGTGGCATTTTCTATTTATTTGGTGGTATTATTTCTGTACTTAAATCAAGGATGTTTCAGTTAAACTATTTCTCCAGGCTTAGTTTCCACAGTTTAGGTCCAAAGTCACGCCTAAAGTTACCTCAGTGCACTTTGTCCAGCGTACTTTTCCGACCTCTCACTATAAACTTTCCTGCCTGAAATAGTTTCAAACGCAAAGTATCTTTGTAACTCTCTCACAATCTCACAGTCTTAGGCGCTATCACACCACACCCTAGGGCCAGGTAATTCCTCTCTGAATTCCCCTTCTCCCTTTCCAGGTGTATGCGATCCCCTTCCTGACTAGATTGTAGAGTCTCACAGAAGTTTGCTTAAATCCTCTTTAAGCCTCACACTTCACACAATGCGTCACCCTTAAGTCCTTCTTGTACCTTGGCACTTCTTGCCAACACTTTAGATCTTTGATCTCAATGTGACCACCACTTTATGACAATCTTTCGTCCCGACGCTGCCACCACTTTAATGTCGCGGGCCCTTCGCCCTGTACAGCCCACCCCCGGACGTTTTACGGTCTATGAGTGCTGCACCAACGACAAACAGTCCCCAGCTGCCGCCCTTCAGACTACTAGCTGGATCCTGCTTACTCCATTCACCACAGACGAGGATATTGTGAACGAAAAAGATGTTTATTGCGTACAAAGCTTGTGGTTGCTGATAAATAAAAGGTTGTTCAATAAGCTTATAACAGTTGTCCTATACCGGCCTAATACCTCTAAATATTACCGGCCTAATACCTCTAATAGTAAACTAAATATCAATAACAATGCGTTTCACAATCTCTTTATCCTCTCTGCTAACATCCACCTAAGACTCTAAACTCCCAGCTCTATCTCTTGACTCACACTTCAACTCCCCGCACTTAACTCTAACTTCCTCCTGCCCACACTTCAACTGCCTTACTGCCCACTGGGAGGGGTGTTTTATACCCAGGCTGAGCCCGCCCCTAAGGGTTCTAACTGTCAGAAAAGTTAACCCCTACCTGGCATTGGGCTAGTTCTCCACACTCTCCATCTCTCTTTTTTTAAAAAAAGAAACAACAACCCCAAAATTTGGAGAGTGAAGTGAAACTAGACCAATGAAAGGCAAAGCAAAGGAGGATTATAGGACGCCCCTTGTAGCAGAGAAATTAGTTCTCAAATCTATGACAACTCTGTGTGATACAAGAAGTCCATCTGCAGTGCATCATAAGCCTGCTTTCATGCCATCTTTAAAATATGCAGGGATATGTGGCAGTATAGAATCATTAAAAAAAGGTAACTTAAGCCTCTACGTGCATCCTGCGTGGGGCTACCTTTGAAGGTGACTTGGAAGCTACAACTAATCTAGAATGCGGCAGCTAGACTGGTGACTGGGTGTGTCCACCAGTACCATATAACACGGGTCCTGAAAGACTTACATTGGCTCTTGGTGCATTTCCGAGCAAAATTCAAAGTGTTGATGCTGACCTTTAAAGTCCTAAACGGCCTTGGCCCAGTATACCTGAAGGAGTGTCTCTACCCCCATCGTTCAGCCCGGACACTGAGGTCCAGCGCCGAGGGCCTTCTGGCGGTTCCCTCACTGCGAGAAGTAAGGTTACAGGGAACGAGGCAGAGGGCCTTCTTGGTGGTGGTGCCCACCCCAAGATGTCAAGGAAATAAACAACTGACTTTTAGAAGACATCTGAAGGCAGCGCTGTTTAGGGAAGCTTTTAATGACTGACGTTTTACAATTTTTATGTGTTGTAAGTTTCCCAAAGTGGCTGGGGTATAAATAATAAAATTATTATTATTAAGGCTCATCCACACTAATTTTCTTTTGCACTTTCTAGTTGCAGGTCCACACTTTTCCAGTCTGTGTCCAAGCACTCCCTGCCCCACTGCTTTTTCATGCTTTTGACACTCCACGGAAAGCCTGAATTGCCATTTGTTCTGATTCAGCATTAAAGAGCAGGTTTTCCTGGGAAAGCGGCAGGGCAAAAAAAAAAAAAAAAGTGCTTAGACACGGACCAGGAAAGTGCAGACCTGTTCCTAGAAAGTGTGGTACAAAAGGTATGCGTGGATGCAGTGGCGTGCCGAGGGGGAGCGATGGGGGCAGGGCGCCCCAGGTGCCAGCCTGGGGAAAGAGTGACACTCAGCACCCTCCCACTCCCATGCTGCTGCCTGGCACCCCTTCCGTGCGGCAGTGGCAACTTTTAAGGCTGCAGCATGCAAGCAGCCTTAAAAGTTGCCACTGCCGCACAGAAGGGGTGCTGGCCACTCGCGCCCGGCATCTTGGGTGGAGTGCGCATGTGCAGACATACACACTCCACCCGTGATGCTGGGCACGAGCGGCCGGCCCTCCTTCTGTGCGGGCGCAGCGGCGGCAACTCATGCACTCCACCCTGGATGCTGCGTATGCGTTGTGACGTCAGGGTGCGCGTGCTAGGGAGCGGTACCCCGCCCCCTGGGGGGTGCCCCCCGCATTTGCTGCTCCAGGTGGCAAAGCGGTTCCCTACGCCACTGCGTGGATGAGCCCTTATTTTTTCATTTCCTCCTATAAAAATGTTGGCCCTCTGGTTCCTGATCTTTTGCACCCCCAATCCTTCTTTGCTGTTTACATCTACAAACCATGATCCCTTCTATCTGCCTTCATATTGTGCTATGGGGCACGTTGGGCAATGACCATTTATTAAACAATATAAAATATGTTGGTTCAAGGGGAAAAACATAGGTATTAAAGGAGAATTCCCTGGATGCCAAGATCCAGGTTCGGGACAAATACTCCTTGGTGAGAGAGCCCAAATAGAGATTTAAAATCATAAAATATTCAGCAAAATAAAGTGTGGAAATATGGGCTGTTAACCTTTTCAAATATGCCTTTCTGAGTTCATTCCAAAGTTCCCCTCTTTCCCCAGCATGAGAAAATACGACACATTTTGTAAGTTAAAAATGGTTTACTTACAAACTCTCCAAAGGTCAGATTCATGTGCTTCAGAAAAGTTGCACAGGCAGTAAAACTTAGTTCCAGCGTAGTGAAAGTTCCTTAATGGTTGGTATAGGAATTCAAGAGAGACTGGTAAGAGCCATGTGGCTGGAAGAAGCAGCCTCTCACATTGAAGTTCACATGTAGACTGGAAGAGAACAAAGGCTTGATGACCTAGTTCCTCCCAATGTGAGCTGGCAGGACAGCTTAATCTATGGTCTTACCCCCTCCGTGCATTAATTAGACATAAGCATGTTGGTTGTCCCACAAAATGTCCATCTCCTAAACCATATTGACATTGTGAGTGGTCGTCAACTCAGAGTAGACTCATCGGAATTAATATAAATGACTACCTAAGATTTATTAATTCTTATGGGTCTACTCTGGTTAGGACTTAGTTGAATACCACCTTGTGTCTACTTACTGCCTCATTCTTCCTTTCCTTTCATCATCAAACCTTGGCATCCCCTTCTTACCAGAATCTTGTGCCTCAGAAAAAGGCTTTTGATCCATGGTAGAGTGTGTGCTTTTTATGCATGCAGCCTGAACTTCAGTCCCTAGGATCTCCAGTTAAGGAATGGTTAGAAGGAGTACCTAGAGAGATGCTCTCTTATGTCTATATCCAAATGGACTATTGGTTCTAAAGCAGCTCTTGTCTATATGACAACAGCTTTCAACTTTTGCAACATTTTTTTTTTGCCTATACAGTATGGGTCTCTATGTCCTATGGTCTGTTATGCCCCCTTCTGGAAGTTTGTGGGAGGGTTGTTTAGTCTTTTAAAATAGGAACACCACAAAGCCATACATGACAACACACATCATTCAGTAATGTTGAGTTGAAAGGCTAGGGATGGTCACAGGAACTTGGATCACCCTGCAAGATTTTGCAAGGGTATCCCAGAGCTGGCACACTGAGCTGCCCTTGCCCCCATCCTCCAAAGTAAGGCAGTGGACTTCAAAGCTCTTTCTGTGTCAGGTAACCCCAAGCAGCCCTGGCACAAAGGGAGCTTTTATGCTCTCTGCCTTGCTTGGATTTAACTTTCACAATTCCAACCTGCCTGCCTTCAACTGTGTATGGTTGAAATTGCCCAAATTATAAGATGTGATCGTACTGTACTTTGGCTCAGTTGAAAGTGATTGCTTTAATTTGTCAGGACCAATATGAAACCAGTTCACACGACTCCAAAAAGAGATGTAGCATTTTGGACTAAGAGGAATAACATTGTCAAGCTGCTCATTTCATGACTTGTTTCAGATTATTATTTGTATCATCTTGCAGTTTGCCTCTCATTAGGGAGAATTTCCTCGAGCATAAGCAACAATAAATTGTGGTGATTCATTCCAAGCTGATTAACTGTACCAGGCATTCAGAATATCAAGAACTATCATGGTAAATAATACCATCAAGCATCCAACTCTTAAACCTAATGTTCAAAAGAGCTAACCCTTCAGAGGTAAGGCTGCAATTTACCTCACTCCTGTGGTAAACACATACATATTTTTTTAGTGTTCTGAAACAGTGAAAACATTCAAAAAATAGTTTCAGTTGAAAACATTATTTCATCCAGCAATCTCAGGGCTGCCTTTATTGACATAAAGCCCTACAAAGGTTGAAACTAGTACTGTGTGAAACCTTCCCAGTATTTTCATAAGTATATCCACCTTGCCCCCAGAGTGTTCCTGCATGTTTAGAACACTTATCCAAAATGGTGGGTGTGAAATTGTCGTGATGGTATGGTTTTCTTTGCTTCCCTGGATCAGTTTGCGCTTGGTAAACCATGCAGGACATAAAGATAATCTTGCAAATCGGCACATACAGTTTAAGGAGTATTCTCCCTTAATATTTCCTTCCAAGCCATGGGCCCTCCATTCTCTTGAAAGCAAAATTTGGTGGAAAATCTGTGAATCAGAAACCCTGATGTATTTTAATGTCTTACTGTACTAGAGGTAAAGCAGTGTTCACCTTTGAGATTCCAGAATGGCTAATAAAAATTTAGTACACCATGAAACGATAACAGCTAATATACAATAGCAAGATTTATTAACGTGTTGTGTCATAATAACCCTTTTCCTCTGGTAAGGAGAAAGAGGAGAGCAAATGATTGAGTGCCTTTTCTAAGCAGCCAAACAGAAGCTTCCCTTCTTCCTCCATGCTGTCGTGCCACCATGGCCATTGTGACCAAGCCAAGGTCCTTCCACAGAGCATCCAATGGGCCTTCTGGGTGGTTCCCTGAACCTGCTATATTTCCAAGAGGCACCTGAGAACCAGTTTATAGAAACTGCCCTGCCAAGCTGAATGGTGTACACTGGTTGGAGTAATGTTTTTGCAAGGAAGCATCTTTTCGCCTTCACTTTGATTGTGGCTTTCAACCACTAAAATTGTTGTTCTGTTCAAATGGGTTGTTGGATTGTTACTATTTCTTTAACATTTAACATTAATTTTTGCAGGTCGAACTCTGCTGGAAAAGCTATCCAGCCAGCAGGACAATGCACCTCAAGAAGAAGCAGAGAAGCTTTGTTCTTGGATCATTGCAATGGGTCTTCTGCTCCCCTTCAGCGATTGCTTCAGAGAGCCATGTAGTCAGAACACACAGCAAAGTGCACCAACTTTTGATGTAAGTCACAGTGAATTCTTGGGAATATTTATCAACTATCACTAAAGATAGTTCACACATTAATATTCATAATGGCTTGACCCTCTGTGGCAGGATTGGGTGTGACCCATTTCCCCTTGTGGCACCTTGCCTCTGGAACTCTCACTCCAAGGAAGCTTGTCCTTTTGGCACAAGAAGAAAAGTAGTATATAAATGCTTAAAATAAATAATGGAGGAAACTAAGTGGTACCTATTTATCTACTTGCACTTGACCTGCTTTCGAACCGTTAGGTGGGCAGGAGCTGGGACCGAACAACAGGAGCTCACCCCGTTGCAGGGATTTGAACTGCCGGCCTTCCAATCGGCAAGCCCTAGGCTCAGTGGTTTAGACCACAGCGCCACCCACGTCCCCATTATCTCTTAGCCTCCCCCTTATACAGATATCTAGGAGATCGCTTTCTGAAGCCCTTTTTTACATAAGCAAGCAGACATGCCCCAGCAGAAATGGTTTGGCTTCTTTTGAGTGGCACTAATAGTCGTGTAACACAGAGAGTGGCCCTCTATTCACTAGCAGGGGTGGGGGATCAGGAAAAAGGAGTTAGGTAAAATCTATAAATTGTGATTTCAGAAGTTTAATCTCAAATCAAGCTGGATTTGAGTTTCTTGGTGTCTCTGGTAACTTCCCTCTCTCACATCATGGATGTTGCCAAATTGGATTTTAAAAAGGTAAAATAATATTAGAATTGGCGCTGGCCAAGATGCATAAGGGAAACTGTTTTAATGATCAAGAACTTGGCAAAATCTTTTTTATATTATGGATTTTTATATTAAGGATGCATGTTCTGTATTATTTTATTAATAATATTGCCTAATACAGGTTTGCTGTGGCTGTTGGCTAGAACAGTAAACTTATGAACTTGTTGTTGTTGTTCAGTCGTTCAGTCGTGTCCGACTCTTCGTGACCCCATGGACCAGAGCACGCCAGGCACGCCTATCCTTCACTGCCTCTCGTAGTTTGGCCAAACTCATGTTAGTAGCTTTGAGAACACTGTCCAACCATCTCATCCTCTGTCGTCCCCTTCTCCTTGTACCCTCCATCTTTCCCAACATCAGGGTCTTTTCTAGGGAGTCTTCTCTTCTCATGAGGTGGCCAAAGTACTGGAGCCTCATGAACTTGTAATTGATGCTAATTAGTTTAGGTAATGAGCCCTGTCTTCTTGACTAAGGAAATTAAGGGCTCCTGTATGAAAAGGGGGCCTTACACATTAGCTGTGTTATCACTGTCTTTGAAAGTTCCATCTAATACATAGGAGGAGGAACATACCAGCCTAGCCATCTTCAGTTGCTCTATATGATCCTATCCTGCACAACAAAGCTTTCACCATACCTTAAGGGTAAAAGACTGTATGCTTATTGGGAGGGCTGGGAAGAGGCAAGAAGGTTTCAACAAGATCAGTGCAGTGCAAACACAAAAGCAGAGCCAGTCCAAAATACAGTTCCAGTTCCAGGAGAGGGGCCTGAACATGCATGTGAAATGGAGGGGCCTCAGCCACAATTGGCCTGACGCGGCCTCTGTAACACATGTGCCAAGGGGGGCGCTGTTGGCACTGAGACGCCCACACAGGATGTCCCCGTGTGGCTGCCATAGCGTGTGTGCTCGAAGGAGGCCTCAGGTTGCCATGGCAGCAGTGGCAGTTCCCCCCCCCCCAAGCTCCGCTACATGCCTCTAAGGGGCAGTTTGAGAGTTGGTGATCCTAACTGACCCTAGAACTGCTGCAGGCCTTTGAGGACATGTTTTACCTGGAGAGCAAGTTTGTCACAGACCAGAACCAAGTTGTGAGTGGGGGAAGGGGAGCTGCTTGTGGGGTGAATGCACATAGTGTTCAACAATATTTGGAAACATTTTGTCATGCAATGTACAATTATCATGGGATGCATTCGCTGCTACAGGATTGCGGTGGCGGTCATAGGCCACAGGAATAGGTACACTTATGGGGGGAAAGAAGCGTGTAAATAATTGAGTCATGATGCAGAGGCAAAACCTCGAGTTCAGAGGCAGTCTACCTCTTAATGTCAGGTGCTGTGGGGGAAATAGCAGGGGAATGTGGGCATGCCCTGTTTGTTGGGCTTCCACAGAAGAAGCATTTCAGCTGGAAAAAGGATTCTGGATTAGGTGGAACCAACTTGCACTGATCCATCATGGCAGGACTAGGAATTCATGTGTCTCGGGGAGGGAAGCAAACTTAATATTGCAATCTGCAAAAATATTTTTTTTGGGGGGTGTAGCATGCCAAAGGGCTCAGCTCCTAGGAGATGGTGCCCCTGGTGAGTGAGGTGTGTCTGTCATAAGTAATCTAAAAGCATGCCTGTTTATCTGGGCTTTTGCTGAAAGGCACTGTTCTTGGCCACCCTGAGATCACTGCTTAAGATAACGGTTTTAACTGTTTTTACACTTAAAAAAATGTTTTATCATTGCTACCCTGGGCTCCTCAGGAGGAAGGGTGGAATATAAATTGAAGTAGTAGCTGAAGCAGTGTCTGCTACCTGATATGGTTGCCTTACTCTGAGTAATCATAGGACTGGTCCTGATGTATCGCTTTTCCTTCTGAATCCAGTGTTTTCTAAAATGCTTTAATATTATAGTGTCCAGATCAAGGGAAGTAATACTACCAAAATATTCTGCCTTATTCAGACCACACTTGGAATACTGTGTCCAGTTCTGGGCACCACAATAAGATGAATGTTGACAAGCTGGAATATGTGCAGGGGAAGGCAACCAAGATGATCAGGGGTGTGGAAACTAAGCCTTATGAGGAATGGTTGAAGGAGCTGGGTATGTTTAGCTTGGAAAAGAGGAGACTGAGAGGAGATAGGATAGCCATCTTCAGATATCTTAAGGTCTGTCACATGGAAGAGGGAGCGTGCTTGTTCAGGAACTGTTCAGGAGTGTAACAGACTCCCACAAGAGGTGCTGGACTCTCCTTCCTTGGAGGTTTTTAAACGGAGGTTGGATGGCCATCTGTCATGGATGCATTAGCTGAGATTCTGACATTGCAGGGGGTTGGAGTAGTTGACCCTTGAGGTCCCTTCCAACTCTAAGATTCTATGAAATATGTGTTGAAGTAGTGCAGCTGGAGAATAATCAAAATAGAGCTAATGTACAGAGCAATTTTTGGCATAATTTTTAGTTGATTAGAAGAAGCAATAATAGCAATATCTCCCCCTTATATCCTGTAATTTCTGTTTAGCGTAGCCTCTGTGTAGTTTTCCGTTTCCCCCAGCTAATTCAGTACTGCTGACTAAGGCTCCTTCTAACATCCTTATAACCAGTTTGGGCAGGTCTGTGTGAATTGATCTCAGTGCTATTTCTATCGCATGTTAACCCTTTCAGGGCAGACTGCTTTTACCTTTGGGTCTTTCTTCCCAAACCTGTGCGTAGCATTGTGAAGAGGCACCGGCATTGCATTGAGTTGCAATGACTTTGCTGATTATATGTGCTGTAAGACTTCGATAGCTACTTATTTATTCATGAGATGAGTCTGTCTACGTCAGTAAAGATACAGACAAGATAATGACACTCCCTGAATTCAGCTTGGAGGTCATGTACACTTGTTCCTGGCAGTAAGTACCATGTGAGCTTAACTGTTAACAATGCAGCAACTGAATTATTATCGATGGCTAGGTGGGAAGCCACTATTTTGTAAGCTGGCATGGAAATGCATTTGATGGATAACTGAGGTTGTTTGATTAAATGTAATGAAAAGAGATATGGTACCATTACTGATTCAGAACTGGAAGGGTGCTTTCAGCTTATGCAGGCAAGTAGCTTGCCTCACCCATGTAGGATAGCTCTGCAGTTTTAAAGAACCAGTCAGAATTGCTGTGTAATAGTATATGTACGCATGCATCCTTATTTTGTTGATAGCTATATATATACCAGGCAGATAGGTTTTTAAAAGTTACCATGCCTTTAAAAAAAATCATCTGGTTTGTTTCATTAGTGGGCAGATTATTAACTGGGGAAAACTGGACACTTCTTACATATCCAATAATTTGACTATGGTAAGATAAGGGCTTGTCATCCTGGACTGAAAAAGTTGTATGCAGAGTAAAAAATAAATAAATGCAAATTTGTATTTAGCAAATGAGATGAAAGCACAGTGGGGCCGACAATATAGAAAACCTTACTGCCTTGTGCACTTTTCAAACAATCTGGTTTGCCATAAGAATTCTTATTTTTAATATTGCAGTCAGTACTGTTATGCTAAGATTTGGTATCTTTATTTATTCTCGATCTTCCACGGCCATGCATACTCAGTTTTGTTTTAGAAAGTTTAGTATGTGGTGTAAAAAGACGTAAACCTGTAGTCTGTAGACTACCTGACATTTAGAAAATACCTGAAGGCAGCCCTGTTTAGGGAAGTTTTTAATCTGTGATATTTTAATGTATTTGGGCAGGGTACAAATAAATTATTATTATTATTATTGTTATTGTTATTGTTATTGTTATTGTTATTGTTATTATATATGTGCAAATGCTCCTCTTCATTTTAGAGCACAAGGAAATTAGAGATGGTAGACTCATTGAACCTACCTCTAAAACCAGGTTTACAAAATCCCCCAATTTAAATTTAGCTAGACCTTGCTTGAATTTCATTCACTCTTCATTTACAATTGAACATATAATTCCGTGCCTTGACGTAGGGTTTTCTCTGAAAATTGAATGCTATTATTTTGTGACTGAGAATACTGTTGGTGTCGAAAATCCACAATAGTTTGCTTCACTTATCCCTGTATCATTTGGCTAACAATATAACTCAACATTGCTAAATGCAGCCATCTGCATTAAATCCCACTGCACATTAGAACACTAGAGACAAAATTGTCTAAAGCAGCATTCCACCCCTTTCCCTGTTGATGGTGCTTATAACACTAGAGTTAAACATTTTCCTTTTCATAACCCTATGAGGCAAATCAACATTACTCTTATTTTATCCATGGAGAAACTGAATCTGAGATAGTGAAAGGCACAGGGCTAACCTGGTTGCCTAAGTTGACATTTAATTCAGATATATAGCCATTAAATGTTTCTAATTTTCGGGACTTCCGGCGAGGACGCCATTGCTGACGGTCAAGGGTCGTTTCGGCAGCGAGACGACCCTGGCCTTCCCGGGGGTAGGAGCTCCGCTACCGCACAGCGGGCTCCGTTAAACCGCGGGTCGAGCGCCCCGTGGCACGGGCTCTCCAGCTGGCCCAAAATCGCGCTGAACCCTTCTCCCGTTCCCCTTGTAAAAGGGGGGTGGGAGTGAAGGGACAACGGCGCGGGGCTGTGGAGGCTATGCCCCAGCCGGGTTGGCGAAGTGGCGGCTGCCGCCTGCAATGAGCATGTTGTTCTTTCCGAATTTGAAGAAAAAGAAGAAGAACCCCGTAAGCCATAAGTACGGAGGTTAAATTGACTCAAAATTTATCAATTGGCTTTCCGGGAGGAATGTAAAAAGGAAGCCCATTCCTCTCCCTGCTGAATGGAAGAAAATAACAAAGTTTCTAACTGCTGCTGCATTAGTGGATACATTGTCTCTACGGAGCTCTTTGACAAGTTTGATCGGCTGAATCCCCGTTAGGGGAACTAAGAAGTTGGAAGTATTTCTTCTTTTAAGATGTTGGATTATAATCTTTTCACCCTGATTTGGGGGGAAATGGTGGCTGAAACTTGTGGTTAAAGATGGAAAAGTACTGAAACTTGATATCCCCTGCCTACTTCTACCATGCTTGGTTTCGTTTTTAAACTGGCTTTAGATCCGGGTATGACCCATGGACAAAAGATAATTCTTCTGAAGTTAGAACTGTTAAACCAGAAATTAGAATCGTTGAAGCAGAATGCTGATGAAAAGTGTTTTGCAACGGGAAAGACGTCTGAGAACTTTACCAAACTGGAAGGAAACCTTGCCAGGGAACTTGAGGAAATATTTGAGCAACAATATAAAGTGACTACGCAACTCCAAGAAGAGGGAAAATCCTGTTGGTGTGAGAGGCCCAGGGTTGAAAGACATACTATATCCGATTTCTGGGGTGAGAGCCCAGAAATGAAGGGAAAACAGTTTTGGAAATTACAATTAGAAGATGATTGGAAGTCTGAAATGGAGATGCTGGAAGATGACGTTTTGTGTCCCCTGGAGTTCTCTGCAAGGATGTTTGTGGACTGTGTTCTGGCTTTTGGCTATAAAGAAAAAGAGGACATTCTGGACAATGATGGAAGGAGGTGGAGAGAAGCCTGGTGGGTGATCACGAGATGGCGAAGTAAAATGGATAGAAGAGGGATAGGGTGAAAAAAAATTTAAAATGTAATTAGGACGGCTCATCATGGTACCCTGAAGTCAGTGTGTTAAGATATTTCTGATTTGAATTAGTGAAGAGATACATGGATTGATTATTAGCAGTAGTTTAAGTAAAATAAGATAGTAAGATTTGATTTAAGAAGAAATATTTTGTGTTATGAAGTTAAACTATATATTAAGAAGTTATATTTGGATTAATGGATTTAAATTTTAGAGACGAGAAGTTATTAAAGTAAATTAGAATTGGAAGCACAGGAGAGAAAACGGGGGAAGTCCCCTAAGAAGATTTGAAACAAGATTTTTTAATAAGTGAAAGGAATGTTGGTGTTCCAGTGTAGGTTTGTATTTCTGTTATTTTTGTTTTGATTGTTGTATTTGTTGTTGTGTTTGTTTTACTGTATTTGTATTTGTTTTTGTGGAAAACCAATAAAATCTTTGTTAAAAAAAGTTTCTAATTTTCAGTTGGTTATAAGTCAAGCTTTTTTTATAAAAAAATTTATTTTCAACAATGAACAACAACATAACAAACATATAAACAAATACAATCAAGAATAAAAAACAACAACACACAATAAAAACAACAAAAGCATAACAAAGAAAAACTTATACATACCTAAGACAGAAACATAACATACTATTGTTCAATTCTAGTATCATCTCTTCTTTCAAAATGGGGGGCTTCCCCCGTACCCTCTGCTGCGTTCATAATCAATATACTTTGGTAACTTTGTAACTATTTCTTAACATTAACAACTATTCTTAATATCCTTGAAAACACTAATTAGACCTAATGTTTCTTTACATAAACCACATTTCTTAAGTGTTTCTATATATTCAAAATCATTCATAACATTATTTCTTGTGTACTATTTTCAATTACATCAACTAGCTAAAGCCATTTTAACAAACTGATTCTGCTTCAGATATCCAACTTCTCACGATTTTTTAAATAGTCCTTAAATTTCTTCCAGTCCTGTTGCACCTTCTCCTCCCTCTGGTCTCGGATTCTCGCGGTCAGTTCAGCAAGTTCCATAAAGTCCATAAGCTTCATCTGCCATTCTTCCACTGTCGGGAGCTCTTCACCCTTCCAGTTTCTTGCAAGTAAAATTCTAGCAGGTTATAAGTCAAGCTGTCTGCCCCTGCCTTTTTAATTTTCACACACAAAGGGTCCCCCCCCCACAACTTGCTTGACCACCGTTAAAAATAAATTATGGTAGTTACTGGTCTTGGCAATGCCCCTTTGATATGGGGCATTAAGTAAAGCTTGTGTTGTCTGTCTTACTCATGAGGAAGGGCCATAGCTCAATGGTAGAGTATCTGCTTTGCATGCTGAAAGTCTCAGGTTCAATCTCCAGCATCTCCAGTACTCTCTCTGAAACTTTGGAGAACCAATGTCAGTCAGAGTATGTAGTAGTGTGATAGACAGGTCATTGGTCTGACTTAAGGACTCGGCTACATTGGTAAAGAAAAAAAGCTTTATATGCATTATAACGCTGTAATAGCAGATGGCGCTGTGGAGTCCCATCTTTCGCCAATGGGATTTCCCTTTATGAAGTTTGCAACCTGTTTAACTGAATTGCTTTTTTGATGGGTCTAGATACAGCCTTAGTTTAATGGAGTTTCCTTGATTCATATGGTTTTTCATTTCAAAACGTGTATTTCACCCTGTCATCTGTTCATCAATCATAATAGCATGCAGAAACATTTATAATATGATTTTTGGTGTAACTGTGGTGTTTATCTTATTATTTAGTTGTTTTGTTAATAGTGTTGCATAGATGGTAATTGTTTTATTTGGGATTTGGGATCTCTCCCCCCCCCAAAAAAAATCTCTTATTGGGTCTTATTGGGTCAAAGGTTAAATTATTGCTGAATTATTGCTGAGATTTCAAGGTGCACTGCCTCTATCCTTTTGTTTTAAACATCAATAAATAACCTCTTTATTACACAGAACATCCTTGTACCACAGGCTCACAAAAGGTTTTCATTCCTTTAAGGGGTCTGTTGTGTGTGAAGACCCCCAAAACCACCCCTAAATGAAGACACAATAGACACAGATTTTAGTTTAAGGTTTTTGACATTTAATTTTGGCCACAACTTTATTGCTTACAGCCCTCCCATCACAGGTCAGGGAAATAAACAACTACCTGACATTCAGAAAAAACCTGAAGGCAGCCCTTTTTAGGGAAGTTTTTAATGTTTGATATTGTTGTATTTGGTTTCTGTTGGAAGCCGCCCAGAGTGGCTGGGGAAATCCAGCCAGATGGGCGGGGTACAAATAATAAATATTATTATTATTATTATTATTATGTGAGTGGTTGCTTAGGCATTGGTTCCAAACCACCTGAACCTGCACGGTGGCAGGAACAGGACTGACACTGGCCACCACCATATGTCAGTAAGGGAAAGCATCCTGGGGGAGCGAAAACTCATTCGATCTCACAGCTCAACCCAGACGCTCCCAGGGGCTCTGGCATGGCCCTAACCCCTTGATAGGGTTTGGACAAAAGCAAGGTGAGCCTCTGGATTCCTTTAACGGAATTCCCTAGCAGCAGCAATGGAGGGGCAGGCATAGCCAACCACGTCCCTTCCCCAAAACATTGAACCAAATGCCTAACCGCCAACCTTACAAAGTTGTGACGATTTGCTACATGGTAGGCAAAAACCAAGTGGCACCAACCAATCAGCCAAATGGCAAAATTCCTACCGGGCCCCTGCTCCAAAACAGACAACCCCTAGACAGGCATAGTAAGGCCATAAGAACAACCCTAAATATAGGGAGAGGAGGGCGGGTGATACGTCACAAGAAAGTGAAACTCTCCAGCAACGTGCAGCAGCTTAATTAGCCCCTCAGCAGCCAATAGCCAACCCAACTTACCAAATGTCTGCCCCAGCAACAGAGGGGCAACCAATGAGGTGTTGTGGCCATCCAAACGGTCCTGCCCCACAACAGGGAGGCAGTTTCTGGTGATCTCACTGCAATACGTGCCCTCCATGATGGAGGACCCGACTTTTGGAATGCATTTTAGGATTATCTAGAGACACCTAGTTCAGAAGTATTGCCCTGAAATATTTGTGCTAGCTCTATGGTATAGTTCAATGGACAAATATAACTATGGGTTTTCTATTGCTGCTAACTCTGAACCAAGAATTTCAAGTAAACTTTAAAAAAAAAACTCCAATAACTAGAAATTTCATAAGATCAAAGAAAGTACTGATGTAGCACTGGGTAATTAAATAGGCACTGGAGGCAATAGCTTTGGAACTTGAAGAGATGTAATATTTATTTTTATTTTGTAAATAATTACAGCAAGATCAGCTTTATACTTGGGCTGCAGTCAACCAACCCACACACTCATCAGATTACATTGAAGGAAGATTTCCAAGGAGAATTCCATCAGTGTGGCCCCCTCCAAAGCCTCCAGATGAAGGACAGAGAGTGAAACATGCAGAAACAGGTAAGGCCTGAAAGTGCAAATGGAACGTATTACTTAGCTTGGAATCATGGGTTTAGATCCATAAACATGGCAGCTGTAAAAATTTAATAGTGGTTCTTTCCCATAAATCTGTGCAAGAGCTAACAAAAGTGTGATGTGCAACGCCTTACGGTAGCACACGTTTCTAGTAATAGTTCAAGAGACCACTCAAGATTTTCTGCACTCATGTGAATTTCAGTTTTGTTTAATTTTTCATGCAAGGATTTTGCCCCAAGTCAGAAAAAGCCATTCTGTGCACAGAAGAGGACTTCCATTCATGGAAGACTTGCACCTTCATATCCAATCTAATAAATAAAAAAAGATTTTATTTTATTTTAAAGCTGAGTTTTATTCTGTGGCAGGAGTGTACATTCAGAAAAGATTTTGATGAAATGATGAAAAATGGCATTTGGTTTTATCGAACTACAGGTCTGTAACATGACATGACATGAGCCACTGTGACTCTCTAGTGGTTTCTTCCTTCTCAAAGTCTCAGCATGAGTTTTGTCTTAACACTCCTAAAAACCCAAATTTTCACTCAATGAGTAGACCTGTATCTGGGGAAGAAGATGGGAAGAAAAAGGTTCAATATTCAATTTACAAAAAAAGAGATTCCAACTAAACATTAAGAAGAACTTTCTGACAGTAAGAGCTGTTCAACAGTGGAACAGACTCCCATGAGAAGTGGTGGGCTCTCCTTCCTTGGAGGTTTTAAAGCAGAAGTCATGTATGATCTAGTTAAGATTCCTACTTGCAGGCAGTTAGACTAGTTCAGGGGTCGGCAAGGTTTACTTTGCCTGGGCCAGTTCACTCCAGTGGAGATCCCTCCGTGGGCCGGATGCGATTTCCAGTGCCGTGGAAGCGAGTCCCCATGCCGCGCCGGTTTAGCACAGTGTGTGGGGACTCGCCGTGTGGGCAGCTCGGTTCGGGGGCCGGTTAAACAACCCCCATGGGCCGCTTGTGGCCCATGGGCCTTAGGTTGCTGGCCCCTGGACTAGATGATCCCCAGAGTCCCTTCTAACTATGATTCAGCAGCTTCTCTTGGTATCAGTTAACAATTTTTCATTAGAGATTTTATTTCAGATATTTCTAACCCACATTTTATTCAATATATTTCTAATCCAAATTCTCAAGGTGGCTAACAAACATTGAAAGCCACAAAAGGGGGGGAATCCAGTATATCTTCTTACAAATAACATCAAAAAATATTTCCAATTGTTACATTTGAAGCTCCAAAAGAATAGATGATTTCTCAGTGCCCATGGGATTTATTCTGCTTTCTGAACACCAGGCAGGAGCTGCACAATCATTCTGTCATCTACTTTAGCATTGTGAAGTACCAATGACAACAAATGACAGGGCTTCTTCTCGGGTAGCAGCTACCAACCATCTAGTAAATGAGATTGTCATAGATGCTACCACTGCAGCTGCTGCCTCCTCCTTTATTTTTGTCTCCATGCCAAAATGGAGCAGAACCAGTAGCTAAGGAAGGTGTCGCAGCACATGATGTGCATGGGCAGGCAGGGCTGTCTAATGGCTGTCTAGGCAAAGTGCTTACCTTCCCATCCCAACATTTCCCAAGTGGCAGTGCACCACTGTGAATGCATCAAAGTATGAGTTCCAAATATAATATGGAAAAAGTCAAGCTGTTTTCAAACAGTTCTTGGAGAAAGGTTGTATCTGAATTAAGGGTACTCCTATTGTTTGTTGATCAGGCCACTCCACAATTAGCACTGAATGGAATGTTCTTTCCATTTTTATTTTTATTTTAATAATTTCAATTACCGCACTGAATGGGATTTTCTAGCTGGATCCAAACCCTAAAAGCTATCCAATGATGCCATATCTGTTGAATATACTTATGTACACTTTCCCCACAAGGCTATAAGCAGAAATTATATTGAATCAGCAGCCTGTGTGATGTCATGTTTTTTGTTTTGTTTTTTAGCAGGTCACCCAAATAGTTTGGCTCTTGATTGTACTGCACATTTAAAATATAGATGAAACAATTTGGTATTGGCTTTTATTGTCCAAACTGATGTGAGTTAATGAAATTGCTCCTAAGTGAAAGTAATTTTGTGAACTTTTTTTATATGCATGCTAATAGAAGATGAACAGGGTAAGTAATGGGCTATATGATGAATTTATATAACGAATTTAACAGGAAAGTTAAACTGTATGTAAATGAGAATACATGATATATGTTAACTAGTCAGATAATCATTGTAACCTATTCAAAAATATCAGTCCCGGGGGTGGAATCCAGCTGGTACTGCTCTGCTAGCAGAGGGCATTTCTCATTAAAAAAAGGAAGGAGGCAATTTCTCTCCCAAACAGCCCCCTTCAGATCTGCTTTGAAAAGACTCCCAACCACTCAAAACTTATTTTGGGAGAGATGGAAGGTTGCAGTAGAAAATGCCTCCCTTCGTTTTCTGCTAATGGATGCTTTCCATCATCAGAGCAAAACCAGCTGGATTCCACCCAGAAATGCTAATGGAAAATTAAGCATCTTAATGCAAAATATTACAATATGGAGGTTTCTAACTTCCTTGTTCTACTGTTTCCTGCTTTGCTGTTCCACTACTTATTTTTCAAGGCATGTTTCTAAAGTGTATATAAGGGTACATTTGCATGTACATTTTGCCACTGGAATTATATCTTAAGCTTATAAGGTTTCCATTTCAACAGTAGCAATTTGATTTTGCACCAATAAAAACACTGTAATTGCAAGCATGTATGTGCAAGTGCATTAAAGGAGAGAAGCTGGTGCTCAAGTTTAGATGATGCACATACTTGCAACAGAAACTTCTGTCAGCTTTTTGAGCTTTCACTTCACCCACCTCCAGCCATTGTCAGAGCTCTTCTGATGTCACAAATGACAGATGATTTTAGTAAAAAGAGGTCCTATGGGAAATATTTCCAAGTAATGCAATCTAATCATGGTATAAAATTATACTAAGCAGGAGAGATTTCAAGCATCTTTAATATAGCTGTGCGCCTTGCCTGTTGGCTGCTGTATCACAAATGCCAATTGCATTCTGTATCCTGGGAAACCAATTAGTATTCACCCTTTCAACCAAAGCAATAGCACTTTAAACAGCTTTTGAAAAAGTAAACTGGCCTGACCCATGTGAAAAATAAAAAAGAAAGTATAAGGCATGCAAAATATTATTTAATAATCCAATGTGAACACATTTGCTTAGGTGAGGAAAAACAGATGGAAATAGGATAGCAATATTTTACAAAGACTTGGGAGAGACTGCTGACCTAAGAATCAACAATAAATCATTGAGAAACAAATGTACTCCTACTTATTGCCAAAATTCACATAGCCCAAGTGTTTGGTGTGGGGACACTATACTTGAGTCCAGAAGTCCTGGGCTACAAGCCCGTCAATGGCAGTTGCTTTGGAAAAATGGAAGCAGGTGGGGTATTTTTACCCAAGCATTTGAGGGGTGAGTCTCCTCTGGATTACTGACATTGTCACAGTTTGCTGCAATGCATTGTTTTAGATGCAATAATGAATTTTGATGTAGATGTGGATTGTGTTTTTGTATTGTCTTTATTTAGTAGTGTGATTAAAGTCTGATGATGATGATGATCAACTCTAGTTCTTCCGTGGTGAAAATGTCACATATGAAACTGCCTTATTCTGAGTCAAACCACTGGTTTATCTAGCCCTGTGTGGGCACCAGCTCTTCAGGGCAACAGGCAGAGGTGTTTCTCAGTTCTGCTACTTGATTTTTTTTTTTAAAAAAAAAGTTGGATCACACCCAAGATCTTCTTGCTGAAAGCATGTACTCTACCACTGGGGCATAGCCCCCTTCAGTTGTGGCCTATAGCTGTTATAAAATGTTCTACATAGCACCTTTGGCCGCATGGAGAGATAGTCACCTGTAGTCTCCAGTCACGTTGTCAAATACCTGCAGTTCCAGTCAGGACAGAAGGGTAGTCTGGTACTACTTGACTCACCAATATAAAAAGTATAAAGCTGGTCACACAAAGGTTTTTAACAAACCATCACTTCTTACATCGCTGTGTCCTTCCACCCAGAAACAGACACAAATGTAGGAATACACTCCTCAAACAATAACATTGTATGGTTCTGATACACAATTTCTACTTTAAACTGCAGTGGGATAAAATCTGTATTTTCAGATAGTTTTCAAGTTTGTTTGTTGTTGCTCAAGATGCATATTACTGAGAGTAGAAACAGTAATAGTAACAACAACAACAACAACAACAACAACAACAACAACAACAACAACAACACAATTTGTTTACCACCCTTCATCTGAAGATCCCAGGGCAGTTCACAACAGAGAGCCACATTTTAGTCATTTTTCCAAAAAAAAGATTGCCTGGGATTTTAACTGATTTTATATCTACTGCTTTTTGTATTTTTACTGTTGCTACGAAAGTTGCTTTTTTGATGTTTTTGATCTGTTTTATATTTGTTTTGTGGTTCTCTTTTGTAGGGTATCTTGAAGATCTAGATTAATAAAATTATGGTTTTTTTAAAAAAAACCCAGAAAAATACAAAATGAGAATGCAAAAGACATAATAAAAAAATGATTTGATTTCGACCTGTTTTTCGGATGTAATTTAATTACTGTTTGATTTTATACTAATGTTATATATCTGATGTTAACTTCCCTGAGCCCAACTTCAGCCGGGGAGCGTGGGATATAAATAAACGTTGTTTTTATTATTATTATTATTATTAACAAACCAATTATGCCCTTACACAAAGACATTTAAAAACTATAGAATGTTAATCACCTGAATGCCTGGTTGAAGAGAAATAGTTTTGACTGGTTGCCTCATGATAAATAATGAAGGCACCAGGCAAGCCTCCCTGGATAGAGCACTTCACAAGTTAGAGCATAGTTGCTTCTAACAGTGAAAGTAACTCTGAATATTTACTTTCCCATCTAGGATGTGAAGCTGCCACTGTGGCAAGAGAGACAGAACATACAGAAGATGTTCAACAGGTACAGGTAAGTTCTTGGTAGGAGAATAAACCTGTGGTTTGAATCCAATGACAACTTATATTTTATTTCTGAAGGAAAATAATATTAATTTTACAAGTGGCTAAGGAAAAGTAAGTTTCTTACATTTATTATACTGGAAGAATACCTACTTGCTTGTCTGGTGATATTGAGTTGCTGTCTTGTGGGATTCCTGAAACTCATGCCATTAAAATTATGCAGAATTTTGAAAATAAGATCATGCTGTGAATTAATCTTAACTATTGTCCAATTCACATATGTGCACCCTTCATAGATGAAAGCTTTAGGTTATTGAGCTCTCGATGACTCTAAGCTGTATGTGTGAACAAATACTGTATTTGAGGAGATGTGAAGTGATATGAAAATGGTGCTGATCTGACACCCCAAGAAGAAGAATGTAAGACATAAGTAGTCCATTACTCCTCTGTGCATTCTAATGACGCTGCCTTTTCTTTTCAAGGAGTCTCAGTGGTGCTCAGAAAGTGGTGCATATTCTGTATTGCCAGCAGTGCTGAGGAAAATATATAACATATATCTGCCAATCCACTCTAGGACTCTTTGGCACAAAAAAGCAAAAACAAAACCACAATGCCCATCCTAATCTGGTCATTCTTAAATGGATATATATGTGATCATCTTATTGCAGGCTTTGAAATTACCCCCTGGCCCAGCAACTCCACAATTTTCAGTCACTGCAACAATAGCCTCTGATGGTACCTACTGGCAACCTGAATCATTTGCTAGTGGTATTGCATGACATCATCCATCCCAACCCCAAGCAGGGTACATTTTTTATCTCACTAGACGTGAGCATCTTTCTCAAGAATGAAAGTGAGAAAGCGTTCTTTGTGCCATACACTTAGCTGCAAACTCTAAAAAGAGGCACCTGACTCTTCCTCTTCCTTCTTACTGCTCTTCCTTCAGGAACTGTTTTTGCTTAAGAGATTTCAGTAGGAGGTCATCTATGTGTGGGATAGGTACAGAGCCAGAATAGTCTCACTGGAGCATCCCCTTGCCTGTCTAGCTCCATGGAGCAACTCCTAACCCATGTAGTATACAGACAGGTCACTAGCCTGCAGCCTTATACAGACATGCATACAATCTCAAAATGCACAGCTCAAATCAGGCCCACACAGAGAGTGGGAAGCAGGGCACATTTGCTCCAGGCCTCAGAGGACAAAGCTGGTCGAGGAGGCCTACCAGGGGCCTGTCATGCCAAGACAGTGCCTCCCAGCTGACTTAATGGGCAAAATACCTGTGCCTGTCCTTATGCACTGCATGCCTTCAATAGTAAAATTGGGACTAATGAGTACTAATGTGTAGCATCAGATCAGACTAGGCGGTGGTGTCGCGGTGGCATGTCTCATGGACAAGACTCCTGCCACGGGTCTCAGATAAGCTCTGCATAGGCCTGGCTCACATACTGTTGTAACTCTAACACTTAACAGCCATCTGAAAAAGCTTGTGAAAACAAATATATCTGTATTTGTGTCTTGAAAGTACAAATAGTATGCATTCAAACTGTTAAATGTGGCTTGCTGCTGCGATCCACTGTTTGTGTGTGCTCCCTGTACATGCACTGAGGTATTTTCTGTGTATGGTCAGAGAGACATTCTGTTCTGTCCTTTTCAGCTCAATCTGCTGTAAGTTATAGGAGGGGTTTGCTTTTATTTATTTATTTATTTATTTGTACCCCACCCATCTGACTGAGTTCCCCCAGCCACTCTGGGCAGCTTTCAGCATATATAAAAACATAATAACATCAAAAAGTATCTTGTTCCTACTGCTGTCCTATTGTAGTACCCACATGGTACAGTAACTTATTCAGGAGATGGCATGCCTGCTTCTCCATTGTGCATTTAGAATTCCCTAACTAGATGTGATGCTAAATGGGGCACATGGAGTTCAAATTAGAAGGGAGGGGGATTTATTTAGGACTGCAGCACGTGAGGAAGGCTTTTAAACCATTTTCTCTCCTGACACAGGCCCAATGAAAATTTCCCTTAAGCTTTAAGGTGGAAGTAGGGGAGAGCTCCCATAAGCAGCAAAGAAAGCTTTCTTCACAGGTGTTGCATGCCACCCCAATCTCTGAGTGGTGTGAGATTCCAGGTGTTCCAGGCACATTAACAAGGGTTTGTGTTTCCCTTTGGAAGGAGGCACAGCAGGGACTGTGGTGTCTTTATGATATATGGGTTATATCGCTATGAGCCTATGATGGAGGGGTTCACAGCATTGACACCCCAAGAGGGTCTTGTTTCTTCCATAGCTGTAGTCTCCTCCAGCTTTTCTGCCTTTAACAGCCTGCAACCTTTTTTTCTATGCCCCCCCCCCAGCTAACTAGAAATGTTTCATACTCTGCCTTTGTCTTCTGACTAACTCTGAGTTGAGTTACAAAGCCCCTTCTCTTTGGCTTTCCTAATAGCTCATCGTCTTCTGTCAGTTCTCCTAATGGCCCCTCACCCCAGGCAATTTGCTTATCAGGAAACTGGCCTGGCTTATATTTTAACATTTGCTGAATCAAGGGGTTCAGTGTCTGGCACCCAGAAACTCATAACAGGGTGGTGGTGTCCAAAACGCTTAATACCGTCTGGCACCCACAGACTCATAACACAGTGCTAATAGTTGGGTGTGGTAGTTCATAATTACTGCAGTGGGGGGAGGGGTTCAGACCCCTCCCTGTGTAACTTGATCCTGATGAAAATCTGACCCTCCCCTGCAGCAGTTCTTAATGGTAAAAGAAGCAAATAACAAGTTCAAGTGACACATTTAGCATCGTATTTTTGTTTGGCTTTAAACCAGCTCATAACCTCCGTAATTTCTGTTACATTCTATTCCATTTGAATCATTTGAAACTTCATAATTTGGGTTGTTTTGGGGGGGGGGGGAGGGGGGAGGACCAATTTTCTCTGGAAGTTTATCTGAATCCCATGAGCAGAACTCACTGTATTCACTTATTGGTGTAGATTTGCTTTATCCATAAGGGAAAGCATGCTATTTTCTGATCTTGGTTAGTCTCACTGTAACCCTGTTAGGTTACAAATGTGGAATAGAGACTGAGACTGTGGCTTGGCTGATGAATGTGCTGACAGCAACTTTGGACACTGAAATAAGCTGGGGTAGAGGAAGTGCAAGTGAGTTGTATCTTTTCTTTTGCTTGTTTTGGATGTTTAGAACCAAGGGTGTACACTTTTCAACTTTCCAGGGTAGTTCTGGGCCAAAATTCCGAAAGGTGGGAGTGTACTCCTGAAGATTAGGTTAGATATTTCACTCAGAAAATTTCTACACAATAAGTACATGCGTCATACATGAACACAGTTTGAAAACCACCACTATAACTATTCATATCCACACCTCCAAGTTGAGCATGCAGAAGAGGCTGGTTTAGGTTACTTCCACTAACCTTTAAGTCCCTATCCTGCTCCCTTCTACCTGGCCTAAGATGAAGGGCGAAGAGTGGGCAGGTATATTAAGCATCTTTTCCCACACTTGTTCTGGCAAAATACAGGGCAGGGCCATTAGGGGGCACATTTTTTCCCATCTGGTGCTGAAGTGACTTCAAAGCCACTCATTACAATCTATTGCAGCCTAACAGGATGGCCCCTCTGGAAGCTGTCACACATGCATGCATGCATGCATGCACGCACGCACGCACACGCGCGCACACACATGAATTTGTAAATCTGTCTGTGCTTGGCTACCTAGAACTTAAATACATGACCTTTCACACACCCTTTCTAATACATACATTTGGAGAGGATCCCTAACTTGGCAGAGAGAGGGGAAAACCTGAAATACAGAACAAAACTGTATCAATACAGGGTGTAGCCTTTTACACTGAAATACAGGACGATCCTGTATTATACAAGACAGGTGGCAACCCTATCCACACTGCCCAAAGTTCGCAGCTGCCCCACCACCACCCTGCAAACTTTTTCTAACAGAAAGAAACTGGGACCAAGTTTCCTTTAGGCAGTATGCTTCCAAGTATGAGTTTCTGGAAACCACAGAAGAGGAGAATGCTATTCTGCTTAGGTCCTGCTTGTAGGTTTCTCAAAGGCCTCTGGTGGGCCACTGTGAGAACAGGGTGCTGTGCTAGATGGGCATTTGGCCTGATCCAGGAGGCTACACTTCTTTTTTGAAATGGGAGGATAAGTGAGAATGAATGAGAGAGGCAAGAAGGCAGGGGAAACAACAGCGAAAGAATGAGAGACAGGGAGGAAGAGAAAATGAGGAAGAAATAAAAATGGATGTTCCCTGCCAGTAATTGAGAGGGAGTACAATGGGACAATCGATCTTATTTGGGGATAACCAATAGTTAGAGAGTGAGACTCCCAAATAAACTAGGTGACTAGGATTTGTTTTCTGTGACAGTGACAAAATGTCTATTGTCCCTCTACAATGTGTACAGTATATACCGTATTTTTCAGTCCATAAGACGCACCGGACCATAAGACACACCTATTTTTTAAAGGGGGAAAACAAGAAAATAAATATTCTGCCTCAAACCTGGTGACAGTGGCTGCGGAGGAGGAGAAAGCAGCTTTTGAGCTGCACGTTCCTCTGCAGCCGCCAATGCCAACGCCACCAGCAAAGGGGCGGGGGGAATGTTCCTCCCCTGCCCCTTTGCCGTTGGCTTTAAAGCCAGCTGGGGAGAAGGGGAGGACGCTATGGTCCGTCCCTTCTCCCCAGCTGGCTTTAAAGCAAGGAGGGGGGCAGAACCGCTAGTGCTGTACACAGCATCAAAGCGGCTCTCCCCTTCCAGGCCGCTAGGTCCCGCCTCCCCGCCTTTTGCTGCATTCAGCGAGATGCGGGCGGAGGCGACCAGCATAGCAGATGCTTCTGGATCCTCCCCACAGCCTCCGTTGTGGGGAGGATCCAGCAGCATCTGCTCCGCTCCCCGCTGCTGAACCCCTCCGCCGCGTTTGGCGGGGGCAGCAGCAGAGATGCTACTGGATCCTCCCCATCTCCGCTGCTGCCCCCCCGAACGCGGCGGGGGGGGGGGAGGCAGCAGGCAGCATAGCAGATGCTGCTGGATCCTTCCCGCAACCTCCATTCACAAAAGCAAGCCTGTTTTTGCGAACAGAGGTGGCGGGGAGGAACGAGCAGCATCTCCTCCGCTGCCCACCACCGCCTCTCGCTGCTTGCTTAACAGTGAGCCTTTGCTCCATAAGATACACCAACATTTTCCCTTACTTTTTAGGAAGGAAAAGATGGAGTGAAAAATACGGTAAATGGTACAAGGTTCAGTTTATATTTATTGTTACGAAGGCTGTTGGCCTACCAAGTTCAATCCTTACAGCCTTGCTTTCTGTTGGCCTAGCTGAGGCCACCCTATGTTGAACTGAACCCTCCAGAAGTCTAGTAATGAAATGATGAGTCTTGCTGTGGGCCTTTTGGCTCACTGTGCTTCCCAAATTTTATGCTCTTCTCTGAAGCTGAGACAGTGCATCTTTCTCCTTACAGGGAACAATGCATGAGCTCACCTTGGATAGTTGAAGAAAATGGCAGCAGAAGAACTGCAGCTCACCTGTTCTTACCCTACCATGTTAATTTTGAATGTCTGAAGCCGATATGAGTCCTTAGTTCTTCTGGCATTTGCAGGTCAATTCACAAAAATACAGTGATCCTGCAGTATACAAATCATATTGTGTTTCCATTATAGCTGTCTGGCTTCATTTTGCATTATTATCTAGTTTTCGGCTTGCTTTTTAAAATGATTGCCCCATCCCAACCAAGGTAATCTTTATATATCAAGTTCTTGCTGTATTCCAGTTCCAGAAACTGTCCCATAGTGACCGAGTTTATAAATACCTTTTTGGTTACAGATATGAAATTCCTTCACAAGCCAAATACCTGTCATGAAAAAAAGAAGTTATGAATGTGCCATAAAGCTTCCAAATGCATATTGTTCTTCTCAGATTATAGGCCCTGTTGGAACCCATGGTACCTTCTTTGGATTTGCCAGTTTTTAGACACTGAAGACAGATTTATCCTGTATGATTTATTTATGTATTTTCCAGGAATATGAAAATAAAATGTTGACTTTAGAAATCTCTAGTGAGCAAGGCTTTTTGGAACATAATGTTAAAAGCTTTCTGCTCCGTCAGAAGCCTTTAAGCAGGGCCTCTCTTATTTTTTTATTTTTGTACAGCACCTAAGAATTGAAGACACAATGCAAAGATTTATATTTTGGCTGCATTATTGTGCACAGTTGAGTTCCCATTGTGTTTGATAGAATATATGTTGAAGTATCATTGTGCAGGGCTCAAGCTTTTAAACTTGATTTTAAGAGCACTTCTAAAAATATTATTTTACTGTTTACCATGAAAATATAAATTATCTCTGTAATGCTGCAGTATGAGGAAAAAACCATCTTACATTTAATAATAATAATCTTAACAGACTATTCGTTCTTTCTAATATAATTAAAATTTGTACTAAGCAGCATCTCCAGAGGCAAATAGTAGCACTGGTGGGGTAGTTTTCAGGAGGAAACTCATGACCGCAATGAGACTCTTTGGTGGCTTTTTCTTCAAAATAAAAGTGGCCATTTTAAGCATGCTATTTTGAAAGCTTGGATTAATGCCATATCTAGATTGGCCTTAAATTGTGCTAATTCACATTGAAATAAATAACTGGAATGTAAGTTAATCAGTGGGTCTTACCGTAAATGTGACTAACAGAGACCTACATTGGCTCCCAGTACATTTCCGGGCACAATTCAAAATGTTGGTGCTGACCTTTAAAGCCCTAAACGGCCTTGGCTCAGTATACTTGAAGGAGCATCTCCACCCCCATCGCTCAGCCTGGACACTGAGGTCCAGCGCCATGTGCCTTCTGGTGGTTCCCTCACTGTGAGAAGTGAAGTTACAGGGAACCAGGCAGAGGGCCTTCTTGGTAGTGGCGCCCGCCCTGTGGAACACCCTCCCATCAGATGTCAAAGAAATAAACAACTATCTGATGTTTAGAAGATATCTGAAGGCAGCCCTGTTTAGGGAAGTTTTTAATGACTGATGTTTTAATGTATTTTTAATCTTTTATTGGAAGCCGCCCAGAGTGGCTGGGGAAACCTAGCCAGATGGGCGGGGTATAAATAATAAATTACTGTATTGCTATTATTATTATTATTTTATTATAGACTGCATATGGGGGAAAGGAAGCAGAGAAGGAGAAGGACTCTGGGATTGACAAAAAAGTACAGTGGTACCTCATGTTACAGACGCTTCAGGTTACAGACTCCGCTAACCCAGAAATAGTACCTCGGGTTAAGAACTTTGCTTCAGGATGAGAACAGAAATCGGGCAGTGGCGGCGCGGCAGCAGCGGGAGGCCTCATTAGCTAAAGTGGTGCTTCAGTTTAAGAATGATTTCAGGTTAAGAACGGACCTCCAGAACGAGTTAAGTACGTAACCAGAGGTATCACTGTAGAAGCATTGGTCTGTGAGAGATTGCTGTTTATTGGGGCATTTCACATGGCAACATCATGCAGGAAGTATGATTTAACAGATATTTCGAGTGGCCAAATGATCCACCCTATTTTTCAAGATGATTTAAGGTTCCAATGTACAACCTTAATGTCTCCAGTGCTGTATCATTTATAATTAACCATAATCACTCTAGATATTTAAGTGTTATATAATTTATAATTAACAAATGTATCTGTGAGAATCCCATATTGATTCCTAGCACAATTTTTTATTGCAGTTGAATCAGATAGGCTAACTGAACTGAACTAAAGCTGAATCAAAAAACGCCATAAACTTAAGAGAATGCCTTAAAAGAAACCGATCTGTAGAGTCTTTGTTCAAACACTAGATGGCAGCTACAGATTTAGAAAAGAGTTCCTCAAATCCGATCTACATTGTTTTTCCTCTGTAAAATTTGATATTTCTCAATGGGAATACGTATTTATCTGAGTCAGACATTGGTGGCTGCCTGAATTAGTGCAGTTCTGTCTCTGTTCAGTCATCATGATTGGTAACTTGTCTTGAAACACTATTCCCGTAATATGGGGAAGGAATGGCCAAGTTGTCTAGAGTACCTGTCCAGTGTGCACAACTACACACAAATTTGTTTATTTAAATTTATTTAAAATGTTTATACCCTGCCTTTCCTCAGCAATAACAATTTTAAAAACAGGTTGACAATAACGAAATAAAGCAGCCATAAAACACTAAAATGGAGGAAAAGGATAAAAAAATACAACTATCAAAAATAATTTCAGCATAATTTATGGTCCAAAAGCCTTCCTAAAAAGGCTGTTTTTTAAACAGCATGCAGAAGGTCATTACAGAGGGTATGGCACAGTGCTCCGTCAGGAGACAAAGCCAGACTGTAGCCATTGCAAAGGCTCTTTCCTTGGTCCCAGCTAGGTGTATGAGACACATAGGATGGTGTAATCATTTAAGTTGCAAGGGATAAGGGTAGCACTGCAGTCTAAACCACTGAGCCTCTTGGGCGTCCTGACTGAAAGGTCAGCACTTCAAATCCATGCAACGTTGTGAGCTCCCGTTGCTCTGTCCCAGCTTCTGCCAGCCTAGCAGTTCGAAAGCACACCAGTGCAAGTAGATAAATAGGCACCACTGTGGTTGGAAGGTAAACAAGCGTATCCGTGTGCTCTGGCTTCCATCACAGTGTTCTGTTGCTCCAGAAGTGGTTTATTCATGTTGGTCACATGACCCAGAAAGCTGTCTGTGGACAAACGCCAGCTCCCTCGAGATGAGCGCCACACCCCAATGTTGCCTTTGACTGAATTTAACCATCCAGGGGTCCTTTACCTTTACCTTTACCTAATCATTTAAGCGGGCTGGAAGCTTCATACTGGAAAATGTCATATGTCTTTGTTCCAGACCATTTTTGTAAAGTAGAAAGATGTCTGCATTGATGCAAAAGAAACACAAGCCACCTGTTGTGTTTTACATGCAACACTCTGGATTACTGTGGGCATGTGAAGTCATGCTGTCATTTGCCAGCTGTTTAACTCATGCATGTTAAGCATTTATATGCTGCTGCTGCTGCTGCTGCTGCAAATTTCAATATCAGTTACTTGTTGCTGTTTAACTTTTAATTACTCTAAGATGGCTTAGGGTGATTATAACAGAGAAATGACTGGGCTGTTTGAAGAAATGGTGAATCTTACCAGGGATCGCTAAGGCGATGTTTTCTTGCCATTCTTTCATGGTTACTCATATAGTACTTAAAATATAACAATACTGGTTAAAATCAGATAATAGATAGCCATTGTCATCTAAGGAAGGACTTAGCTCAGCGATGGAGCATGCAAAAGTTCAAAACACAGCACTGCCAGGAAAGGCTGAGAAAGACCTCTGTTGAATATCTTGGAAAGCAACTGCCAGCTAGTGTTGACAGTATTGAGCTAGATGGACCAGTGATATGACATAGGTTGCTATGTTCAGAATTGTCTGAAAATGAATGTACTTGTAGTGGTTGAATCTTGCTTTTACCAAGTATGTTGCTTTCTTTTCTCTTTACTGTTCCCAAACTTTTAAATCGCCCATTTCTTAAAACATAATTTTCATGGGCATCAGAATAATAATAATAATAATAATAATAATAATAATAATAATAATAATAATAATAATAATAATTTATACCCCGCCCATCTGGCTGGGTTTCCCCAACCACTCTGGGTGGCTTCCAACAGAATGTTAAAATACAATAATCTATTAAACATAAGCAAATATAAGGTTGCTATACATGAAGTCTGCTCTAATTTGCCCCCATTGCTTTTCACACAGCTCCATGCATAGTCCTCTTTTGCATACTCCTAGGATTAAGTATAGGACTGCTGATATATTTTACTGATAGTATATTTCTTTGCCAAAGGAAAGAAGCAACTACAGTTATCTCCTCATAGAAATAAAAAAAAATGTTGACTACTGGTTAATTATAATTAAGTTCAAAGAAAACTGCCTATTTTACTAATGTTTCAACCTGTGGCAATCAGTGCTTATTAATTATCTACATGGGAAGATCTGAGTATTGTATTTAAATCACTTAGGATAAATTATCCACATACTGAAATTAGTATTGCTGGGTATTTGAGTATGAGAACTGGAGGATTTGATAACCAAGATGAAGAGATGAAATCAACAGAAAGAGGGAAAGATTGTGGTTTTCTTTGTGAGAGAAACGCATATAGAACTGGCCAATATTTGAGATTCTTAACAGAATAAAATTCGGGACATTGAAAGTTGCAGAAACATATTTGTTATATAGACACAAGTACCAGCTACAAAACTTGGTTGTGCTGCCAATGTGGGAATATAAGTATTTTATACTGTTCTTTGCAGTTCTCTATAAGTTAATCAACATCTTTAACTTCTTAGCTAAATAATACCTTCATACTGAGGTTATGAATAGGAAGAGGGTTTTCAGGAACAAAGAGCTGAGAAACAGATGGATACATCTGAGAGTTTATGCCAATATGAAAACTGAGGGCACCTGAAAATTGTAGTTTGTGTTTGTGTGGACTAATTTCCAGAGTAGTGTATGAAATACTTGGACAACTAAAATGAAGGTGGTGATAGCCAAAACTATTCTAACCTTTCCAAATGTTTCTAGCATCTGTTGCGCATTTGATTACAGCACAAAGGTATGCAATGGCCGAAGAGTAGAGGGTCTGATTCCCAGAAAGCTGCAGGATGGGGCACTGACATGCATCTGGGTAGAGCATCATAAGAGCTATACCCATATGAAGGGCTTAATTCATACCTGGAGGAAGGCAGTATGCAGGGAGGCTTCTAGGCTCTTTGCATTCTTGATAGAATCTCAAAGCCAGAATGGATAATAATTTAATTATGAATTGAATTTGGAGGATTGCCATCTCTGTTTACTGTATTTATTTTATTTAGTGAAGTAATGAAAAACTATTTTTATTTATATTTCGAAAAGGAGAGTACTTAAAACGTTCCGAGGAAATGATATAGCTGTTGGGTGGAGATCTTTTGTTTCAGTGCCAGACATATGGTACTTGTCTGTTTCCTGTGCAGGATAAACATAAATTTCTAACTGGCTAATAAGGGTGGATTTGCATATGCATTCCACATGCCTAAACTCCTAGGCATGATATTAGGTACGTATGCCATGATGCATGTGGATTTGTATCACAGGTGTCCTCCCCAGTGTTTTTCTAGAGAACAACAAGGTAGCTGGGCAAATTACCTGGGCAAGCTCAATGCACGTGGAAAGATGCTTTGACTCTAACAGCACAGATCATCTAGGATACCATGCATCAAGACATAAAGCAACTTGTGTTCTGCATTACAGACAAACAATCAAGAAATGAAATCAGTGCTTCCCCCTAATGGAGAGATTTAATAGATGATTGATTTTTCAGGCTGATTTCCCAGCCAACTTGGTATGCAGGAACCCACAGTGGTTGACAACTGCCTGCCAAGGCAAATTTGAAACTAGTGATTCTGCAAAATTGGACTTTTCTGTCTGTACACAGCATTTGTTATATCCAGGCAAGCCTTCTTTATTGCTCCTGGAAGCAGCTCTTAGCTTCTCTGCATTTCGCAATGCAGAGTAACGAGGTGGGTTTTATTTAATTTTCCCAGAGCCAGTCTTTTCTATCAGTGCTTTCGTATTTTGCCCACCTTTGGTATATCACTAAACATAACCTGTCGTTGCGGGCTCTATCTCTAGGGAAACGAAAAATGTGGTGTTTGTATTGTACCAGAGTAGACAGACATAATTATACATAATGTTAAGTATAGTCAATGTGATATACAGAATGGATTGGATCCAGAGATGTGCTGTGCGAGCAGAAAGCAATTTCCACTTTAGCAAGATTGTCCTGCCAAATTCTCCTGATTTCCCTGTCCCACTTTGTTCCCCCTTTCCCGTTGCCATTCCAGGCTTTAAGGGAGCCAAGAGGGTTGTAGTGGTGGGCAAACAGCCAGGATGGCCAGTGAGGAGCAAAGTCTTTTGCTTGCTCATCTTTAGATCCAATCCAAATAGTAATTCAACTACATCAAAATAGTTGCTTCCTCCTGCACCACCATTCTGCCAGTCACTCCAGTATATCTTCATGGCAGAGATTTAGCTTGAGCTCTGTTTAGGAATCTCTTATTTATACTGAGGCTTCACTCATCCTGGAAAACAGAGATTTATTTGAAGGCATTTCCTCCAGCATTATCTGGTTTAAACCTTGCTGTAAATGCCAGCATCTTTATTCTTATGTGTGTCTGGCTTTATAAAATCAAGGAGTGTGTGCACATAGCAGAGAACCTCAACTTTTTCACATGGGTGATAGATTTGCACTGTCTTAAGTGACAAGCTGAAAGGCCTGCTCCATCCCCAAAATCAAAACGACCAGCTTTTCAAAACAGAAGTAACTTAGTTTAACTGTTTGATTACATAAGTGGATATTGAATATTATTGCTGTTAAACTTTAGAAGTACTTTAAGGCTCCTAGAGACTTTGATATCTACAAAGGAGACCTGAGAGATCAACGTCTAATTTTAACCAGACAAAAGAAACTGTCTTCAATTAGAAATGCCATCTTTTATGTGCCTTATTATTTAATAATAATTTCTTTTATGTTGGAATTGGTTAGTATGGGTATTATAAAATTAAAGAATGTGGCCAATCCAGTATTTGCCTCTTTGGCTGAACTCAGAGGGGGGGAATCTGTCTTTCCACAAATGAGATTTTTAGATAGTGTAAACTGAATTAATCTTTGTAAAGGACATTCTAGAAGTTATCTCAAAAGCAAGCCAATTTGTATGTAGAAGGTCATTGTCTTGTTTTTCTTTTCTTTTCTTGAAGCAGTCCTTTCATCTCCTTGGTGGATAGATAGGTTCTAAGAAAAATTAAAAGAGTCAAGATGTCCTCTCTGTGAAAATAAAATATTGGAAAAGATTGGGGGGGGGGCCTAAAACAAAACTCTTAGAACCAGTAACCAAGCAAATAATTAGTTTGTGAAACAAATTCTACTAAAGCCCTTTCCCACATTTTTTTAGAAAACTATTTAGCTCAGGTGTTTAGATTGCTCTGGCATTTTTTCAGCCCCAGCCCTTTAAATATTACTTTAATATTAATACCCATTTAATGGATAAGTTAATAGACTACTTCTAACTGTTTTGAGAGTTGGATACCAATGCAGATGGTTGTATTAGTCCACTCTAATGGTTATATAAGGAGGCACCCACTTTTATTTGCATGTTGAATAAAGTTAGAGCATAACATTACTTGGTCATGATTTGATTTGATACCCAATTTGTGGTCTTTGTTGTTGTTCAGTCGTTCAGTCGTGTCCGACTCTTCGTGACCCCATGGACCAGAGTACGCCAGGCACACCCATCCTCCACTGCCTCCCGCAGTTTGGCCAAACTCATGTTAGTAGCTTCGAGAACACTGTCCAACCATCTCATCCTCTGTCGTCCCCTTCTCCTTGTGCCCTCCATCTTTCCCAACATCAGGGTCTTTTCTAGGGAGTCTTCTCTTCTCATGAGGTGGCCAAAGTACTGGAGTCTCAGCTTCATAGAAATCCTGAAAATGAAACCTTCATGTTTTACACTGTGCCTTTTTGCTATGTAGGCAATAGGACTTCTACGGTTCTGGTTTCAGCTGTGTTTTACCTGTCAACTGACATGGACCCAGCATGGGCTCATCCTAGATTTGTTTGAGTTTGGGACTGGAGGAACTGAAGGAGCATAAAAGGCAACAAAGCTTTGTTCTTTTGGGGCCACAGTAGCAATATTACCATTTTCACATCGTCCGTGAGTTTTCATAGCAATGGATTGCCCATCCATTTGTGGCAGGTTTATCTTGGAAATAGTTTATTTTTTATTTTATCTATTGTATTTTTTTATTTATATACTTTTATTTAAAAACATAGTTTGAAATATATAGTCACAAAAGCAATGCAGCTTAAATCCCTCAAACCAGCTCATCTGTTCCAAACAGCAGTGTTTTAGTACTGGTATATAAGCAATGAGATAAATAACCTTTTGAACTCCTGGCATATGCTTGTGTGTCACCTCTATAATCCTGTTCTTTTATTTTTTATTAAAACAACAACTCTCTCTCTCTCACTCTCTCATTCTCTCTCTGCTTTACATGAAGGCTAGGAAATAGTTGCTGGGTTAAATATTCTCATACCTTTCCCTTCATAAACAATGGTATAAAGCTAAACTTTCAGATGAAAGATGAGTTTGAGCTTTTGCATTTAATTTGGAAAGCCCCTTCATTAATGTTGATTGTTTACCTCTTTTTTTACATTAATTTGAAGTGTCAGCCTATAAACATTGCAGTCTTTGGAAACAGCCTTGTTTGTGAAACAAATTCCTACAAGTTTGTGGTTTTATAATCATTTTCTGCTTATGAATTCCAAAGGAGTAATCACATTAGTCCACAAGCAACAAGACACACTTGTAGTATTGGGCCCAACTCCCGTCAAGATGGGAGTGAAGCGGAGGCAGAGATGAAGGAAGGGAAACAAGTCCAGCAAGGTCAGAGTCTCCCAGTTGCTCAGGCCAGCAAGCAGCCCACACCTGGAAGCCTTTATAAGGGCCAGGAGAGAAGAGGCTTGAATTGCTAATCTGGCTGGTCCCCCTGTAGTTCACTCCTTCGAACACAAACAGGTAGGTACACACAATCAGGAATCCTTGCAGACATAACACAGGAGGACCCAGGTTCAAGGCCCTCTGCATGGGAACATTCTCTGTTGGGTAGAAGAATTGAGCAAGTACAGCAAGAAGGATATCCTAAGCAACCTATATGCAGTTGGAAGTAGCATGTGGATCAGGCATTACTGGTTATTTTCCCACAGGTTTTTGGTAGAAAATGCCCCAGTTCTCAATGAAGTTGGCTGTTGCGGATGGAAATTCATCCACAATAAACTGCCTGATCTCTAATGTGCCTCTCATGTTTCTGGCTGTAGATGTCAAGGATTAGATGTGTCTTTTCTGAAGCTTTTATGATATATTATACATCGATCAGCATTAGTGCTGGCTGACATTCCGTCTTGTTTTCTTTTTTTATGTCTTTCTAACAAAGTGAATACAAATGTCTGTTTTCCCCCTGAAACAAAAACACCCCCACCCCATGATTTTAATTGGAAACTTAATGAATGAGAAACTGGCACAAAAAGCTGTAATTGGAGAAATAAACTAAGTTATCCTTTAGTCTCTTTCCATCGTACTGTTTGGAGCCTTGGATAGTTGTTCTTTGGCTATTTTCAAACATCACAATTCAAAGTGGCTCCAGTGGTAAACACAGGCTTACTTTGGCATTCCTATAGCCCTTCATTTGCTCCAGGGTGAGTGATCTCAAGCAACTAATGCATGGATGTTAATCAATCAACATAAGCTTTACTTTTATGGCAGAAGGAACACATGACTAGTCTTCAATACCATTTGGGATATAGATGCTGTATGTCTGTAATGCTTTTATCTGATCAGCTTGGTGAAATCCAGTCTCCATGAAAGACCAGAAACAAATTCCAATTACCCGAATTGGGGCCACATTATGAGTGACTCTCCTTGGCTTCCATTCAGGAATCTAGTGAATCCGCAGATTTAATTATACAAGCCTTTAAAAAAAATCATCTAGTTTCTACCTCTTGTTGCAAAGCTTAAAAGGTCCATGTGATGTTTGTGTCAAAGTTATGAGAAAGAGAGAGAATATTTGGAATGTAGACCTCAAAACATGCAAAACCACAGTTTCTTTTGTAATGCACCTAAAAGCAGGTATCTGCATCATACAGAGCAGATGAGCAACTTTTTAGAATGAATGTGTGAAGTAGCCCTAAATGGTTATATCTTTCCAATGTTCTGACGTATTCACAGAGTTGTAATTAATTTTTATAGTTCCATCTTAAGTCTCTGTGAACATTCTCTCTCTCTGCTGGAAAATACCACATTTTCTTTTTTTATGTTGACTTTTCTTATCTTTTTCTTTTTCCTCCGTAGGAAGATGTTGCAATGAAATCGGAAGAGCGGGCAAACGAAATTCAGCGACTTGAGCAGACCATACAGGACCTGAAAACAAAAATTGCAGAGTTAGAGAAACAGTTTCCAGCAGCAGAGGTGCTGATTTCTAGTAGTAGTCGGTGGAATGAGAGCACGCAGCCAACGCCTGAAGGATTCTCTAATGCAACTCTTCAAGAACATACATTAGGTGCCCTTCCCAAAACTATAATTACAAAATCTGTGCAGACTTCACCAACAGATGATTGTTTAACACACACAATGCCTTCAGCCAACACACTGCCACAAGCACCTCTGCACCTCAAAGGGGATCAACATCAAGGGCCAACTCAGCCATTGCCAACACTTGAGCCACAACCCACCTTTTGCTCTGAAATATCTTTAGTTCTGTCTCCAAAACGGATTTCGGTACAGTTGGATGGTGCCCAGGAGAAACTAACTACGTCACAACTTTCAGGACCTGATGCTCATTTGTCATCACCTTTGTGTCAAGAGGAATTGGTATCATCAACTTCCCACCCAGCTCTAAGCACTGAAAGTATTTCTTGCAGTGAACATTCCCCTTCCTTATCCTCTCATCCCACTTCTGGCTTGCCCCATGGACTGTCAGCTTCCCTGCCTGGAGCAGGAGACTTATTTTTAACTTCATCCACATCTAGTTCATGTGTACTGTCTTCGTCGTCCCTACCTGCCTCAGGGTATTCCCTGACTTTGCCTGGCGCAATGCCACCTCCTGCCCCACCATTGCCTGTTGAAGGGATTCCTCCTCCACCACCTCTGCCTGGAATGGACATGCCTCCACCTGCTCCTCCTTTGTCTTTTGCAAGCATCCCTCCTCCGCCTCCTTTGCCTGGAGCTGGAATGCCTACAGGCATCCCACCTCCACCACCTCTTCCTGGAAGGGAAATGTTACCTGCTCCCCCACCTTTGCCAGACATTGGAGTGCCACCACCTCCACCTTTGCCAGGAGCAGCTATTCTCTCCCCCCATCTTGTGCCAGCTGTGGCAGCTCTACCAGGAATGGGAGTGCCACCACCTCCACCTTTGCCAGGCATGATGGCACCTCCCCCTCCCCCTCCTCTACCAGGAATGGGAGTGCCACCACCTCCACCTTTGCCAGGCATGGTGGCACCACCACCTCCCCCTCCTCTACCAGGAATGGGAGTGCCACCACCTCCACCTTTGCCAGGCATGGTGGCGCCACCACCTCCACCTCCCCCACCTTTGCCAGGCATGAGTGTACCACCCCCTCCCCCACCTTTGCCTGGTGCAGGAGCTCCCCCTCCTCCACCACCACCATTGCCTGGTATGGGTGTGCCACCTCCTCCACCTGCTGGCCTTCCACAGCTTCCTGGGTTTCTTCCCCCTCCCTTGCCAACTGGTTTATTTGTAATGGGGATGCACCAGGAAAAGGGTAGCAGGAAACATGCAATAGAACCTTCTCGACCAATGAAGCCTCTTTATTGGACAAGAATTCAGCTTCATAATAAAAGGTAACAAACAACAGAATTATTCGGTTGGTAGTTTTTCCAATCAGATCATGTTATACTAAGAACTGAAAAATATCAGCATCCCAAAGTCAATGTCCACCCCCAGCATTATATACTGAGAAACCATGTTTTATAATGCTTAATTTTTTTGTACTTGTTTTTATGTGCTTTGAGAGAACGTTAGGAAGAAGTGTTTTGCTGTGTATTTTAATAGTAAAAGTTACCAGGTGGCATAGACCGTATTTGGCTTGGTCGAACACTAATAATTCCCAGGACAGCAATGTGTATTATCTTCGATTCTGAATCAAATGTAACTATAACATATATGTTTAATGCAAATTGCACTTTCTCATGGAGCTTTCAAATATGTTATCTTGGGTGGCCAATTCAGACACATGTGGCAAATGCCACTGAATGCCCTTGGTGCTATCATTTGGCACATGTACCTGTATCTACAACCTCATGGAGAAAATCACTTCATATGTACATGGCCACACAGGATTGCAGCCAATCCTGTGATTATCTCAGATAAAATACAAAACCGTGTATATCTCTGGATAGAAATGTATTAATTATAGAACTAAACTAACAATATCATCATACAAAAAGTATACATAGATATTTCCTCAGAGGCAACGCCTATATATGCTTTCAAACATCAAAGTGCTGATTCAAAGTGCAATATACAAAGTGCAATATAATGTTAAAGATGGTTATGCAAAAGTCTATAAGAAGTATGGGTCTAACTTCCCAATATTGGAGAAGATTATACAAAGTCATTCAAACATGTGAGTATGTCCCCGACGGGTGGCCAGCTTCAATTCTTCCCGTTTCACCAGCAGTTTCGTCAAGGTCTGGACTTTATCTTTGATAACAACAGTACAAACCATCAACTTACTAGAAATATGAATTCAAATATACAATAAAAGGGCTTAATAAAGATTCATGTACTCACCAGCAAATCAGAACTAGGATATTAAACATAGCTAAGCTATTCAAAGTGACTCAGACTCCCATCACTATCCTGTGATTATGGCTGACTTTAAAAATATATCATGTTGGCAGGAAGTGGTCCAGTACAGGTATGAGAGTAATTCAGTTGCATGAGCAACCTGGACAAATGGTGGGAATACAAAATTGCAGTCACATGTATAAACTAGCCCTGCAGTTCTTGTATTATGGCAGGAATGAGGAACTTATGGCCCTCCAGATGATGGAGTACTATAACTCCCATCATTCCTGACCATGGACCATGTTTGTTGGTACTGATGGGAGTTCGAGTCCCCCAATTTCAGGTGGGTTAAAAGTTCCCCACCTCTGCAAAGCAGAGTATAATGCACGTACTTGGAGGCACACACTTTATTATGGTTCCGCCTGCATTGAAAACATGTTCCAGGACTGATTTCTATCAGGAAAATACAGGCACAAAGAGACGTATTTGGGGATATTGGAGAGTGGCTGTGGAAGAGGTTTTCTAGTCTGTAATGTGGATCAAAAAGGCTGTTGTTGCAGTGCATTGTCATCTCTGGAGCGGCTGTGGGGATGGAGTTCAGAATGTTTCATGGAATTATTTCCATGTATTTTTCCTCTGAGCAACAGGAAACTAAACTGAGGTTCTTTGTGTGGTTTTCTGCTTGTGTCCACTACTGTGTGCATCATACCCTTTCCCTACTTCTCTTACCTTCTAATAGACTCCCCTGTAGTCAAGCAGGGAGAGAAGAGATAGTTGATTCAGATTCTCTGTTATTAAGAGAGAAGAAACAATACAATCTGTCCTCACAGTCCAAATCCATTTCAAATATGAACCAAAGACAGCATAAGCTGTGCACTGATTTATGAAGTCTGTGCCAAAATTCTGAAGTCTTCGCAATAGTTCCAGTTGACCAAAAATTGCCCTGTGTAAACATTATGCTAGGTTTTGTGAAAGTGTTTTCTTTTCATTCTTCTCCTTGCTTGCCTTTCAGCTTAATTAAACTTAATGTTAATCTGCAAATACTTATTTTCCAGATCCTCTCACCTTTCTTGACTATTGACAATAGTGACTTTGATCAGAAACTTTCAGATATAAATCTAATATTCCTTAAATTATGGCCTGCATATCTCTATTTTTGTTTCTCTATGAAACCAGTTCCCTACTAAAAAGTATGTTTTACAGAAAATTTGCAACTTACTTTAATATGGAAAATAGGGATGTTCAGTATTTCATCTTGAAAAGTCCAGTTTTAACTAGAAAAAAAGAATGCTACTTTCAGCAGCTTAAATTATTTATCATCTATTGTCATTCTACCATTTTGTGATTCTTTAGTCTGACATTGTCCTACATAGGTCTTTTGCTTAACTTTAGAGATTCTAGTGCTTCACTTGTGTGGGAGAAAATTGAAGAGCCTTCCATAGATTATCACGAATTTGAAGAACTGTTTTCTAAAACAGCTGTTAAAGAGAGGAAGAAACCCATTTCAGACACCATCACAAAGACAAAGAACAAACAAGTGAGTACCCTCTTGCAATCTTTCTTTCGTGAACAATCCTTTTCTAGGAAAACATTGGCCACCCCTGCCAGGAGGGAGGATGCATGTTCAGTTGATTTGTCTGTAGGTAGCTCATGTTGGTATATCTGCATGACACTTTCCTGTGCTACATTTGTCCAGTCCCTTTCCTTCAGTCATCTTTAAATATACTGCATGGAGAAGATGTACACTGTATGAAGTGTCGGTCACCTTATCATTCTGGATCCTTGGAGGGTTGATCCTGGACTGGTCTGCATGCATTTCTGTACAGACCATCTAAATCCTAGAAAGACTATATGGCTTGTCTATAGTGTTGGGTTAGCACTGAAACTGGACCTTACAATTTGACTTTGTAATAATCATATCTGAAGCAAAATCCTGTTGTTACTGTTCTTTGCAAAACATGTGATGGTCTAGGTCGGGGGTCAGCAACCTGCGGCTCCGGAGCCGCATGCGGCTCTTTTACACGGCTGCTGCGGCTCTGGGGCTCTGGGGCAGATACGCCCGCCCACTTCTCCAGCTGGCCAGCGGAAGCGACCGCCCTCCAGCTGGCCGGTGGCCCGCCCTCCGGAGGCTGAGGGCGCTGCTCAGGGGCGTACCCAGGATCACCTGGCCTTGAACAGCGGGGCAGCGGGGCTCGGAGGCGGTGGGGACGCAGTAGAGGTGGCGCAGCTCAGCTGAGGGCTCTGGCGGGGAGCGCACCTGATGCGCGTGAGCTCCTTCGGGAAGAGATGGAGCTGGGCGAGTGGGAGGGGGAACTTTGAAGACCCCGCCTCCGCCTCCGAAGCAGGCGTCCATAGGAGAGGCCGCCCCCCCAAGCCTGCCTGGCGGGACCAACCCTGCCCAGCTCCGGGAGTCTTCCTAGCGTGGGATGCGGCCTTGTGGCGGACAGGGGAGCTCCGGGGTTGGCAGCTATGTGGGACCCCGCGGCATCCAGAGGCACCTGGGAGGCGGGACAGGATGGGGGCAGGAAGGGGGCCTTCAGACGCGTGCCCGCACGGGCACTGGAGGCCAGGACTCCTCGACTGGGTCGTGGGACCGCGGGGGCGGGCTGGCCACGGTTCCTCTCAGAAGGCTACTGGCTGCTGCGTTGAGGCGACGACGAGGTAGGCAGCTGTGGGCTGGGCCAGGGGCGGCGGGTGGCAGGCGAGGGCGAGGGGGGAAGCCCTCTTTTTAAAAATGGTCGAGGAAGCGACGCCTGTTTCCCTGCTGCTGCCTCCTTCGCTCCTGGTTCCGCTCGCAGCATCAGACCGCGCTCTCGCGGGCACGCGTCTCTCTCCGCCCCGGAGCAAGGCCGGGACGTTTTGCAGTTTTTCCTCTGTCCTGAGTGTGTGTTAGGGGAGCCTTGACAAAGCACCTGTTGGCGTGGAAGAGAGGAGTCCTAACTTGGATCTGTGTTCATGTGCAAAATCTATTGCCATTGTCATTAAGGGGGCAGGGAACTCCCCTAAAAAGGTTTGAACACTACGAACTACTACAGCCACCTGTATGCAAGTCAGCACAAACATCACAGGCTTCTCTGGTGCAATTCTGTGCTTTATTTAGCAAGAGAGGAGGTTGGAAGAGGTGAACATAGCCTCTGGTCTGAAATATTAGGAGTAAAAGACACTAAGATTATTGTAAAAGCCAGCAGTCTTCAATTAGACATGGGACAAACATTTAACACAAGTGTGCAGTTGAGGACTCATTTAAAAAAAAAAAAACAAATCAAATATTTGTATGCTGTTGCAACCCACCTTGGATCAGGTTGTGACCTGGTAGTGGTCCCCAGGGTGGATAAAAATGAATGATTTTTTTTATTAAAAAAAAATGGATTTTTTTTTATTTAAATCAGATTTTTTTTATTTAAATAGGATTTTTTTAAATTTAAATCGGATTTTTAAAAATAAAATGCAGTGTTATATTTGCTTTAAATGTCGCAATGGTTTTGCGGCTCCCAGGTTTTTTTTTCCCTTCGGAAATGGGTCCAAGTGGCTCTTTTGGTCTTAAAGGTTGCAGACCCCTGGTCTAGGTAAACTGCAACTGACAGGGCACTATAGTCAACTAATGCATACTATGAACTCCCACTGAAGATTACCACCTTGAAACATGCTGGCAAATGTAAATGTGGCATCAAATCTAATGCACACCCTAATTTTTGCAACGTCATTTGGCAAAAAAAGGTGCACATTAGATTCAAGTAAATATGGTAATTATTTTGACATCTTCTTGGATTATAGTACTGGTGCTTTTTCCAGTAAGAGTTAGAATTACAAACCCAAGTTATAAGGATTTTTATTTTCATTTCAGCATGTTCCATTGAACAAACTTTTTTTTCCCAGTAGCAGAAGAGCCAACAGTAGGTATCAGAATATAGTATTTCAAAACAAGGCTGTTTTTTATGATGAAATTCAATCTGTTATGAGCATCCATTTCATATCTTCATCAACCAAACATTTGACATTGCTTTGTTGATCTGCATAACTTATACTGAGTATTAGTTATACAGAAGTCCGTATTGTTTCCCAGATTTCTTAAATATATTATTTTGAGTAGCTTTATGGTTTGAGGAAAAACTGTTCTAACCCCTGTTGTCTTCCACTGAAGATCTTGCCAAACCATATATGATGGGATAGCTGTGTATTCAAGTAGATGGGTGGGTAAGCTGCTACCTTTGACCTTTTTTTGAAGGGGGGCGGGAAACATATCATGAGATTTAGCAAAACAAACCTCTGCAAACAATAAAATAATGGCTACTGGGTTGGGTTTGGCAAAAGGTGGTTAAATAGGCAGGCAGTAGTTGTGGTGAAATATTAGTGGTTGTGGTTTTTAATGTCGGGCAATGTTTGTTTTCTTTGCAATGGAAAGCACTTTATTATAGTTAACAATAAGATAATAGTATGTTTTTAATATATATATTTGAACTGGATACCCTTAAAGGTCTGCAAAAGGACATGTTTTCTCCAAAACACATCTAGAATCCAACAGAATTCAATTAAAGAATATGAATATATGTAGCTACCTTACAGGTCATCTGTCCCCCAAATCCAGTACTGTAAACTCTGATGGCAGCAGTTGACTAAGGTTTTTCAGAAAAGACTTTTCCCAGCCATGCCACCTTAAAAAAACAACACTTAAAATAATACCATGTTACTGATTTTCAGATATAACAGGACTAAAGGAACAACAATAGCATTATTATTTAAATTTAAAAAAATCTTGAAATGCTTGAGATTGGTCTTTGGATCTTTTTATCAAACATAAAATGTTGATTGTATAATCTTGAGCTCTATGCAGAAATACATGTGCTTGCAAGATCTCTTCTTGGCATCATGGGAGTCACAGGATTGGGCTATCGTTCCACCGTGCTCATGAGGCATCCTGGTAGCTTGCAAGGCTTAAAAGAAAGAAACACATTTGGATAGCTCTCTGGCACTGCCTGCAGTCAAAAACCAGAAACAGCAAAGAGATAAAGTTATAATGAGAGCGCACCTATTAGGAGACATGATCAGACCAGAGCCTCACACTTCTTTAAGCAACCAGCCCATGCATTCTGTAACAGAGAATAAGGTTCTCCTGATCTCCCCTAATGGGGCTGAATCTGATATTAATCAGCCTGATCATGCACATACTTTTCACTCTCCATCATCCTCAGAGGGGGATGATTTCTTGGGGTTTCAAGAGGCAGCATCCACTCAAATCTTTCCCCTCCACAGGAGCTCCTCATTGCCTCAAAGAAGATGGCTATCAAGATGATGGCTCAAATTCTCAGGTTGTGCAGATCACTCCATGGGCCAAACATCATGCCAGGACCCTTCATTAGACTCTCCTACCATACCAGAAGGCTGATCGCCGAAGAATTGATGCTTTTGAATTATGGTGCTGGAGGAGACTCTTGAGAGTCCCATGGAATGCAAGAAGATCAAACCTATCCATTCTCAAGGAAATCGGCCCTGAGTGCTCACTAGAAGGACAGATTCTGAAGTTGAGGCTCCAGTACTTTGGCCACCTCATGAGAAGAGAAGACTCCCTGGAAAAGACCCTGATGTTGGGAAAGATGGAGGGCACAAGGAGAAGGGGACGACAGAGGATGAGATGGTTGGACAGTGTTCTCGAAGCTACTAACATGAGTTTGGCCAAACTGCGGGAGGCAGTGAAGGATAGTCATGCCTGGCGTGCTCTGGTCCATGGGGTCACGAAGAGTCAGACAGGACTGAACGACTGAACAACAACAACACCATACCAGTGGGTGATCACTCATAACAGACATTGGCATATCAAGGTGTCTATAAGAATCAAAGCAGCCATGAAATAGTGGAGCAGAGATACCAACTGCAGGAAAGACACTCCCTTCCAGGATCTACACATGACAATAATTATGACAGGTGCCAATCTCTTGATCCAGGCAAAGTAGTTCCCATCAGAAGCACCAAAACAGCATCAACTGGCTGGAACTCTGGGTGTCCCAGTTGGACATACAACACTTCCTTCTACAACACTAGTCTCTCCACATCCTTCTGTGGTCTGACAGCATCAGTGTGAAATCGTATATCAATTGGCACCAGATCCCTTTACCTCCAGCAAGAGTCAGCCCACTCATGAACTGGGTAGAATGCCACCTCCTGAGCCTCTCCATGGAATACATCTCAGAGAAATCCAATACCCAAGTAGACTGGCAGAGCTGCATCACACTGGATCCAGGCAAATGGACACTGCACCGGCAGGTGTTCAATCAACTTCACAGTCAGTCTAGTCCATTTTTTGGTAGACCTCTCCTGTTTCTACAACCCATACACAGAAGGGTGAGATGCCCCAATGTCTCCTTGGGCATCAGGTCTGCATTATGCATTCCCTCCAATTGCAGTTCTCCCAAGGGTTTTCCGAAAAATCTGGTAAGAACAAGGTTATGTCATACTGATAGCCCCCTTCTGGAGCCAGACACTTTCCCAAAAAGTTTCTTCTCCTGCCTCATGACCAGGGTAGAGCAAGTTACTCCATTATGCCATTGCAGATCATTTTAGATGAGCACCAATCATACTTTTTCCATTGTGTTGACTGTACCTGTTTAAATTGTGTAAAATATATTAACTTAGGCCTGCCTTTAAAGAACTTCAGCTGATGCTTAATTCAGCCATTAAGCTTTTTGACTAGAATAATTTATTCAGAATAGGTCACTCTATTATTGTACAATCTTCTGTGGAATGGTTTTGTTTGCTTGCTTGCTTGTTTCTGGGTTCAGCTTGAAGTTGTAGTCACACCTTTACAGGAGGGCTGGGCAAAATGATAATAGGCAACCATTTAAACATATATTCAAATTTTCATAGCTGCCAACCCTCGCTGCTGTTTCCCAATGCTATAATAAGGGGATTTCCCGCCAAAAAAGGGAAAGGTTGACAGCTATGTGACCAGGGTATGTGTTAAACTTCCCAAAGTTCAAGGGGGAAAGTGGTTGTTTAGGTTGGGGTGTTTAGTACATACTATTTCCTTTCTAAGGTGGACAAAGGGCTGGCTTCTTTTCTTATAAAGAACAACTTGTGGCTTGGCACACTTTGCTTGTAAACTGTAGCCTTGAAGACAGAATTTTTAAAGAAAAGCCAGGCCTCAGACCCACCTCACAGTGGAATTTGTTAGCAATACAACACCCGAAATAAAGACAACATTTGTCACAATCTCAGAATGGCCATGAATTCCTTCCTCGTTTTGGTTAAAAGATCTGGCAAGGGTAGGGGAGAGGATTTTGTGCTGCCTTGCTTTAAAGTCCTAAATAGTTTAGGACCAGGATACTTGTGACCATCCTTGAGTGCCTCATACTGAGACAGAAAGATGGGATATGTATGCTTTTAATAAACTAGCTAACAAATCTAGCAGAGATAGCTGAATTCAAGGTATTAAAATGATTGCATGAGTAAAGTACTGTATATTGGTTGTATTCAACATAGCATTAAGTCACGGTCCTGTCAGGACAAAGATTACTGCTAGCACAATAGGACTTTTCCACCTCCCACCACTGCATACCATAAGTCTGTTCTAGGGGTCTTCCCAACCCTCCTGAGCAGATCTAGGGAGAGTTTGGGGCACACAAGGGGTTGAAGAGAGAGGTGGAAATCCTGTTCTGTGCTAGAGGTAATTTTTCTCCTGATGGGACAGTTAGTAGAATACCACCCAATTTCCTGTTCCATTTAAGCAGTATTACCTGTTCCATTAAGCAGTATTCTCAAAGGTAGTGGAGGTCAACAAGATTTGTCTTTATGCAAATATTTATTATTATCCTAAACCATTTCTATACTGCTTAAAACATATTTCAAAGTGTTGTATACCTTTAAAAAAATACAAAATATGCAATTCATATATAAACAGTTTGCTGTGCCAAAAGAAAAGCTGCAGTAGGTGCACACAAATTCAAAATTCAGAATAGCCATACATATATTGCATAGCCCTGCTTGAACAGTCCGAAAGGTCACCTAGTCCAGTATCCTATTGTCATGGTGGCCCATGCATATCATCGCTTATTAAGATTGGCTTAGTGTTGCATGCAAATGCAGCCACTTATAATAATCTTGAAACTGATGATGTGCACACTGGCCAAAATGCAGATATCACATTCCTGTAGCAGGAGTCTGCCTTTGCCTACATATGCTTCTGGTGTTTATCACCGTTACCACCTTTGACCCCCCCCCCCAAACTAGGACTCCCTTTGAGACCCACATGTCCAGACACATAAAAAATACGCTTGTAGTACCTTATGCACACCCAGGCCCGATCATTACTGTAACAGGGCAATTGATGCTCAGCATTTATCAATTAATAGTGCTAACGATGACAAACTAGAGTACCCATTAGCAGCTATAGCTTGTGTGCCAACTACAGCCATAATGTTATATGGATGTCTTGACTATGGTGATTCATACATTAGCAACCTCTAAACTTAATTATTACAATGCATCCTATGTGGGGCTACCCCTGAGCCTGATCCAGAACCTCCAGCTGGTGCAAAATGATACAGCTAGTCTGTTGATGGGGACAGACTGTCTCCAACTCATGGCTCTGGTGCTTAAAAGCTTGCACTGCCTGCTCATATGTTACCAAGCCAGGTTCAAGCTGCTGAACTACAGGCAGATGACTATGACTTTCTTGTTCCAGCAGGCATTTTAAGGCAATGTTTAGTGTTATGAATTTTTTAAATTGTTTTATAGTCCCGTTGGGGGAGGGGTTGTTTTTAGTAGACCCTTTAAAAGTGCAAATAATGAATTGGTGTAGAAATGTCTGAAATAATAATAATAATAATAATAACAACAACAACAACAACAACAACTTTAGTGATCACAAACAGTGCTGAACAAATGCTACTCTTAATGTAACTTAAAAGTCTGTGGCCTTCCGTAATGTTACATCACATTGTTGACTCAGCTTAGTGAGCTGCACCTACTGTAAAATCAAAAGCGCTTGTGCTTCCTCTCTTACCCACATCCTTATATTGGTGAACTTTTGTTTTTCTTTACCTAGGCATAGTTTTCTGGACCATTTCCTAGTTATGATTTTGTCTTCTAAGTATAAAGTGGGACTTTCTCCTCAAGCTAAATAAATGTTTATGAGAGGAGAACTGTAGTGAAAGTTAAGGCTATGATTCTGTATATAGACACTTGTAGTTAAGTTCCATTGAAATCAGTAAGATTTAATGCTGGCATAATTATTCTAAATCTCATAATCATTTGGAATCTAAGGAGCCCTAACTGAAACAGCAGATTAATTCAACAAGGATGTTGTGTCCACATAGCTTTTTAAAACATCATCTTCATTTTAATAGCTTGGCAACATTAAATCTTCTGTGAGTGCTGTTTATAAGATGGCTTATCACAATGACCTTACATTCTTCATCCACCCCAGTCCTGGATAACATTGCAAGAAAGGGATTTATAAATTGGCCACAGTTTGACAAACTGAACTTTTTGTATATAGATGGAAGCCTAATTAATGTTCATAGTCATTTGTTTCGTCCCTCATAAGTAACTTGAGGACTGCTTCCTTAGGAACACAACTGTTGTTGAACAATTGGCTCTTGCAGATCTAAGTGATTTCAATTCTTTGGAGAATATTATCTAACTTAAAAAACAACAACAACTATTTGCAAGGATGTACCCATAGCCAGAAACTGTGTCGGCAAGGAACTGCTTGGTTTTCATCCATTTGGAAACCTCACCCTGAAAATGCCTGAATAGAAATTTTGCATCCAAATCATACAGTTCTGTGTAGGTAGTTCACAGAAAGTTAAAATACGCCACATGCACTCTTCTTTAAAGACTATTCTATGTGCATGGGAAGCCAGTTCTCTGCAGAGATGCTGGACGTTGGGAGAAACCAAGTCTTACTTTTGCCCACCTCTTCTCTATTAGTATAGCAGTAATGCCCAACTTAGAAATAGAAAGACACATACATACATACAAAACACATACTACCCATAAGGTAAGAGCTACTTCTGGGGATGGGTTTAAGCTGTGACCAGGTAGTAGATCCCCCTGTTGCATTCTGTGCAAGGCAAAAGGAGCAAAACACTCTTCTCATGCTACTTGGGTATGGAAATGCCATTCATTTACAAACATAAAAATAAAGAAGCCGGTATTTTCACTGAGAAACTTCTGAAATAAGCAAACTACCACTGCAATGCAAGCAGTGATAGAGCCAGCTGGATAGCTAACTGAATAGCATTCTGTGGCTGAAAAAACTCTACTGTATTCCCCATGTCCACTCATTGCAACACATGGTCCACTCACTGGACAATGACTCCATGGAGCAATCCTTAACATGTTAACTTTCAGACATGCACACAAGCCCCATTCCACAAATCTCTTCACTTAGTCCCTGATCTTCCTATGTTGAACAGGAAAAGTCAGCAGAAAGTTACCTGAATGCAATTAAAACCTTTCGTGTGATTGGGGACCATGGTAAAGCAGATTAAAGTCTGTTTGTTCACCCTTATCCTGCCCATCACCAACTTTAGACGTTGATTAGGAAGTAGTGTTAGAATGAGCACTCACACTATATTGTGGGTGCCTTTTGCGGGATCGCATGTGGTGCTACAGTTCCCAGGGAACTTGCTAGTAGAAGGGGGCTGGCCTGCTTCTCAATGTATTATTCAGAGGTTCACACCCAGCCTCAGCTTTAAGTTTCATTTCCTGGGACGTGGGGCCAGACCCATTATAAATAGGGGGAGGAGCCAGTATTAACCAGGCAGACGGCTCTGGAGATTCACCCTCCTTACCCTCCCTTTGTTAATGTTTCTTGTTTACAGGTTAACTTTTTCTTCCTGTTTAGTGGGCGCAGCTGTGGTCTTTGACTGGTTGCTGTTGAAGGACTCTGTGTGTGTGTGTGTGTGTGTGTGTGTGTGTGTGTGAAGTGATGACTGACCCCCCTGCGGCGGCGATTCCAGGGTCCCTTCTTAAAGGGGTTACATAAATGGGTGTCACTGGCCATACACTGAAAGGTTGTCAGTGAACTACCCTGCGTGTAGGGATATGGGCTCGGCTGCCTGCCTACACTTAGGTCGTGCAGAGCACCCCCATATCCCATTTACCCTGATGTGCCCTAGTTCCCTGGCTGAGAGGGATACACGGCCAAGACCTAAGCCAAGCTCTTCCTACTTTCGGAAGTTTAATAAAGTTGTGGCCTAATTTTAATTCCATAATGTTGTCAGAGTCTTTTATTTCCTTTCCCACGTTTCCTGGGGGCTGGGGCTGTCGTGCCTGGTCATGCAAACTGAGATATGAAAGCTAGGAGCTAAATGGTACCTTAAACCTAGGTTATGGCTGTAACAATGGAATGTCTAGGCGTGCTTTTTTATAACAAGAATACAAAGCTGGGGGAAAAACTGCAGCTAAAATCTTACGCTCATTTTTCACATGGTCTAGTCCTTCCCATGCCCACCCACCTAATATTCTTAAGAGGGTCTCTTCTCCAGTCTTCAGAGAGTAGCTAGAGGTGGGGAGGCAGAAAAAGGGCCTCCTTTCTAGAATGGTCTTACACTACCACTCTGCAGTTTGAATCTGAAATCTTAGGTGCAGTGCTGCACCCGGAGCTCAGAAACTGTTCGCGCTAATGAAATTTCCTGTCGCAAAATGTGCCTAGAACAATGGGAGATTCAAACACTGTTAGGAAGGTTCTGCCTTTTTGTCGATTTGCCATTGTTGCAGCATGTGCATAAGCTGATGCCCACGGGTGCTGCATTTGCATCATGGATATCTCCTAAAGTTCAACAGTTTGAGTTTCTGTTCAGACCCACTCTCTGTCCCAGTGAAAGCACTTCTGAAAAGCTCTTCCCTCTCCAGGTGCTTTATGTGAAACTGTAAGCATTTAGCAGCTCCCTGCTCTCTGCAACTATGTGGGAGCTTGTGCATGCTAGAGCTGACATATCCCAGCAGTGGCTGTGCCAGCATTCATGAGCTTCCATGCACATTGGATGGTTCTATGAGAATTAGTTAAGGATCGTAGCTCAGTCATACCTGGAATAGAAAGCGTTTGAATGTTGCTGCTTATTAGTGGAAGCACCACTAAAACTTTTCAGCAGTGCTCAGGTGGGGGCAGTAATGTCTAAAACATCCATGTGTGCATCCAAGCCCCACAGAGCTCTGGCTATAGGCCTCGCTGCTTTTCTGTGCTGCATCAGGCTTTTAAAAACTCAGCTCTAAGGATCTACCTTTCTTTATGAGCCTATTCTGTCAAAAAAGGCAGTTAGTTCTGTGAAATAATAAGCTAAATGTAGTCAAAAAGTGGTATTTCAGGAAAGAAAGAAAAATATGTTTGTTTGTTTTTTGGTCAGTTTAAACATCCCTTCGCTTGTCTTCAGCACTTTTTAAAACTGAGGATTCTGTGATTCTTTCTGATGAGAGAAATGTTTAATCTATTGTTCTGTCTCCAGTTGGAGAATGTGTTACTTATTGTTTTTACATGTCACTGTGTATGTGAATCTAAACAATCCGATAAATTTTTCATCCAATGTCATACAAAGGGGTATTAAGCTATAGCAAATATATTAAACAGGGATTAGTTCTATAAAGCAACACATGTAATTGTATTTGTTCCACCCAGCCAGTTGAATCTTCTAATGATAAAAACAAAATGAAAGGTTGCTTACAGTTTAAAGACTTTGATTTACAAAATAGAATAATTAGGATTGATTGGGGGAATGAGTAGCGAGAGAAATAGAAACTTATGCTAGGGGTGTTTTCATTTTTCTTAACATGACTCTGGTTCTGACACATATAGGCAGCATTAGTTGGTTATGTGGAAGTTATATTTAATATTGAATAATGAATGAAAAGATGATTGTCATGACATAAGATGGGAAGGTTCTGTTGCAAAGTGCAGCTAGACACTCTTTGCAACTGAAAGTACATCAGAAGAGGATAATAGGTGACAATAAAGAAAATTGAAATGAGTATGAGAATGTGCTTTCCCTAGCTTGGAAACCTGGTGCAACTGGCAGGAATGCTATTTTTAAATAAAGAATTTCTAAAGCCTGTGGTCATATATTCCAGACCCTCCAACATGTTGCAAATGAAAATAGGAACGTGCTTATAACACCCTCATTCCCATAGCAAGCAAGGAACACTTCTTAAGCTCCCCCATTACAAATGGCAGAAAGCACCACTATGTATGCTTTTTGCAGTATTTATTTACTCTACAACAGCTTGTCCTGTGCTGCTTTAAAAACCATGTAGGTGTTTGTTCTTTTGTTAAAGATATGATAGGAAAACAAAATGTCACACAATCTCATACCAGTCATTCAAAATGAGCTTCACCAGGCTCTGCGATGCACTCTATGAAGCCTTAAATGTTAGTATGAATTTACATATATGTGTTTGAGAGTCTACAGCCATCTTTTTCCCTTCCCCCACCCATGTAGAGATTTAATCGTATACATGGGGAAGGAGACTGAACCCTGAAGAATTTCAAACCGGCAACTTACGCTTGCAAAATTTAGGCATCCCAAAAAAACACAATCAAAAATAGGGATAGTATAGTATAATACCTGGGGCAGGGACCAGAATACCAGAACTGCCCTCGCTGATTGGAGGCATATGACACAGATGACTGCATTTCTAATTTCATTACTGTAGGGTTTTAGGTCTCTCAGACTACAGAAATTCAGGTTATGAATGTTGACAGTCACCTAAATGTGTCAGTGAACATTCATTTGTGTGAGCAGAAGCTCCTGCTTATATGTTGGATGGGATAAAGTCTCTCAGAGCTTACTCAGACAAGCTCTGGGGTTGCATGGCTTCTTTCCCCCCATACCGGGTGAAAGTACTAGACTGTGAAAATTGAGGAATTATATAAATTGTTTTGGAAATTCACAACGTTTGTTAGAATTCATCCCATTCCAGACATTACCCATAAAGGAGGGGGGCGTTGTACAGAAGTTGGGCTATGCTGCTGACACTATACCTGTCTTCACTATACCTGTCCACTATACCTGTCTTCACTATACCTGTCCACGTGAGCAGCGATTCACATGTTGGGACTCCATACAATCAGAGCACTAGCTTTGTGAAAAGTAGGCCTTTAAAAAGTAGGAAGAGGGAAAGTATGGCAGTCTCTTAAGCTTCATGAAGCGACCAGGAGGCTGCCATCTTACTGCATGGTTTCTACTCCCCCTCTCCCCAAACATTGGAAGCGATTGTAACAGGGTTCCTGTTTAATCAGGGTTCCTGTTTATAGAAATTTAATAAATAAGGAAGATGAGGAGGATCAGAAATCAACATTTAAGTTTCTTTTCTAATGACTCCCAGAGGGCATTCCAAGACATCTGGGTTAACCCCTTCCTCTGGCCAGCAGCCAAGGCTGAATCATGACACTGAAGGCCCTTCAGCCATCTCAGACTGTCCCTGCCTGAGCTCTGGTGGGCCCAGTGCTCAGCCATTATAAATAAATAGTAATAGTGAGAAAGAGTTCTGAGGGGCTAACATTCAGAGCCTTGGAGTGCTCTGTGAGACAAGAGAAGAGGAATTTCCAGCAACAAGCTTCCCCTTTTTCAAATAGTTTAAACCCTGATCAGAGTTTTCAGTCTTCAAGTTGGGCCAAAGCTTTTCTTAAACTTTAGGAGGAATTTTGTTTTGAAAAGGGTGGAAGAGGGAACACATGTTTCACAGACAGCACCTGATCTTTAGAACTGCAGATAGGAGGGGACAGTGTTCATACAGCCACCCACTCCCTAGTAGTGTGAAAGAAGAGAAGGAGAGAGACTTACTGTCAACATATTTATTTTAGTAGATATCATAGAATTGTAGAGTTGGAAGGGACCCCAAGAGTCATCTTGTCCAACCTCCTGCAATGCAGGAATCTCAGCTAAAGCATCCATGACAGATGGCCACGCAACCTCTGCTTTAAAAACTCCAAGGAAGGAGAGTCTACAACCTCTTTCTGTCTGAAAGTTTTTCCTGCTGTTTAGGTAGTGTCTCTTCAAAGCTTGTGAAAGCTTCATCTCCACGTATGTGCTCTCTGTTATTTTTAGGCCTATATTTTAGTTGTATTTGGAGGAATACTAAAATTCTGTTATTTGCAAATTACACTCTTTTCTCCTAGAAAAAAGTTATAATTTATAGAGGTAAAAGCACCAGGTCCAAAATCAGAATAAACCAGCCCATGACACCCTGCATAATCACTGAAAGAAAAATGCCTTTAGTACCATAGTAGCAGTAACATTCATTCTTGGCACCATTTCTAATCTGTACGGGAAGTCACATGGCATTTCTATTGCATTTTCTTCTGTTACCAGTTTTGAATAAAACATTGTTGCTAAACTATGGGATTAACATCTGGGAGAAGAGCTGCCGTAGCTAAGTAATACCTACTTGGCCTAGTTTTACAGTCTTAAAAAGAGACATTACATTTGTAATTTAGTAATTACTATTGTACTGTTGAGTTGAAAACCTCTGGCTCATTTTACTAGTGTCAACTAGTAATTTGGCCAGTTGTAATGAGTAACAACTTTGAGACATTGTTAATATCAGCAATTAAATTTGTTCCAGAAAGTAGAACTTTTGCAAAAACAAATTCTGCATGAGGTAGATACTATTTTGGGGGAAGGGGGGGGGGGTTCTTTTTTCTTTTTTCTTTTTCTTTTGCTCCAAGTATTTAATTATCTGACATCTGTATTGCATTGCCTTTCATTAAATATCTGACTATTTTTGCTTGTGTTATCTATACAGGAACAAATTTGGCATGTCACTGTTTACTGATCAACAATACAGGCCACTCAACAGTTAGGAACTTGGTCATAGACGTTAGCATGCTGATAGTATCGTTAGCTTCCTTTATATTTTTAAAAGTTGTTTTTAAAGTGCAGTTCCAAATTCTAAACTAAAAAAGGGGAGATTTCTATTGTGTCTGAAATTGTTTGATCTCTTAGAGATTTGATTAGCAAACTTTTGTAGTTTCTCTGCTTAATGGCGTCACTAGTCTGTAGCCTGTAGGCTTACATGGCTGCAGTTAATGGGTTTATTTTATTTCTAATTGTGGGAACTGCTTTAGGCCTTTATGCTAATATTCATATTTTGTGAATTAGCCATGTATTGTTGCAGCCACCGTGCTGGAGGGAATATGATACTATTGAATTCATTCAGCATTTATTTTTATTTTGGTGAACATTTAACTTTATATGTGCTGGTGACCAAATAAAGACAATTGCCACAAGTTCCCTATTCATTTGATTTATGGACCTTGGTGGGCACCAGACTAGAAATAAACATATAGTTTGATGTGCACAGTGTTTTTTTAATTGATCCCCATCTATCCTTACACTGTCCCCATCTGGAAGAAAACCAGGGCTGGCCCTACCATGTATCATGAAAGGGCACAAGATGTTAGCCATTTAATGTATTGTTATTGTATATTGTCGTAAAGGCAGGAGGCATTTGTGGGATCTTTTTGTCTCAGGTACCAAAATAACTTGGTCTTGAGTACTATGCACTTTAACTTGGGGGTCTGGGATACTATTTGCTTTTCCTGCTTAGGTGTTGGACAGATGCAGCTGTGACAGATACATAAAAGGAAGAGACTCGCCTGGCTTGCACTTCATTCCAAACCAGGGAGTGGGAATCTCTTTCAGCCTGAAGCCAACACTTCGTCGTGGGGAACCTTTCAAGGGCAGCATGCCAGTGGTGGGCAGGGTCAGAGGCAAAAAGTGGGTGGAACAATGGATGTTGATGCTTACTTTTGTAAACCCAAAACCGGAGGTTTCTGCACACACACACACACACCTCTCACTCTCCATCCTCCAGTCAGAAAAAAGCACTCAGGGAGGGTGTGAAGCAGGGATGGTGAGAGATGTGGCCTAGGAAGAGGGGGCTGACATGGGGAAGCGTCACAGTCTAGAGAAAGTCCTGCAGATTAGATAAAGAGGTCTGGAGCACCACATTTTGCCACCAAACCTGAGGCTTCCTATCGCTGGTTCATTTCTCTTCCTACTCCTGTTGCCACTGTACTGCCAGACACAACTCTATGGTTTTGTTTTGTTGAAGAGATATGGTTTTGGCTTTGTTGAAGAGATACCAGCCATGAGCCCAGATTTGGATGTGGCACATGGCAAGAGCAGGGAGGGGACAAAGTGCCTGTGATTTTCAGCCAATGCACACTGTGTATTCACCTTTAAACCATAGTTAAGCTTAACTATGGTTTATAATGATGCAACAGCAGAGTGTCTTGTCTTTGCTTGTCAAGTAATCATTATATTGCTATTCTAAGTGGAAGCCTTGTTGTAGATCAGATTTTTGGTCATTCTTTCCCAGTTTTCTTTCTTCTGACAATAACAGATCCCTTGCATCTTAGGCAGAGGTCCTTCCTGCTTTGAAGGAGATGCCAGGGATTGAACCTTGCAAAGTGTGTGCTTCCCTACTAAGCTATGACTCTTAGCTAATACATGTTTTCTGCCTATTAGCTAATAAATGTTTAGAACTTTCACCTGAAATGTAAAAATAGTATGCATTTGGTTAGTACATGTGTGTGCTTTTATCTTGTTTTTGTAGAATGAATGGGCCCAGCTAGATCTGCCAAGGACTTTTCCCACTTCCACTTGCTTGTTTCTGACATATCTGTTTTAATATATTCTCTTTATCTATGTCTGTTTCTTCAAGTACCACAAGGCATCCCAGTTTTCAAGCTCCGCAGGAAACTCTCAGACCCCTTCATCACATGTACCAGCATATCACGGTTGTTAGCTTCACTTCACAGCTTGTGCTCCTGCATACATGCATTACAGTATGCCATAGATGCAAAATACTAAACTCAGTCAAGCTGCCAATCAGTGACTTGGCTCTCAAATGCTGGTGTGATTGTTTCTCATTGCCTGCAGGTTCCTGCATAGAATGTACCACCCCAGCATGCAGGAATTTTTGATGGTAGCAATTCTAGGATGACACATGCATCCACACCCACACAATTAAGTCTTCTGTGGATATCATAAGCATTATAATGGACACCAGACACAGCATAACATTCACTCACTTAACACAGCTTTTGAACTCTTAATGGAAAAAGTCATTGTTACACTGCTGCTTACAACTCCTTTTGGTACTTGTTTAGTCATGGTTGGCTGCACCATTTAAATGTTAGAAATGTCTTGTCTGTGAATTCATTTCCTGTAAGTGGGTGATCTCCTGTGTTGGTCAGCACCTTCCACCTCCTAGACAAAGATTTTGTGCAACATATTCACAAGTCATTATCTAAAGGCAATTCACAAAAAGCACTTACCCAACAAATAAGATTATAATTTAGCATTTCTCTAATGGATGATGTTGGCATTAAGGGGCTTTCCAACTACCTGATCTCAGTATGTCTCAACAGTTGCCTGCTCTCTCTTTTTTCTTCTTCCAGAAAGCATTTTATACATTGTGAATTGTCCCATGTAACTGTAGCATTGAATTGAGAAGTATGTCACTTTCAACAAATAGATACATTACTAAAGATTTTTAAATCCCAACAAACAATCCTGTTGTTTTTCTAAGTACTTGAAAGAAAATGTTTTGAGGTGAAATCTAGAGGCAAAATTGAATGTTAATATTTGCAAAAGTGTGATTCTCCAGCATTTTTGCTGAGGAACAAACCTTGGCTTCCCAGTTGTGGTTTGTTTAGGACAGGGCTGGGAAACTGGATCATCTAAGTCTGCAGGCCAAATCTTGATGCCTGGCAGGCTAAATTAGACCTGTGGGCTGGAGGTTCCCCACTCCTAGTGTGGGAGAAATAAACCACAAGCACTGGCTTGAAAATAATGCTAAATCAGCCACTCTGGTTTGTTTCCCCCTCAAGGGTAGAGGAGCAAAGCTGGAATTGCTTCAGCTGTGTGCAACAATATGCACTTCATTCGCAGATTAATTTATCTAACTTTGGTTTATGGTCAGCATTTTGTCTGAACATGACCAGTGTGTAGTAATTGTGCCCTTGGAAGCTGTGAATTTCAAGTACTGCTAAACAGTAACTTTCAGTGGGACTCAAGTCATGAATGTAATTAACATGTGCTTTTTCTTTTCTTTTTAAGTATAAATACCAGCCTTGGGGAGCTTGAGCAGTGTCAGATATTCAGGGAGTGGTGAGGGAAAGTCTAGTATGGTGTAGAGGTCAAGAGCGGTAGACTCATAATCTGGTGAACTGGGTTCGTGTCTCCGCTCCTCCACATGCAGCTGCTGGGTGACCTTGGGCTAGTCACACTTCTTTGAAGTCTCTCAGCCCCACTCACCTCACAGAGTGTTTGTTGTGGGGGAGGAAGGGAAAGGAGAATGTTAGCCGCTTTGAGACTCCTTCAGGTAGTGATAAAGCGGGATATCAAATCCAAACTCTCTAACTCCTGCCCTCTGCCACAATCCTGGTGAACAGAGCTGGCCCATCAATGAGGTGGAGTGAAGCACTCGCCTCAAGTGACAGAAGTGCAAGAGGCAGCATCCTGCTGCTTCCACCACTGCCGGAACGCTCCCCTCTCTCTGGCAAGAGGGAAGCATTTTGTAGTTCTGCTGCTCATCTTCCCTGACATGCAGAACACCCAAGCTCTTGCCAAGTTCAGTGAGAGAAAGGCAATCCTTCATGTAGCATTGCCACTCATCTCCCCCACTCTGAGGCAGAGAAGATGAGTGGCAGTGCCTTGAATAACATCCTGGTTCTTGCCAATTTCTGTGAGAGAGGGAAATTCTGGTGGCAGCAGAAGTTTGGGGGAGGCACAGTGGGTGGGAAGCAGGGAGTGGCACATTCCCGTTTTGCCTCAGGTGGTGACATGGTACAGGCTGCCGCTACAGCTGCCATTTTCATTAAGTAAGATGTGTTCATTGACACCAGTGAAGATTTCCTTCCTAATATAAGGGGGGGGGGGGTTGATTTCTCTCAGGTTGACAGCAGGGGGTAGAACAATTTAAACTCTCCCTCTACACTCTTAGCAATCCAGCACCTGAGATGGATCCACTTGAGCTGCTTTAAAAAAAAAGTTTTTAAAAAATCAAATTCTGTGTATTAATTGCATTCATACTAGTTTGGCTCTTACGGTAAAACTGTGAGTGTTTGTGACTGGATCATCTGCATATTTTTAAAAGGCAGACATAGCCACAGAAACCTCAGTGTGGATTCCTGGGTGGAATCAACACACATATAAAAACTATTTTGAAAATGTTTTTTTAAAGCGTTTTTTAAAATACATTGAATTTTCCATAAGGCTCACCATCACCATCTAGTGTCACATTATATATTGCACTTAAAACACACTTAAAATGTTTTATTTGCAGCTGTATAGCTGAGTCCTATAGTTGAAATAGCTTCTCCGCCTGCTCAAAGTTACTAGGAAAAGAAAAAAATTAAATTCTTTATGTGTACAATATTGATCTGCATCCCCACATCCATTCCCATGGCTGCATGTACCTTAAAAAAAAAAGACCCAGGAAATCCAATCATGAATCTTCCACTGCCAATTCAGCCTTTAGGCCTGACTTCACATTTCCTTGTGTCAGTTTTTTCTCTTTCTTTTTTCTCTTAGCCAGCATATTATTAATGTGCATATATTCTTTTTAGACTCTGTACTTCAGGTTACACAGAATAGTTTTATACTGTATACGCCTACCTCTTATGCCTGATAATGCAGAGTTCTGTCACGTTGATTTCAACCGCATGCTTAAATCTTCCCAAAGAAGACTTGTTGGATCTAACACTTCTTAATTTTGATGGCTGAAATGTGTCCAAAGAGTCTTTCTGATACCTACTAGATAGATTAAGGTTTACGACATTGGATTCTGGAGTGTATTTTTTAATTAAATGTGACTTAAATAAAGCTACCTTTCTTTTTTTAAAAAAATACACTTTTTATTCTAAAAAATGGGAAAAGGAAGTGTTGAACTGGAATATATGTTCCTAATTCTTATCCTGCCAAGATCAAAGAAACTTTCTTCCGCAGATTATTCTTACTTTTTTAAAATGCCGTATCTGTTTCTTTGTTTTTCCTTGATTTGATCATAGAGCATCCCAATATGTGCATGGTTATTTTGCTTTTTTATATACTGCCGAATAAAGCAACTATAGAAATATTCCCACAGTTTTATCTTACATCTAATCTGGAAATAGTTGTGTGGTTTTGGAAGCAAAATCAAATATATTTGACAGCCTATTTTACAAAGGCTCTAACATGGATGAAAATATGAAGCTAAAAGTGCACATGCTTCTGGGTTGGGGGTGGGGTGGGGCAAGATTCCTCCTTGCAAAGGCTGAAAAGGTGTGAGGCATACAGTGGACCTTCTAGTTGTTGATACGTAACTTCCGGGTTACGAACGTGGCAAACCCAGAAGTGTATACTTCCGGGTTTCGTCATGCATGCATGTACAGAAGCGGCACCTCTGCCTATGGACTTTTCGGGTTGTGGATGGATCCCCGGAACGAATTTAATTCGTATCCGGAAGGTCCACTGTACTTTGAATTTAATCATTTACAATAATTTTATCAAACAGTTTGGGGCTTTTTAACAAGTAAAATATAGTTTGTGGGTACTGGGTTTATGATTTATGGCATGAAAAAAACAACTTGCTGGGAAGTAACAACATTTTCTTTTCTTTGGCAGGTTGTCAAGTTATTAAGCAACAAAAGATCGCAAGCAGTTGGGATATTAATGTCCAGTCTTCATTTAGACATGAAAGATATACAGCACGGTAAATGAAACAAACTTTTATTATATAGATTTTATTCCATGAAATGGCTTTATCTTTTCCTATTGAAAATAATGGCCAGCGTTCTTTGTGAATGATACCTCTGCTGTCTGTCAGTAAAAATATGGAGAACTGACTGAATACTGTATCAGCCTACAGCCTGAAATTGAAATCTAAGGTCTCATATGTTTCCTATGTGGACCTCAGTGAACTGAATGAGAGCTTAGGCACTTCATTCTGTTATGCAGAGGTTTCGAGAATGCTGAATACTCTTCTTTCCTGCCTGTTTAGGGAAAAAAACATTGTTGATTCCAATTTACAATAAGTATCACTGCAGTTTAAACACTTGGTGCCTTTAACTATGAGCACTTTTTTTAAACTCAAATTCTCATTTTCCTTATAAAGTACATTGTGTTTTGCAATAATACTTTCTGAAGACTTACTGGTAGCACAACCTTGAAAGTTTTATATCAGCAGACATCTTTTGGGTGGCTGTAATTCCTCCTTCCCTATTTACATTAAAGGATGGCTTTGCAAAAAGGTGAAAAGTGGAGCTATATTTATACTTGCAGTGTTCTTCATGCCTCCTAAGTCCTTATAATAGATTTAAAGCAGATGGAATGGAGCTTTATAGTGCCAGCTTACCTATTAAATAAATATGGTTTCAAGTATATTGCAGACTTCATAAATCATGAAAACATCTTTCTGACTTTTCTAGCCTACCTGTTTTAATTGTGAATTCCATTTGCTCTATTTTGTGGAATCAATTGCGCACAGGACAAATGCTGGTGTGCACCATCAATTTCTGAGTAACTTTTAATCACAACTTAAGCTTTTGCTAAGTTATTTTCATGGTTACTAAACTTCCTCAAGCTGAAGCATTTAGGCTGGTAGTCACAGATTGAGGCGCCAGTGCTGGCGCCAAGAAGTACTTGGTATTTCTAAAGCTGGCAGATGTAGTTCAGTTAAGTCATAGAATGAAATCTGAAAACAATGATATGGTCCTTTCCTTCAGTCAAATATTCAGCTTGGTTTGAGTTAATAATGAGAACCTTATGAACAAAGGAGTCCGCCTAACATCTGGGTCTGTGGTAAAGCCAACACAAGTTGATTGAAAATTTGCTTGCTTAACATGCAACGCTAACAATAATATGGCATGAATGTCAGTCGCTGAAGGGGTCAAGCAATACTGTGCTTAACCTTTTATCCTATTAGGATTAAGTGCATGTAATTGTTCTATCCTACAAAGTCTCTTGCAGTATTTTTATATTTCCCCTCATTTGTGCTCCGTACTCAGTTCGTTTTCTTGAAGTATGTGTATTTATGAGGAGCTAACATTTTTCGAAACTGTTAGACATAATTCTGTGGTGATACAAGGAGTTCAATGAGTCATAATACACTAAGAGTGAGCAGAGTTTGTGATGAATATTGAAAGGTGTGCAGATAGTAGGCTGAAAACTGAACGTCCAGAAGACATGCCTACCTTTCTACGTATCTTTGCACAGTATAAATCAGCTTCTAATTTTCATTTGCTCCAAACTACTTAATCAAGAAAAAAATCCCTATAAACCATTTTAGTGCTAAAACTGGCAGATTCTCTCCTCCTTTCCTTTCCTGGGATGCGAGAGAAAAGACAATGTCCCCTCAATAGAGGATTGGTTAAACAAATTATGTGAATTCATTTGTTGTTGTTTAGTCGTTTAGTCGTGTCTGACTCTTCGTGACCCCATGGACCAGAGCACGCCAGGCACTCCTGTCTTCCACCGCCTCCCACAGTTTGGTCAGACTCATGTTGGTAGCTTCGAGAACACTGTCCAACCATCTCGTCTTCTGTCGTCCCCTTCTCCTTGTGCCCTCAATCTTTCCCAACATCAGGGTCTTTTCCAGGGAGTCTTCTCTTTTCATGAGGTGGCCAAAGTATTGGAGCCTCAACTTCAGGATCTGTCCTTCTAGTGAGCACTCAGGGCTGATTTCTTTAAGGATGGATAGGTTTGATCTTCTTGCAGTCCATGGGACTCTCAAGAGTCTCCTCCAGCACCATAATTCAGAATCATCAATTCTTCGGCAATCAGCCTTCTTGATGGTCCAGCTCTCACTTCCGTACATCGCTACAGTGGTACCTCGGGGTTACGTACCTGTTCTGTTCCGGGGTGCCGTTCACACCCCGAAGAGTCTGTAACCTGATGGCGATATCACGCATGCGTGGAAGCGCAATATCACAAGCGGCGAAACACGGAAGTAAACACTGCCAGGTTTGCTGTGTTCGTAACCCACGTCGTTCGCAACCCGCAGCAAATGCAACACGAGGTACGACTGTACTGGGAAAACCATAGCTTTGAATTCAAAGAGTTGGCTAAAATGACAGCAGCCATTAGATTTCAGTCGAATCAAAAACTTAAGAAGGAATGAAACTGCTTAGAAGAATATATGACAAGACATTGTTCCAAAATAAATTTATTGAAATGCATGGACTAAGTTCGTAAAGGAGTGGAAAAAATATTGTTCTGAGGGCCAAAAGATTGTTCTGGGGGCCAAAGCAACTAATATATACAACACAATGACAAGTTCAAGATATATCAATGGATGTTGTGCTGTGGTGGAGGGAAGTCACAATAATAGAATGAGATAGATACAGAATGAAAAACGGGAATTTTATTAATGTAATAATTTACACTGTATATTTTGTATACCTTAGAGCAGTGTTTTTCAACCTTTTTTGGGCAAAGGCACACTTGTTTAATGAAAAAAATCACGAGGCACACCACCATTAGAAAATGTTAAAAAAATTAACTCTGTGCCTATATTGACTATATATAAAGTAATTTTTCAATTTTTCCCACGGCACACCAGGCAACATCTCGCGGCACACTAGTGTGCCGCGGAACAGTGGTTGAAAAACACTGCCTTAGAGCATATATTCCATGTTATAATAATTAAACGAAATAAAGATTGAGAAAAGATCCTGATCCAGATCTAATTAACATCATTCACCAGTTTGCTTGGTGGAGTGAACACTCAAAAGATCGCCTTGGATTAACTCTGAAATTGCCTGAGTTCCTCTGACCAAAATTAGAAGAACCAAGTCTATCTGAAGATTCAGAGGGAGGGGGAACACTCGTATCTTCCTACTCCAATTCAAAGGAATGACATGAATGGAATTAATTATGTGACTTTGTTAGTAAAGAATCTGTTTGTTTATATGGTGGTGGGGAGAATAGTTTCATTTGGAAACCCCAGGGCAGCACTTCAAGTATTGCTACAATATTGGGAGGACAGAAATAAGCAAATATGAGGTGGCTGGAATTTCTTGCGATGATCACTACTAAGAGAAAACTTTGTGGACGGGAAGCAGCAGCAGAGACAAGTTGGTGTTCTCTGCCACAATGACCAGGGTATCAGCTGTCACTAAGGGAGGGGCTCACTTCTTTTCTTTTAATATATATTTTTTATTAATTTTCTATTTTAACAGTCCAATAAAACGTTAACAATTCCAAATTACAATAAAATTTTAAAAAACCAATGCTGAATTATACATAATTTGGTGACTTCCCTTGTTCTGGGGTTCAAGGAATAATGGTCTAAGTCCTGCAGTAGTTCTTAATTAATCCTTAGACAATAATTCGGATCGTGATCCTTCATGTTCACAGCCACTGGCTTTTATGACTTACTATCGCATTTGTATATTCCAACCATTAATTTTGCAAGGGGATTAATCCAATGTCATTCCGCATGGAATATTTTTTCTCCTTCCCTGTTGTCGTCCTATTGTGTTCCAGCACCGGCACTTTCCTTTGCTTACGGTTTCTGCTCTCACGTGCAATTCTTACTGCGACATAGATATGGCATCCCGCCATCAGGAAGGGGCTCACTCCTGGCAGCCTGCTTGCTTCCTCTTCATCATCTAGATCAGCACCTCCTAGGCCACTGGACCCCTCCCCATGATCTAGTTCTGGACTATTGCCCCATTTCTCCATGCTCATGGCCAGCCCTGCCAATACGTCTCCCCGGGGCTCATGGGAGTACTGATCATAATGAATTAATTATTTCAGCACTGAATAACATGGTAATGTTATTATTATTATTTTTAATGAACCACACATAATTGAAATCCTCCCCCTCCCCTGCCAAATAAAATAATGATGAATGTCACACTTCTTTCCACAACAAAATTTTGCTCGGTGTCTCTCTTCCATGTGGAAGCGGATGTCAGAGCAGAATTGTCTCTTGAATAATAATAGATGCATGGAAAAGTATTATTAAATGCTGTGTTAGCTTCTGTCATTGTTTCAGCTATTCATGCTGTGACAGGATCAAGGTTATTGCATTTTCCAACCATGCATATTTTGAGAAGTAATATTTCCTGAGTGAACTGTTACTATTATCATTACTGTTCCATCTGGACAATATCATTATGGCGTCTCTACTGCTCCTTTTGGTTTGACACCCATTGTTTTGTAGTAATAAAAAGTGCAGGCAGGGTTCTTTTGGTTAAACTTGTGACATAATTTATGATTGAAAGAAGTTTTAGCCTTGCATTGGAGATTGCTTCTCTATTTCTTTCTACCTAATCATAATATAAAAAACTGCAATATATATACATTGACTTCTAAAATCCAACATAAAATCCAAAAGTATAGTAAGACATTCCATATCTCAGCAATAAATTAAGCTGAGCTACTATTCACAATCCACCATGGTACGCACTACAATAAATCTTATTTCCACACACACACACACACACACACACACCCTAAGTTAGTAACAGGAGTGTGGAAATTCTCCTTGCCTAGATTGAGAATTGCATTTGCAAATTTCCTTAATGAACATCTCAGGGAACACTTGACTGTTTCTGAGAGTTCCTTTGTGGCTCACAATGTTAAATGCATATTTATGGTGCTGTGTGCACGTGCCTTATCGTGTTGCCCTTTGGGAAGCTAACATGGTGGAAGACCACTTGTGAATCCAACTGCTTCAGGCCAAAACAAACATACCTGGAAGCACACACACACAGAGAGAGAAGAGACAGTTAAGAGAATTCACTCAAATACAGAGAAGATACTCGCCAAAGAGCAAGATTTCTTGGTCAGGTGATCTGGTCGTGTGGTTCGCAACAGTCTGTGAGAGTTGCATTTCTGTGTGACCTGACTTGGTCATTCATGCAGTTTCATAGCACTTGAAAGTTTGGGCTGAAATATTGTATTGCAATACTCTTTAAATTGCAGTCCATCTAGACCAGGGGTGGTCAACCTTTTTACACCTAACACCCATTAATGCATATTTCTTGATGGTAAAATTTACTTACCGTCCACCAGTGCTCAATGGAAGGAGGATTCAGCTTGTGCCATAGAACCCCCTACCGCCCACCTAGAATCCTGAAACACCCACTAGTGGGTGGTAGGGACCACGTTGACAACCGTTGATCTAAACTAAGGAGTTTACATTCAATAACTTTTTTGCACATCTAAAGCAGCTTGGTCAACGTGAACACTGAGCACATGAAGAATCTGGTTTCATATTCTGAACCTAAGAATAATTGGGGGAAATATACCCAGAATTTGTAATTCATCTGAGTATTAAAAGTTGGACAAATTTATTTTCTGAACCAGATAATTGCAAACTGGTAAGATCTCTAATTACCTAGTGCAGGGCTTTAGAATAAAAACAAAGTATCATTTTCTTTTTAAAGAACTTAACTATGTTTAAACCCATATTTCCCTCTCTCTTCTTCCTGATAATTCTAACATGGTGTAAAATATGGCCTAGTCATGCTTTTCGCTTCCACCTTCAACAGCCAATGATATGAAGCACAATGCACCTGGTAATGATTGGTAAAGCTCCTCTAGGTATACATTTTCTATTATTTAGTATAAACCCACACTTTAGATTGGTTGATGTCAGTGGGCTTTCTGGTGCTTTGATCAGAATTGGTAACATTTTTGACAGGGATCCATTACAGAATAGGAAAGATTGAAATTACTTTGTCTGGAGATGAATTAATGTTTTTCAGAGAAGTGAAAGTGGTACGATAGAGCTGTTGTCGCTTGTGGTAAATTCACTTCATGGAACTGCTTCAAAAACCTGTCTAGCCATGGTTTACACATGAATTACTGTTGCCTCTGTCAATCATACCACTTCCTAGTCCATGAAAAACTGTTGTCTGACATTAGTAATAAGTAATAATGGAATCGTGGTTCAGGTTATAGGGTTCCCATGTGTCCTCTTTTTCCAGGACACATCCTCTTTTTCATGGCTAGAGTCGTCATAGCAATCCATAGTTAAAAGTAGTTGGCAAATGTGTCCTCCTTTTTGCTCTTCAAAATATGGCCTGTCTCTGCTCCACCATGCTCAAGAAGCAGTATCCTGACAAAACCCTTGTAGAAATGGAATAATGTTTCTCTAATCCCAAAGCTGTTTTATTATTCAAATGCTCCCATGAGAGTGATGAGTGAATCTGGCATATATGAAAAGGGAAGATCACAAGGTCCCAGAACACAGTCTGCTTCCATGTAGAATGACCAGATTAAACAGTAAAATACAGACAAGCCCATGCAGCCAAACCATTTGTTTCAAGACATTTCCCACATGGCATGATTAGTGTTTACAAGTATCTCCAATGCATTATTTCATTAGGAAAGGAGTCTGCTTTTCTAATTTGCTCAGGCATCATGTGGTACAATTTGAACTAATTAAAATGTAGGAGTTCTAAGCCTGTTCTCAATTAATATTCTGGAATAATAAGGGAAAACGTTGTAGTTCTTCATATTGTAATAAATCAACACACTAGAAAACTGGATTTATGTGCTGGTTGTAAAATGGGGTTAATTTTCTAGCAACACTTCTGTATAAGATCAGCCTACATTTGATGGCAATTTCATTGTTTAGTTTTGGGCTGAAATATTGTATTGTAATGCTCTTAAGCGGCAGTCCTATGCTCCCTGGGAGGGTGCCCCAGGGGCTGTATTATGTTTTGGATCTCCTCCTCCTCCTCCAAGGGCGGAAGGAGATTTCCAAACTCAAAGGGGAGTGTATTCAACCTCATACAGCCCATCCTGGCTCTGTGATCCTTGCCTTACTCATCTCAGGGCTCTGACATCAGTTGATGTCAAAAGAGAAGAGGACATGCCAGGACACATTGGCTGAAGGCTCCAAAAGATCCAGAAACTTTCCATTCCCTGAACACATCCCTGAAATGGGGGGAAATATATGCCCAAGGCCAGGGCCAGGTTATTTTGCAACCTAGGCAAGCTACGTGCCATCTTCATGTTCAAAAACAGATGTCTTGTAAAATTATGCAAACTACAAAATAAAAATAAATAAAAACATCAGAAATTTATAATATCACAAAAACTAATTGGTATAAAACTCTGCACCTCAAAGGTCTGCACCCTAATCAGCTGCCTAGTTGGCATAATGATAGCACAGGACCTGTTTGTGCCAGTCACAGAGTGTATTTTCCCTCCCTTTGAAAACAAATCGGAGGGGAAGTCATTCAAAGTAAAAAAGAGGAGGATACCAGAAAGTGGGTGGGAAGGAAGGAAGTTAAAACATGGCTTCCTCCTCCCTTCCGCCCTGCTGCCATACACCCAGCATGGCTGTTCATCTACATTCATTTCTTCCTGCCTTCTTCCCTTTTGGATTGTTCTGCTCATGTTGAACTTATGAAGGAATGGTGTTTGATATGTTAGTCTTGTTACCACTTGGTTGTTCACATAATCATGTTAAAAGACTTAATTGGAAGTGAAAGTGCAAAGTAGCAGAGAGTAGGCTAGCAGCATTCCTATGTAATAGCAGAATTGAAATAGCTCAATTAGCTGACTCAGTCATGCATCGTGCCTAAACTCCAGAGGACAGGAACTGTGTAGGCATTCATCATGGCCTCATAAATGGTACTACAATGCAGTGCTTGCCAGTTGTGTCATTAGGCAATTGTTCCGTAATGGTAGCATGAATATCATGCTTACAACTCCTTCCATGTTTTATATATTTGTGAGGATCATTTTCAACTCCTCCATCCTCTTTTCTTTGTGCAATTGCTACCCCTTTTGCCATAGTCATTTTCTACTGCTGGGTTGTCGATGCCCTTAAGAATGTTTGCAGTGGAATATATATTTTGTCCCCAATGTTAAATAGCAGTTGAAGGACCCCCCCCCCCCTCTTTTTTACACCTAGATCCACTTTTCACATCACTAGTTCATGTATCTGGGGAATAACTTTTGCAAATAACTGAGAATCAGAATAGGCTTCACCTTAAGCCAGTGTGGTGTAGTGGTTAAGAGTGGTAGACTCGTAATCTGGGGAACCGGGTTCGCGTCTCCGCTCCTCCACATGCAGCTGCTGGGTGACCTTGGGCTAGTCACACTTCTCTGAAGTCTCTCAGCCCCACTCACCTCACAGAATGTTTGTTGTGGGGGAGGAAGGGAAAGGAGAATCTTAGCTGCTTTGAGACTCCTTCGGGTAGTGATAAAGCAGGATATCAAATCCAAACTCTTCTTCTTCTTTTTACTACTAGTATCTTAGAAAATATTTTAATGATGTTTCATGTGTTATCTTTTCAAACAGCTTGTATGTCTGCAGTGGCAGTCCTTTGAGCTTCATGGGTGCTGCCCCAGAGGCCTCCCAACTTTGAGGGGATCAATCAATTATTGTATTTGTATGCTGTCTTTGCAAAGTTAAAACTGTGCTGAAGGTAGCTTACAACATATAAAAAATTAGTAACTACAAAAAAAGTAGTCATAATAAGCTAAACATCAAAAAGTCACAACCATATACATCATAAGATCTGGAGGGAAATCATAATTTTCCGGAGGAAAATCCCATCAGCCCCCGCGACTGGTCAATGAAAGCACCAGATGGCCATGTGGACAGGAAACTTTCCCCAACTCTCCTGCCAAGCCGCAACCGTCAATGCTGTCAAAAATGGCAGGTGGTCTTTATGGCAGATCTTCCTTGCCACCAAAAAGTATTGAATCAAATTTGTTTTAAAATGAACTGAGATGCTTTGAAAAGGCATTAAATCTTATTTTACTTAGAAACCCATTAACAGGCAGATTTGGTAGAACTGTGCTCATCTGGACACTTTTGTTTCAGAAAGGTACATGCCAGTCTGAGAGTGACCTGTTTTCTTCACCCATGTTTTTATCACTTGCCAAACTGAAATAAAACTTATCTAAATAATTAAGATAAGCACTAAAGGGCTCTGTATGGTCATATCAACAAAACTCTCAAAAATAGAACTGCAATATAATCTCTCTAGATTAAACAGTCTACAATGGTAATCATGTTTGCATTTAAACATTTTATTCTGAAAGGATTACAACACTGGACTCATTTTTTTCCTCCCTTTCCCCAGACAAGAAGGCGACACACTGACTCAAACAAAATGTATTTGTTCTCTAAAAATTTAACTTGCACAAATTTTATAAACAAACTGTATAGGTGTATGAAGTTTTGGCTGATTTAATCAGTAACTTATGTCTTTGGATTTATATAAGCTTGTTTACTCAAGATGCCTGCATTGGAAATGTTTATACTAAAAATACCTCCTATTTTATAGCATTTGAATTAAAATCTATATCATTGTAACATTATTGCTATGGACTAGTGGGCATGACATAGTACCCCATGAAACTCTTCCTTCCTCTTCTTCATGCATGCAGAGACTAGATATCAATGCTACTAGTAACTCTGTACTGTGATTACTCATATTTAAGTGCATTTTTTAAATTGCTTTGATCTTTTTCTACTGCATCTTAAAAAGTATTTTAGCAGCCTTGGGGACCCAGTGGTATAAAAGCAGGGTAAAATTAAAAAGAAGAGGAAGAAGAAGAAGAAGAAGAAGAAGAAGAAGAAGAAGAAGAAGAAGAAGAAGAAGAAGAAGAAGAAGAAGAAGTTGTTCTTACATGACCTTCACCAATCTCTAAACATAATGGTCATTGGTCTTTCGTTCTGCCTTTACAATAGAATGGTTGTAATTGCATCTGTTAGCATCTCCCTTGTATGGATATTGCCAGTGTTCATCATAATTCTGCAAAATGAAGCAGTATCATTTATTATTTATAGAAGAGGAGCCTACTTGTATCAAAAAGTACACTTTAAAAAAGTATAACCCACCCTTTATTCAAATATCTCAGGATGGGGAACAATAAAATAATGTAAAATAACAACCTGCAACAAAAAAGATCAGATAAAATTCACATTACGGATTGCCATAAAACTGCAAAACAGATTCTAACTGAGCATTAACAATCTCCCAAAGCCTTAATGATTTGCCATGTTTAAGCTAGTGTCTAAGCACTAAAAGATTAGGCACCAGTCAAATTTCAGAAGTGATGGAGTTCTAGTACCTTGAATTCTGAATGGAAATGTATTGACTGCATTTTGCACTAGCTGCAGCTTACAAGTTAATCTTAAACGGCAGTCCTATGTACAGTGTACTACAGCAATCCAGTCAGGAGGTTATCAGGTAATGGATTACTGTGGCCAATCGGTCTCTGTTCAGGAATGGCCATACCTGGCCAAAAGCACTCTGTGACACCAGGGACACTTGAGCCTCCATTGACCAACTTGGATCAAGTAGTGCCCCCGGACCAAGAACCTCTTTCTTTACAGGGAGTGCAAGCCCATAACCTGTGTTGCAGATCAAATTAGATGTCTCAAATCTGCAGAGAAGGGTGGTGTTTGTTTTCATGTAATTTCTCTTTAAAGAAAGAAAAAAAGACCCACCATAGTACATAATTTAAAGTGTAGAAATAAATAAGAATTAGTCATTTTATTTTAGTTTTGTTTTTTGGGTTAGAAATTTGTCAGCCATCATTTACCTTTGTCAAGTCCCGCAAACCTTGGCAGTGAATTTTTGAAAAATTCAGGTTCTTGCCCTCCACAGAATTGAATGTCTGTATACTTTTTTTTAAAGACATTTTTTAATGCTATTTCTAGATTAAGATTTTTCATAAAAGCAGAGAACCGTGTTCATGGTGTCCTTATAACCTAACTTATAAGCAGCTCTCTGAAATATATACACTCTCCTGCATACCTGTGCAGTTGAAAGTACACAGGCCTGGCACCACTGTGTTTGCCATACATTTTCTTATCTCATAAAAGCATTCAATCAAAAGTGTTATGTTGCTCTCTAAGTAATTCTTAGGTAATCTTGATAACTTGAAAAATTAGAAGAGAAGCTGTCATGTATCTTGAAACACAAAAATTAACATTTTTGAAAGGTGGAAACCCAAGACAAACAGCTAAAAGAATGCAGAAGCACTTTAAAAACAGAATATTTTTATACAAATGCACATCCTATATTTAGAGCATAAGCATTTGTCTGCCTTTTGAATATTTGGGAAAGCATATTTTTTCCAATAACTTTAGATTTCTTATTCTGAATACAATTGTTTTTTTAAAAAAAAAACCTTGAGCATTGAGCAATGCCGCCTTGAGCATTGTTTCTTTAACTGTGGAAAAGTGGCATACAAATAAAAAAATGAAATGAACCTGTGACTGGGGACTCTTACCAAGCAACTGGTAGTTTTCAGCGAGCAACCCTTGAATGCTGGAGATGCTTAAATCCCTTTGACTTTCACAGGATTCATTATTATGGTCAGTGTCTATGCTATGGGATGGATCTTGTTAATATCACTGAAATGAGCAAAAAGTCTTTTTTCGTTTAGAAGGATGGGTTGTGATTAATCGTACAGATAATCTCTTCTTCAAGATAGAAAATGAGTGTATCATATGATGCCTAGTTCCTCTCTCCTCTTCCTCTTCCATCCCAGTTTTTATGTTGACTGGTACCAGTTATATTCCTCTCCTCTCTTGTGTTTAGCCTATTTCACTTAATACCTGTAATCTCAGTGAGTTGAGACCGTCACTGAAAGTTCTGGATTGATTAACTACTTTGGTCTGCTTTTGCCAGGCATGAGCAACCTGTGACCCTCCAGATGTTGCGGATTCCAACTCTCATCCGTATAATATGTGGGCTGAAAATGTCCCTCAGTGTTTGGTACCATTTTTTAGAGGTTGGTTTCTAGTGGCAAGAAGTAAGTTAATATTAAAGTGAGAAATGCTGAAAGGCTTTTTGTGGTGGTTTTGTGAGACTTTAAATTTACTCCTATCTAAATAATTTAACATTTATGTGTTTGGTTTTGGATTTATTTATTTATTGAACCAGCATGCCCTTCACAAAGAAAGGGAATGGAAAGAAAGAAAAAAGTTACAACCAGGTAACTTTTAAAATACTCCATGCAGTCAAAAATTAGAAAAGGGAAGGAGTAAAACAAAACAAAAAAGGTTTGAAAGAAAGCTAAAAGAGAAACTTGATTGTCTTAGGAAGTTAGTACATTCCAAAATGAGTGAGTGTTCTTTTCATCTGCTAAAATTCTTTCCTCCAATCTATACATACACACTGGACCCTGCTCAGTGCAATCAACATCAACGTTTCCTTATTTATATATTCTTTTATTATACTGTAACTAAAATTATGTTTCAGACCTGTAGGGGGGAAATGTGATGAGTCCCAGACACTGCATTTTATCACTGAATGCTTTACAGCAATGAGAAACAAATGAGCATGAATTATATTGTCTCTAATCTTGAGGTGTATACACAGAATCATTTAGCAACAGTGAAGGGTACTGATTTATGCAGGATAATGTAATCTGCTGTCAGTATTCTGTCAGGAATAGCCAGTGGAAATGCTCGCTAGGGTGTTTTCCTGGTCACATTTTACCTAAAAACTATACAGATTCACAGTATAGTAGAGTTGGAAGGGAACCAGAGGGTCATCTAGTCCAACCCACTTCTATGCATAAATTTCAGCTAGCTCATACACAAGTGATGGCCATCTAACCTCTGCTTTAAAACTCCCAAGGAAGGAGAATCCAGCACCTCTAGTGGGAGTCTGTTCCACTGTCGAGCAGCTCTTACTGTCAGCAAGTTCTTCCTGATGTTTAGTCGGAATCTACTTTCTTTTAATTTGAAGCTGTTGGTTTGGTCCTAGCATCCACATCAGCACAAAGCAAGCTTGCTCCATCCTATATGTGGCAGTCCTTTAAATATTTGGAGATGGATATCACATCTCCTCTCAGTCTCCTCTTTACCAGGTTAAACATACCCAATTCCCTCAACTGTTCCTCATAAGGCTCAGTTTCCAGACCCTTGATCATCTTGGTCATCCTCCTCTGCACACATTGCAGTTTGTCAATATCCTTCTTAACTTGTGGTGCTCTGAACTTGGACACAGTACTCCAGGTGTGGTCTGACAGAGGTAGAACAAAGTGGGACTATGTTTTGCCTTGATCTGGACACTATACTTCTGTTACTGCAACCTAGAATAGCATTAGTCTTTTTTTGCTGCTGCATCACACTGTTAACTCATGTTAAGTTTGTGGTCTACAAAGACCCCTAGATTCTTTTTACATGTAGTACTGGCAATACAGATGTCCCTCATCTTATATTTGTGCAACTAATTCTTCCTGCCAAAATTTAAAAGCTTACATTTGTCCCCATTGAAGTTCATTTTGTTAAGTTTGAGCCCAGTTCTCCAATCTATTAGTGTCACTTTGAATCCCGATTCTGTCTTCAGCAGCATTGGCTACTCCTCCCAGTTTGGTATCATCTGCAAAATTTGATGAACACCCCCTCAATACCTTCATCCAAATCATTTATAAAGATGTTGAACAACAATGGGCCCAGGACAAAACCCTGTGGCACCCAACTTGTCACTTTCCCAAGTTCATGAGGAATCATTAGTGAGCAGTCTTTGGGTTCGGTCAGTCAACCAGCTACAAATGCACCTAGCAGTTACCTCACCCATCCACATTTTAACAGCTGCTCCACAAGAATATTAGAGGGAATTCTCAAAAGCATTGCTGAAATCACGATAAACTATGTCCACAGCATTCCCCAGATCCACCAAGCTTGTAACTGGGACTATTTTTCAACCAGAACTCACCAGAACTGAGTTCCAGCACCTCTCAGGTGGGTGCCATTGCCATTGTAAGAGAACAAGAGATGCATTCAGAGATAGTAATCATAGCATCCTTTTCTCAGTGCTCACAGACTGTTTAATTATCTGTACTAGAACCTTTCCTGCTATTGATGTCAAGCTCACTAGTCAGTAGTGACCTGGGTCTTCTCCCCCCCCCCCTTTGAAGTTGGGGACAACATTTGCCTGCTTCCAGTCTGCAGGGACCTCACCTGTTCTCCAAGAATTCTCAAAGACAGAGGCTCTGATATGACATCCACAAGCTCCTTTAGTACCCTTGGGTGCAGCTCATCAGACCCTGGAGATTTGAAATCATTTAAAGTAGCTAGGTGTTCCCTTGCTACCTCGTTTCCTATCTTGGGCTTCAGCTCCCTCCTTGCATTGTTTATTCTGTTATCACCGGGTTGTACACTTTTGTGTGAAGATGGAGGCAAAGTAGGTATTGAGCAATTCTGCCTTCTCTCTGTCACCCAATAGCATTTCTCTGCCACACTTGCTTGTTCTTCTTCTTGCTTTGTACATAGCAAAGGAATCTTTTACATTTTTTTAACCTCTCTTGCATGCCTGAGCTCATTCTGATCTTTCACCTGCCTGACTCCCACAACTGTTGGCTACTCATGTGTACTCTTCCTTCATTATTTCTCCTTTCTTTCATATACACACATAAACATACACACACACATACAAACACACACACACACACACAAAATAGAAAGCACAAGGAAAACTAAATGGATGAAAGGAGAAAATTAGGCACCATTGTAGTTTTCCATAAAATCCCTGCCTTTCCATCTGTCAGAAAGCTCAAACCTGCTATTTCCTTGATCAGATTTTAATAAAAATAAAATAAGAGTACTGGTGAAAGAAAGGGCCCTAGTCATATCCCTTTGTTGTTGTTGTTGTTTAGTCATTTAGTTGGGTGCGACTCTTCGTGACCCCATGGACCAGAGCACGCCAGGCACACCTGCACAATGTTAATCCAAAGGAGCAGAACACACACCTGAAATAATTCTGAGATAGGATTGGGAGTTGGGTGGTCATATCCCCAATTTTATCTGCGCTCCCTTTTTTGTTGATGCTTTTCCTTTGGGGGGCATGCTTCATATTGAGTAAGAGAATCAACAAGGTCCACTTTTTTATCTCGTAAATGAGGGAATAATGCAGGGCTACCCAAGCAGTTACACACCACAAGCACACCCTGAAATTCAACGAAAGGATGCGGAAAGTCTGCTTTATCTTACAAAGCCTGAGGTTGAGTTGCAAATATGAACCTGAGCAACTGTAACCAAATGGGAAGAATTTGAAAGAGAGCATTACAGTGGTACCTTGGGTTACATGCACTTCAGGTTACATACGCTTCAAGTTACATACTGTGCTAACCCAGAAATAACGCTTCAGGTTAAGAACAGAAATTGTGCTCTGGCGGCGCAGTGGCAGCGGGAGGTCCCATTAGCCAAAGTGGTGCTTCAGGTTAAGAATGGACCTCCGGAACGAATTAACCAGAGGTACCACTGTAGTTTTCCACCTGATAATCCAAAGCAAGTGAGCCTTTCTTTCACAAAGTTAAAACACCACAACCTCCACAGTTATCACACAAACATGGGCAGCCAGTTCTGGCTTAATGTAACCAGCCTAGATGGATGAGGGTCAAGAGTCTACTTTATATTGCCCACCTCTCAGCCACAAATCATCCTGTCTGCTGGAAGTCTGAGCCGCTTTTCTCATTTGCGAACCCAGTGTATTACAAACAAAATTTGCCTTCTATTGAAATGTTTTTTGAAGTAAGCACCATGACAAGCTTTTAAATCATTCTATATAGTATTCCATCCTGCTAGCATAAATATGAATTTTCATATCTTTGCTATTGTTGAATTATCTTAACTTTCCTCCTTGGTGTCTTTGTTAATCATAATCATCATTTTCTCCTTTTGAAGTTGGGTTGACTGAAATTGCTGTTAGTGTAATGGCTAACTACATTTGTTTTCACACGAAAAGAACAGTAATGGATATCTGTGGCAAAACATAGATTACTTCGGGACCAGAAAAGCATAGTTTTGTATCTGTATGAAATCTTTGGCTTCAGTGCATAGAAGATTTAACCCTTGTCAGGTGTCTTGGAGGTCACTGGTTGATCTATGGATTAATCAGTTTAAGAGTGAAACCCAACCAGTGACAGGTCTCCTGTGTGTGTGTGTGTGTGTTTGGCTGTAATAGACTTGTGATTTTCTATAATGCTTTTAGTCGGACCATGAAACTCTGATGTAAAGCTTATCTCTGATCTTTGACTTTCGCCGTACTCATGGGATCCTATGTGTGTCTTGTAGGGGAATGGGGGCATGGATTTCTTAACATTTGACACCTGGCTCCACCAGGTTCCTTGTCCACAATCTTTGACACAGCACTTTTCCAAAGCATTAATAAACTTTAAGCCGTTAAGCTGTATGACCAGTGGGTCATAAAAAACTATTGTGCTTAGTCTTTTCTTCCCTGATGGATTATCATATTGACATGTAATCCTTTTCCACTTTTGTCTCTCTTTTTCACAGCTGTTGTGAACTTGGATAACTCTGTGGTTGATTTAGAGACTCTTCAAGCCCTTTATGAGAATGTGAGTAACAAGACAAATATATATCATGAATATATACTCATTGTATTATTATTAGCACTTTCTGATTGCCTGAAAACCAGGGCATAGCCATTATGTTGTGGCTATGGGAGTGTTGCTATAATAGAACTGTTTCCTGGTTCAAATCAAATGGAAAACACCATGCAGAAATTAAAAGGTCTGGGAAATTGTGTAACCCCTCAAAGACAGGACATTACAAATTAGTAGACTAAGACATGTAGTCTAGCATAATAGGAAAGCACAGTGGAAAAATTATGTTCCTACACATCAAAAAGTTAGTCAGAGGACATGTGCCAGATCTATTTGGTGCATTTTTAATAGTCAGCTGCTGGTTTTATTGTGGAATAGCTGTTTTACATTTTAATCATTCTTAGCATGTAACAAAAGCCAGTATTAACACACATTAATATACTGTAAGGTCAGGGATTGGTTGGCACTAAATCTTATCTTTCGTCTAACATGAGTATATTTAAAATAATTATTTTAAAATCCATTTTCTTCCTGTATTCACTTTTATCTCTTTATTTAATTGCTATAGTCTACATTATTTTCCCTCCATGTAGCTACTGATCTGCTTTCACTTTAAAGCCACAAAACTGTCTGTTCATAAGTGATACTAATTCTACCTAAATTTAAAGAAAATCCAAGGAGCGTCCAAGCTGAAATGGAAAGCTGAAGTACAGTACACCAATATATGCTTCCCCCCACCTCAAGTGGTTTGGAAGAGTAACTTAAACATATTTTTAATGGATTTCCTACCCCAATGCCTAAACTAAGTCCATAGCTCAGACTTCAGCCCCAAAATGATGTCAGTTTATAGTCCAAACTTGCTTTCTGGAGGAGATGGAGAAGAGAAGAGCATGCTCTTTTGCCAAAAGCGTTTTCAACCTTCCTGTAGGATCTCTCTTTCCTAGTCATTGTTCCTAACAAAATAAATTCTTTCCAGGGCCACTAATGGAATTCCAGCAGCCCTGATTCCATCCCTCTTCAAGCTTACAACAATACATATTGTCTTTAAAAGTACAGTCCCTGTTAAAAATTAGTTGCTGAGCATGGCTGTCTATTAGTTACTAAATGTGAATGAAAGCATGTGTAAAAAAGGATATATTCTAATGCTTTCAAGAAGTTTATAGGTTCCAATAGGTTTCCTGTTGGGGCCATTACCGAAAAGGTTTTTTATGTGCTTGTGCACCCTGGATGTTGAGATGGGTAAAGGGAGCCCTCTTTGTTGTTCCACCACTCTCAGAAGCTCAGAGCTAGGTGGGAGTGCTGCCCCAGGAGAGGACATTCTCTGTGGCAGCCCCCTAAGCTGTGGAACTCCCCATAGAGGTCCATCTGACATCTTCATTATACACCTTAGGGCCAATGCTGAAGGCATACTACTTTACCCTGTTTTTTTGTTTGTTTTGGTTTTACATCCATGATGTATATTTTAGTTCAACTTTATTTTTGTGATTGTTTTTAACATTGAGTTTTAATAGCTGTAACCCACCCTGGGGGCCATAGGGTGAATGGCAGGTTGTTGTTGTTGTTTCTTGTGGCATAGTGGGGGTTTAAGATAGCTCTTCTGATAATATCAAAGGATGATAGGGTAAATAATGGGAGGGGTGATAGGTACCCACTGTAAAATGGCTTAATAGCTCATCACTAGCACCCTTAATTGTCCCTAACAGCAAGAAAGAGATGCATGTAGGGTAGAAACATAATATAAATACCTGCTTTTTAGCCTTGTTGTGATGGTGACACTAGCTGTTAATCAGGGAAGTAGCAATGAAGCTGTTGAAAGGACCTGTTCAGGCTACTATGGCAAAAATATTCATAGAGGCTTGCGCTGCTTTGTCTATTAAACATAAAAGAAAGAACAACAAGCTGGAGTGAAAATAATCTTCTTGGCGAGTCTCTTAATCTTAAACTTTTTCAGAACTGTAGCAGGGGGGAGGAAACATCACTGCTTTGCTCTTGTCTTTGGGGTCCACTGCCTTGAGAGCCTGGGGAAATGTTGACATCTTCCCTGGATTTATGAGTTGCTACTGCTCTTGCTGTATGGAGGAGAAGACAAGAGGAGCTTGCCAAGGAAGCTACTGCTGTGGATATCACTGCTGGAAAAGTGGGCCTAACTGGAACTCTGATCTGCAGCTGGCGCCATCTCACCTACATTTTCTGCTAAAAATATAGTGTCTCAAATAATTCTTCCTTTAGTTTAACTCCTCTTCAAGGAGGGAGTTTTCTCTTTCACCCCCAGCTTTCCCTCCAGAACAAGGAGGATTCTTTTTCTGCTGAAGCCCGAAAAGAATTGCCCAGGTTTTCCTGCTCCATATTTCAAAATCTTTTATTAATTGCACAACCTTTCCTGTTACTTTTCATACACTGCATTCATTAATTGTCACATCTGAACATTCTTTTTACTACACAGTTAAAACACTGCGGTACTAGTTCTCAGACGTTCTATTTGATCTCTGAAACATATGGGAGCATTTGTTTTATGATCTTTCTTCAAAATGTAATCACTTTTTTCTGATTACATATGTTTGGCATGGCGCTTTTCCTTCGAGATGTGAAGAAGTTGGGCAGCCTCCAAGTCTAAACACACCCTAATTTCAAAAGCCACAATCCTGAGGGCTTAATTCCTGTTTACTAAGGAATTAAAGACTTGTTAAACTGCATAGTTACTGAATACATCTTAGACATTTTCTATTTTCCAGTGAGAAACCCAGATTTAGGCTTATTGTTCTGTGTTATTGGGGATAGTTATGGACATCATAGTACCATGGGTATTCTTCCTCTTCCTCTTGTCCTCCTCCTCCTCCAGTCTCTGTGTATTTGCTGAATGGTTACTGAAGAAGCTGTTACAGTAACATGGAATTAAAGAGGCTCTAGTGTTTAACGTAGAGAAGAGGAGATTAAGAAGCTACATGATTGTGGATACCTGAAGGACCCATGAGCTGCTGCTGGATCACACTGTTGACTCATGCCGAGCTTGTTCCTTTTCACATGTACTTCTGTCAAGCGAGGTGTGCCTCATCTTATGTTTGTGCCGCCAGTTATACCTGCCTAAGTGTAGAACTGTTCATTTGTCCCTATTGAAAATTATTTTGTTAGTTTTGGCTCTCCAAACTGTTCTCCAGGTCCTCTCAAATCCTAATTCTATTTTATGCAGTATTAGCTACCCATCCCAATTTGGTGCCTGCAAATTTTGTGAGCATCGCCTCCATTCTTTCATCTAATTCCTTTATAAAAATGTTGGACAATACCAGGCTCAGGACAGAATCTTGCATCACCCCACTTGTTACTCCCCACCCCCAGGATTATGAGGAACCTCCTCCTCTCCTAGACAAAGACTCATTATCATAGATTGTTGTTATCTCTGAATACAGCTATTGGGTATAAAATGATGGAAAGTGTATTTAATGTAGCAATTGGGGAAGGAGTGGCTCTTACACACTTTCTGGTTTATCTTATTCCCCCCTCCCCTTACATCACAGTCTGCTATCAGCCACCAATAAAAGATGTGCTGTGATTAATAATACATAATACATATGTATATGTGAAGAACAATATATTTATGAGCAGTCAAGGATTTATGAGATGAGAGTTCTGAAAAGTGTCTTGCAGGAGACTCCCACCCAATTGGTTTTACTTTCCTACTTAAAGTATATTTGATGGGGAACTGTGCAGGAATATTATCTTGTGTCTTGTTTGCTGTACTATATTACAATTAGCTTGTGCCATCAGTTTTCTATTTAATTTATTTCAATGTATTGTTTCAAAGATGTTTCAAGTGTAATCAGGAGCTAATGAAATTTTATGTGAACAATATGTTGAATGTTCTCTTTGACAAAATGCTCTTGAGGGGAATAGGAATGTCCTTTTTATTTCCTGAATTTGGCTTCAATTTTATATACATGCACACAGAGAGAGACAAATATAACCAAAATTAGCTTTGGAGACTTGACACTTGACGCAGCCCACAAATAGTGTACCAGAAAACTTAGCTCATATTGCAAGATGCAGGAGAAACATTTTACTGAATCTCAACTAGATCATGCATGGCAGATCGCCATACAACCTCTGCTTAAAAAACCTCCAAGGAAGGAGAGTCCACCACTTCTCATGGGGGTCTGTTCCACTGGTGAATAGCTCTTACCGTCAGAAAGTTTTTCCTGATGTTTACTTTAAATCTGCTTTCTTGTAACTTGAATCCATTGGTTTGTGTCCTAGCCACTGGAGCAGGAAAAAAAGCTTGCTTCATTCTCCATGTGACAGCCCTTTACATGTTTGAAGATGGCTATCATATCTCTTCTCAGTCTCCTCTTTTCCAGGCTAAACATACCTAATTCCCTAAATCATTCTTCATAAGGCTTGGTTTCCAGACCCTTGGTCATTTTGGTCACCCGCCTCTCCACATGTTCCATCTTATCAATATCCTTCTTCAACTGTGGTGCCCAGAAATGGACTGAATATTCCAGGTGTGGTCTGATGAAGGCAGAATAGAGTGGGACTATTACTTCCCTTGACCTGGACACAATACTTCTGTTGATGCAGCCTAGAATAGCATTAGTTATTTTTGATGCTGCATCACACTGCTGACTCATGGGGGTCCCTTCCAACTCCACAATTCTATGATACTATGGAACGTGTTGGCTCAGTGCAACATAGGGCAGCAGAATCCTATTTCCCCACCTAGTCACTTGTGCTGCCTTTGAAGGTAGGGCAGCACACTTGAAGTGGCACCTATGTCCCATAATCCTAATCTCTCACTGCAGATTTTCCTGTGTTTATTAATGAGGCTTTGAAGTTGTACTGAAAGCATACTTCCCTCTTTCCTGTAATTCCTGTTTCTCTCAGGTTGCCTGTAGGCTAACAAAGATTGGGTCTCAAGGGATCTGAAACCCAGGTCATTTCACCAGACCAGTGGCACAAATTTGAATAGAATATTGGGGGCGTGCTGACCCACCCCCACCCCATCAGAAGGACAGAAGGATGTAGGGAGGCTGAAACCGAGCAGGCACAGACCAGGGTGAAGCCTCTTGGCCCCAGGGAAGACTATGCCACCTCCCTCCCCTCACCTGGCGCTTCCAAGGCTTGGGCGGCTGGGCTCTGAGCATGGGAGGCAGCCCTGCTCAGGCTGGAGCCGACACTGAGAGGCTGAGTCAGGGGGCTTGCTGGGGGACGACAGCAGGCCCAATCACACACCACTCCCTTTTCTCCCTGCCCAGATGCCAACAGGTGGCAGCCAAGTTACCTCCATGGCGGGGGGCTTGTGGGGTGCCAGGTCCAAGCTGAGGCCTCTGGAGAGGAGGGAGGGGGCCCAGGAGACTGAAAAGTGGGTGGGCAACCAGGCACCTTACCTGCACTCTCTTTCAGCGGAGAAGGAGGCTGTTGTGGCTTGGCATGGTCAATTGGGGAGATGCCCCCCAAAATGGGGGAGGGGGTCTGGGCTCCTTAGAGTTGGCAACTATACACCAGACCAAAGACTTAAAATCTTTTGAAACGGTCAGCAATGACTCTCTATGTAAATGCACTTTATCAAGTAACATATAGGGAGTTGCTTCTTCGGTCTTCCCCCACCTAGAACCCTTCCTGCATGTGGAAAGTTAACACATCATGGAGTGTAGTTAGTGTTCTCCCCAAGGGTCAATTTAGAAGTTGGATGGAAGCCTTAGGACTCACACCCAGAGATATTTTGCTGTTTTCCAACAGCACTGAATCCAGGAGCACACCAAAACTGTGGAGCTGCTTCTTCCAGGAGAGAACAATACCACCCAGAGCAGGACATCTTCCCATCTCCCAGACAAAACATCTCTGATTTTTCAGTATTCAGCTTCAGTTTATTAGGCCACACCCAACCCATTACTGCCTCCAAGCACTGGTCTAACACTTCAACTGCCTCTTCTGATTCAGTTGAAAACAGAGATGGAGCTGGGTGTCATCCACATATTGATGACACTTAACTCCAAATTTCCTAATGACAGCTCTCAGGGGGCTTCATATACAGGTGAAACTCGAAAAATTAGAATATCATGGAAAGGTTCATTTCTTTCAGTATTTCAACTTAAAAGGTGAAACTAATATATGAGATAGACTCATGACATGCAAAGCTAGATATGTCAAGCCTTTATTTGTTATAATTGTGATGATTATGGGGTACAGCTGATGAGAACCCCAAATTAACAATTTCAACTTTGGGGTTTTCAGCAGCTGTACGCCATTATCATCACAATTATAACAAATAAAGGCTTGACATATCTCGCTTTGCATGTCATTAGTCTATCTCATATATTAAACTCCAGTAGCTAATGAAAACAATTGGTTACATAAATGGACTTTTCTACGATAATCTAATTTTTCAAGTTTCACCTGTAGATGTTAAATAGCATAGGGGGAAAGATAGAATCCTGTGGGACACCACAGGACAGCTCCCGTAATGCTGAGCAGCAGCCGAATGACTGCTTTCTGGAAATGGCTCTGGAGATATGAGCAGACCCACTAAAGCACAAAATAAAAAAATAAAAAAATCCTTCCAGTAGCACCTTAGAGACCAACTAAGTTTGTTATTGGTATGAGCTTCTGTGTGCTTCTTCAGATACACTGAAACAGAAGTCACCAGACCCTTATATCAGAGGGTGGGGAGGGGTATTACTCAGAAGGGTGGTGGGAATGGGTGATTGACTGATAGGTGTGGTAAACCTGTTGACGACTGTTAACGACTGCAATTGGTCTTACAGGAAATAGCAAGGGGTGAGGTGAGATGGCTAAAAATAGCTTTATCATGTATAATGAGATAAGAATCCAATGTCTCTATTCAGACCAGGTCTCTCCATGTTTTTAAGTTTGGTAATAAGTTGCAATTCAGCAACTTCTCATTCCAGTCTATTTCTGAAATTCTTTTGTAATAAGACAGCTACTTTGAGATCTTGTATATAATGTCCTGGGAGATTGAAATGTTCTCCTATTGGTTTCTCTGTCTTGTGATTCCTGATGTCAGCTTCAATGCCATGACCAGACCTAAAGCCAGACAGGCATCTGGGCCTGGGCAAGATGTCTAATTTTCTCCCCTCTCCTCCCTGACCAGTGGTTGGGCCCTGCTCTTTGGTGGCGACCGGCACCGGCATCGACATAGGAAGAGTGGAAGCTTTAGGGGTTGTGAATCCTGTGTGGAAAATTTATACAGTAATTGATTTTGTTTTTGTTTTTGTTTTTTTACTGTCACATTTCTGTGGTCTCATGCTCTCTGAAAGATTGAGCCATCAGGACTAACACAACAGACACTGCTTTTAAACTATAATATGAGATATCATGATCCCGGTTGTACTTTCCTGTGCCCAGCTCTGTAGTATGTTCAATTGTTATCTCATGGAGGCTATGTAATTTAATTATTAATACAACCCCAAAGTCTATACCAAACATTGCTTTTGCATATACTTCTTCAATTCAGAATGTATTCAAGCACTCAGTGCTCAAAACTCAGATGTTCACTGTTACAGGTAGGTAGCCGTGTTGGTCTGCCATAGTCAAAACAAAATAATAAATAAATAAAAATCCTTCCAGTAGCCCCTTAGAGATCAACTAAGTTTGTTCTTGGTATGAGCTCATACCAAGAACAAACTTAGTTGGTCTCTAAGGTGCTACTGGAAGGATTTTTATTTATTTATTATTTTGTTTTGTCAGATGTTCTCTGTTATAGAAAGGGAGTGTGTGTGTGTGTGTGTGTGTGTGTGTGTGTGTATTACAGCAGGCACATGGGTTTATTCAGCTTCAGTGTTTGATGGGTATTATACTCATGTTAAAATACTACAAACGTAATGCTACTTAAGGAAAAACCCGTCTGCTGTTACAACACTTTGACCTCTAAAATAACTGTTGCTCTTTCCTTTGAACAGAATACTGTTGAAAAGTGGAACCTGCTAATAGAAAGTCACATCAATATTAGAGGGAAATGAGATTTTTGACTGTGTTTGTTTCATCTTAAGTGGAGCAAATCTTTATGTAAAAGGGGATTTGTTTAGCATTTTACTAACGTTCATCTCCCATGGTTTTGGAACCAATTGATAAATAACTCACTTAAAGAATTCCCCCCCCCACCCTCCAAAAACAAATATTGACTCGTATATCAATAGTGTTGAAAACTTTGATTCAGGTCATCATGCCTTACTTTGTTAAATGTGTAAATGTGTTTTTGGAGACCAGATTGCCCTAAGGTACAAGCAACTATCTAGTGAAAAAAAATGTGCTTAAGAATGACACTAGATCCAGGAAAATATATGAAAAGCTCAAAAGGTGTGGTGTAGTGTGTGTGTGTGTGTGTGAGAGAGAGAGAGAGAGAGAGAGGGAGAGAGAGAGAGAGAGAAGACCATGAGTTGTCTTTATGTATGCTTGAATGAATAGATCTCTTGCAAACTATTAACAGTCATAACATTTCATTTAGAGAAGTTTTGTTCGGCATCAAACATTCTTGCATGTAACATTCTTTAATAAACTAAGTCACTGAAAACATTGAAACCATCTATATAAACAGCTGAATTTCTTAATATGAGGAGTCGTAACTGATTTTAATTGATTAACTTGTTATGAGCATTATATAATTTCTTTTATTTGTATTTGTATCCTGCTTTTAAACCATTATGTTCCCTCCACCCCCCTCTCTTTGTCTGTCTTTTTTTAAAGAGAGCACAATCAGATGAACTTGAAAAGATAGAAAAACATGGCAAGTCAAGTAAAGAAAAGGAGAATGCCAAGTCTTTGGACAAACCTGAACAGTAAGGACCCTATGGTTGGGTATTCTGTTGGGCTGCAATGCTACCTTCTGCTTTGTGGGAGAATAATTTACCTGTGAAGTTCATATAATAAATATAAACAATACTTTTCATTAACTTTGGCAGGTTTCTTTATGAGCTGTCCCTCATTCCCAACTTCTCAGAACGAGTCTTTTGTATCCTGTTCCAGTCAACGTTTTCTGAAAGCATTTCCTCCATCCACAGCAAACTTGAATTGTTGCAGAAACTGTGTGAGGTAGGTTAACTTTGGACCATCTGATGTGAGGGCTAGATTTGCTGATATTTAATCTTCTTGTTCAGCATACTCATATTTCAAAAGTTTTATTTACTTTAGCTGCTCATTAAATGTGAAGGATAGCAGTCCTGCTGAATGGAACATTTTATGATTGTGCTTCAAGATCAAAGCAAATCTTAAGATTTGGCTTTCAGTGCTAAAATATAACATCACAAGTCTGTAGCCAATGCACACCAACCTCTAGAGAATAATGTACCTTCTTCCTGTGCCAAAGCAAAATCTCTTCTGTCTGTAACTGATGCTGCCTTCCCTTTAGCATTTTCTAAACAAACACTATTTGGCCTTTTCTCTTAATGTGTGTGTTATTTTTTGTAAACATCCTTTCTGTTATAATTTCTAATAATCAGATTGGAGTAATTTGGTGACATTGACATTAGCTAAACATCTTGAAACTTAACTACAATAAGAATCTATGGCTGCTATCCTATATCCTTTTAATCTGGGAATAATTCCCATTGAACTCAGTGGGAGTTACTGTTAAGTAGACACATATGAAATTGTGCTACATTTCCTAAACATTCTTCTACAAATTTAACAAGTTCTGTCCCTTAATGGAAACCGGGAAACCCTGATGATGGTGATGGTGATGATAGTAGTAATAATTTACTTATACCCTGCCCATCTGGCTGGGTTTCCCTATTATATATGTGTATATCTTGAAGATGAGTGACCTTAATGATACCAAATGATTAATAAGTACTGATATTCCTGTGTCAGGGAAGGGCAGGGGGTGGTGTTAAAAGTTTCAGCATTTGAACATTTTGGTTTTATTTTATTTGTAACCCGTGAATAACAGTTAAGTCCTACAAAATAGTTACCATTGAGGTTTTATTGAGATAATCATAGCATGAATATGATATGCAAAAGTAAGTTACAGCATATATATTTCTTATAACAAACAATCATTTTCGCCATTGCCATTGTCTATTATTTCTTAAATGAAACCAAATATTTCTGATGAAGAATTTGCTCTGTATTTTGTTTTCTCAGACACTGAAGAATGGCTCAGGAGTTATGCAGGTCTTAAGTTTGGTCCTTGCTTTTGGGAATTACATGAATGGTGGAAACAGGACAAGAGGACAAGCAGATGGCTTTGGGTTAGACATACTTCCCAAACTAAAAGATGTCAAGAGTAGCGTAAGTTTGGTTCTTTTCAGTTGTTGTAAAACTTAATATTGTATTCTTTAGCTCATAGATTCCCTGTAGTTACCTCAGTCATTAAATAAATGGTTGATCACATCTGTTATGTTAAAGTCTTGTTTCCATACTCTTTTTTTTTAAAAAAATAATTTTTATTACTTTTTCAATTTTTATATTTCAAAATAAACCTCTTCCATTATAGCCATCCATTCAACTTCTTCCCTCCCTCCCCTTCCAAGGTTCTTTTAATTTACCCACCATTCCTGCATATTTTTATATATCCCCCTAATTCAGTTCTCCCATCTTACATCCCTTTTAAATATGTTATACTTTTGAATTTTCCTTAATACTTCCAGCATTTTCATCTGTACACAATTATTTACTACATACTCAATGAAAATTTTCAGCTCCTCTTTAAATACCTGTGATTCTTGCTCTCTTGTTCCGCTTGTTAGACCTGCTAACTCTGCATATTTCTATCATCATAAGTTACCAGTCCTCCTTGCTAGGGACCTCCCTCACCTTCCATTTTTGAGCTAACAGGATCCGAACCACTGTTGTTGCATACATAAATGTCTGAACCATTCCTAACAGAAATGCCTCTGGGGGTTTTTTGGGGGGGGAATGTTGTTTTAAACATTTTCCCCCATCTCATTATATATCATCTCCCAATATTCTTTAACTTTTTTGCATGCCCACCACATATGAAAAAGCCCCTTCCATTTCTTTACATTTCCTGCACAAATTTGATTCCACTTTATAGTTTTTAGCTAGTCTACTTGGAGTTCAATACCATCTATGAATCACTTTCATGTAGTTCTCTTTCAACATGTAGCATGCAGTAAATTTCTTTCTTCCAGACTTTCTCCCAGAGGTTTAGTTCTATAGTATAAAGGTAAAGGTAAAGGAACCCCTGACCATTAGGTCCAGTCGCGGATGACTCTGGGGTTGCGGCGCTCATCTCGCTTTACTGGCCAAGGTAGCCAGCGTACAGCTTCCAGGTCATGTGGCCAGCATGACTAAGCCGCTTCTGGCAAACCAGAGCAGCGCACGGAAACACCGTTTACCTTCCCGCCGGAGGGGTACCTATCTATCTATTTCCACTTTGACATGCTTTCGAACTGCTAGTTTGACAGGAGTAGGGACCGAGCAACGGGAGCTCACCCCATCATGGGGATTCAAACCGCCGACCTTCTGATCAGCAAGCCCTAGGCTCTGTGGTTTAACCCACAGCACCACCCATGTCCCGTTCTATAGTATACCCTATATCAATTGCCCAGTGGGTAATTGAGGCTTCAACCAGCTTGTCTTTTATTTCCCATCGAATAATAGCTTATACATTTTAGATAATAGTTTTTCCTTATTCTGCAGTAACTCTCAGATTGTGAGCTTTCATACAAAAATCCATTGTTTTCATCAGTGTCTATGGCAATTTTCTTCCTGTTCAAATGTGATGTCCAGCACACTTATGTTGGCAGACCCAACAATGGGGAGAGCCAGTATAGACTTTACTGCAGGAACTTAATATTGGATCATTGTGGATTGGAGCATTGTTTGGTGTGAAGGCTTAAGTAGCTTCATTTATACTTGCTGTGTCCTCAGCACACTTCTTGAAATTTCAGAACATGCTTTAGGGATCACCTATGAAAATGACAACCCTCCTTTTCTACATAGTGAAAATTGTACTGAAATTGTTGTGTTTTATCATTACATCTGCATATTTTCCAAAATGAAGCTGTATTGCACTTTGAATTTCATGCAGGTTCCTTTATTAGTGATTCTAAATTAAATTGTTATGCTTTTTCTTTCCTTTTTAAGAAAATAAGAAAGGTTATTCTTAGTCAGACCATAGTTCCATCTTGCCCAGAAATCTGTTTCCAACAGTTGCCTCCCAGAAATTCTCAGGGAAATTTACAAGCAGGGCATAATGGAGAATTTTATCCAATGTTTGTCACTAGTAACAGGAGGTATACAGCCTCTAAATTGGCCAATGTTTTAACTGTCTTGGCCAATAGGCTTTGACTGAGTTTTCCTTAAAGTAGTTGTCTAATATCTATGCATAGTGACCACCATAACATCCTGTGGCAATGAGTTTCATAAACTATGTGTGTGATTTGCATGAAGAAGTACTTTGTTTTGTCCTCTTTAAACATATTGTCAACAGTTCATTGGATAACCTGCCCTCAAGCTCCAGCATTTGTTTCCTATTAATTGCATTACTGTTCAGTTATAAACAGTATCCAGTGGTTTAAGTTGAAGCAGACAAAGTTCAGAAACTTTCAGTTTAAGGAATCATTAATAGAGTTTTACATTCTGTCCATTGGTATCCCTATCACCATTAATTTCTCTGTCATTGCCCTTTACTATCTGAAAATAACAGCTAGATATATATGAAACAAAGGATAAAAGAAAAGACTGTACACATGCCCTCATATTTTGGGCATTCAACACTCCCTTTAATTCTCTGTTCATATGCATGCAAGATTGGACTCTATTTCCTTTAATCCTGATTTAATATGTCAGCTCTTGCTTCTCTGCTAACATAGCAGCTCCGAGTTATAATGCTCTTGTCCTCTTCCTAAGTTTCCTTCATCTTCTAGTTTAATGGTTCACCAATTGTATAAAAAATAGAAATGATGAGCAAAAATTCGATACATTTTATGCACAATAGTTTCATTATTTAATTTTGCCCCTGTACAGGACAACAGCAGAAGTCTCCTGTCATATATTGTCTCATATTATTTGCGTAATTTTGATGAGGTAGGTATAAATTTCTCCATTTTAACTTATTTTGTTTTGATTTTCTTGCTTCTGTCACTGAAGCTTAATTCCTTGTCTTCTAGTGGTTTAAGTGTGACAATATGCTCTGCATATAGCTTTGATTGACCATTATCTGCTAGGAACGTGGATATATTTTTGAGGTGAAATGTTGTTGCTGTTGTTGTTATGGTTATTAAATTAGATTTCTAACCTGCTCTTCACCCTAAGGTCCCACAGTGGGTTACAACAGTATAAAATACAATAAGCAAAATAACATGGTGTTGTTTATTTAAAGAAAAACTACCAGAAGGGTAGATTGAAGCTTACCCCTCAGTGGCGTCAGAGACATCAGCCAAAACAATCCATTCAAGATTGTACATGCCATCTACAACAAAAACTAATACTTCATGCATAAAAATTGCATACACTGAAATTAGAATTGGAAATTGCATTCTCATGTTACCCTGGCATATCCGTATTTTTGAGAAGGCAATGGTACTAGCTCAGGCCTCCTTCCCTGAGAAAATGTGTACATCATTTTTGCATAAATGAATCTGGAAATAAATTTCAGGTCATATTACTACTGGGCTTAATGGGCACAGGGAGCTTCAACGCAGGGATGAGAAAGCTGTCTCTTTCCCCTGTACAGAGGTTGTTAGCTCAGTGGTCAGGGGTGATGGCAGTTGTAGTCCAACAACATCTGGATGGCTACAGATTTCCAGTCCCTGTTCTTGTGTAACTATGCCCTGGTCTCCATCTGCTTTACAGCTGGAAAAATACAGCTATCCCACTCATCTTGAGGCTCTGGCCACTCTACTCTACTCTACCATTTTGAATATAGTTGGAGACTAGTTCATCTTTTCCACCAGCACACAATGAGCTACCAAGTGATATTGCCCATTTGCTTGTTGGATTCCATTTGTCTGCTATTAACAAGCCTATACCTTGACTACTTAGATACTATATTTGCTTTAATAAGTAGGTGTTAAAAGTAGAGCTCATATCTCAGTTGCTAATATTTTAATATTTTAATGTTATTTATTTTATGCTTTGTCAGGATGCTGGAAAAGAACAATGCATCTTCCCTCTTCCAGAGCCACAGGACCTTTTTCAAGCTACTCAGTTAAAATTTGAAGAGTTTCAGAAGGATCTCCGCAAACTTAAAAAAGACTTGCGAGGTACATAAGTTTGCAGTCCCTTTTGAGAAACATTCAGAAGATTTTTCTCTGCGTATCTAAAGTTTGAAAGATATGATGCCCATAAAGCCAAATGTATGTCACAGATATGAATAAAAGCCTTCAAGTGAATGTTATCAGCAACTGATTGCAAAACTAAGCTTCTACAGTAGAGAAAACAGTTATTCTACATAAGCCTTTAGAATTGCACTTCTCATATTTAGAGCTTTTCAAAAATAACTTATGTGGTTTGTCTTGAGAAGGTGAATGGGCTGTGAGGGAAGTCTTCATTTTCTGACATATCACTTAGAAAATCTGAAATAACTTACATGGAAAGCATGGCACAATATTTAAGACCACAGTTTAATATATAAATTGTTAAAAGTGCCAGAGTATTCTTGATGGGCTATTTAGGCTGCAGTCCTGGAAATAAGTTCTTCTGAACACAGTGGAGCTAATTTATGATTTAGGATTGTTCTGTTAATCTAGCTCTCCAAATCAGCAGGATGGTCTTAAACCACAACATATATTCAACAAGACAGGTGTTTATTTAACCATAGACAGTTGCTAATATTCTTGTCTTGGTGATTGAACATGTCATTACAAGATGAATCTGATTTTCTAGATATATTTCAGACGGGTTTCAGATCCAGTTTGGAACTGAAACCGCCTTTATTGTTCTCTTGGAATTCTTATTGGCTTTTGATACCTATGACCACGGTATCTGTCCTGAGATGGGCTGTTAGAGATGATGCTTTGAAATGGTTCTGCTTTTCCAATTCCAGAAGCTGGTGTTGGATCCTTTGGGAAATGTTCTTCAGAGTCCCACAATTAAAGATCCTGGTGGATTTTTATTTTAAGTGTTCAGTAAGCACTGAAATTCAGTAGGGATGGGGGCCTGTCTGACCTCAATTGGAAGGGAGTTCCAGAAAATTGGGCCCACAGTGCTGAAGGCACACCTCCTTGTGGATACAAGCCAAGTATCTGAGCCATGGGGGACCACTAACAGAGACTCCCCTGAAGTACACAGTGATTGAGCAGGGCTATAAGGCATCAGATATCATGGACCTTGTATTAAGGACCTTGTAAATTAATACAAGAGTCTTGAACCTGCCCCTGTAGCATGTGGGCAGCCAGTGCAAGCTTTGGAGCACAGTAGTGTCTGTCCCCAACAAGTCTCGCCGCAGCATTTCACATCAGCTAGAGCCTTGGGATGAGGCCCAAGAGTCACCTCACATAGAGCACATTGCAATAATCAAGTTCTGAGATTGCCATTATTAATGGAGATTTCCCCTGCTTCTCGGTTACACAAGCCAATCTGAAGCCATGTAGTATCTCTCAGTTGCTTCTGGCTTAATATAATTTTGGACCTCCACATGTATGCCATGACAGTCACACAATGTCATTCTAAATGGAGACTGGTGATTAAGGTTGCAAGATAAAGCTCTTAAGAGTCACAAGCAGTTGGAAAAACATGACATGAGTTTCTTCTCACATGAGAAACAATTTTCTGAGGTTTTCAAAGCAGCAATTTAGCATGGCATTAAAGCTAGTGCAATTTGACTTGACGAAAAGAATCCTTTTAATGGCTTAGCTGAATTTATTGATGGCTTTTGCAAGTTTTATAAACCATTGGATGCTCATCGTAATAGCTGAATACTCTTTTTGGGGGGAGGGAGGGGTCCAATAACTTCTAAACTAAACAGATATGTACTCTTACTCCCCATTCCCCACCATATATCTCTTTCTTACTTGCAAAAACACAGATTCCTTACATATACATAGAGGCTCAAGCATACTCTTATTTTCCTCTAGCATATTGTCATATATATTTCTTGCCAGTCATTTATCATCAGCTTTCTTTCTTATGGCCCTTCCTCCTGTGACAGCATAGGACAGTGAACAACACAGAAGAATAATCAAGCAATAATTAAAAACATCTAAAAATACATCCCTAAAACAAAGAAACAAAAATATACAAAAACAATGCCAGCTGCTGAAATTTTGCTTGAGCTTCATGTATGAAAAGTCTTACTAAACAAAGATGTCTTCAGTTTGTGTCTAGACATCATCCATATGAGGGACAGAGGCATCATCTTGGGGAAGGTGTTCCATAGATGGGGTACTGCCATTGAGAAGGCAGTGTCACACATTGTCTCCCTTGAGCTAGTAAAACTTACATTCAGAGGCCTGGATCCTACCTAGCCCTACACAAATGGAAGAATCCTTCCATTCATGAAGGGAACTGGGATTGAGCAGGGGCTCCTGCTCAAGTTCATGGGTGAAGCATCATTTTTTGCCCATCTCCCCTTTCCCTGCAGCTACCTGCATGCCTCTTATGCTGCTCCCGAGATTCATCCAACCTTCTGGAACAGATTTTCAAGGGGCGGAGGGGAAGGAGAGATCAGTGAAACCTCTGCTTCCTTCTGCTTGTAGTCAGAGGCACTATGCATCTGAATACTAGTTGCTGGGAATGACAATTGAGGAGAGTACTGTGGCACTCCCAGTCCTGCTTGCAGGCTTCCTATGGGCATCTGGCTGGCCATCGTGAGAACATCTTGACAACCAGCTTTCACCAGGGAGGCTCACCTAGCATCTACATTACGCATCTTTAGGTGCCAGGCAAAGCATTCCTCTTCCCCCAGGCCTTTAGCTAATTAAATGCTGGACTAGATGAGCCTTTGGCTTGATCCAGAAGAGCTCCTCTTATGTTCATTTGTACATCCTGTGAATGGAAACCCTGCCCGCCTGATGATCCTGACAGTGGAAGTTGGGTTAAGATGTAAGCCATAAGCTTTATCCTAGCTCTAAACACTTATCCAGCACCTTTAGTTCCTGATCTGTAGGCAAATCCATGCTACTACCTACCTACAGCAAATTTCTTCAACTGTGTCATGAGCAAGGAGGACCGTACCACTTCTGTGTCTTGTATCCCATGTTTAGTAGTAGAAAGCTTAAGTTGTTTGGTAAGGCTTGCAGAGGGAGGATAATGACAAGACCAAAATAAGATAGGGACAAGTTCATAGGACCCATGGAAGAGCTAGCACTGAACTAGTCTGAGAGTCATCTATCTGCTCAGATTCTAAATCAGACTTTTCATTGAGAGCCTTAAGTATAAACTGTTGATTTGTACTTCTCTCTCCACAGTTACCACAACTGAAAAAGTAAGAATGACTTATTAATGAGCAAAGTTGGTGCACAAAATAATTCCCAAAGCGGTATACCTGCACTGCTTATTCCCGTTGATTGCTGGGTGTAAAGTCCATTTGTTTCTGCCCTTCCAAATCTAATCATGCACTGTGATTGCTATTTCCTCTGAAATTTCTACCTATATTTTGAAAGTTGTGCTACATAAAATGGAGCAACAGCTAGCCTGAGTGGCTACATACTGACTGTCTCAGCGTATTAGCAATCTGTGGGAAATCATGCTAACTTAAAACTATTTTATAATAATGTAAAATGTTTTCTTTATGGTGTGTAATCAGGATGATAAGCTTGGGTGCACATGTGCTTAAAAGGGAAAAATTGTGGGGAAAGATTGTTTTTATATATGTTTTCAGGATGATTGCACAGGTTCCTTCTTTTTATTTTCCCTGTTTGTTTTATGAGCAGTACTGTGCACTAGAGTCTGCTAATACTGGCGTGAGGGGGAACTTCAGAGGTATTACGTAAAGAAGATGCAATTTTAGACTTTCAAAAGAGCATATTGGGGCATTTCTTCTATTTTAGAGCACGAATTCATGTCCAGTTTTTATAACTAAGTAACATTTCACTAATCATTCTGTTCAGCTGCCACCAATTTCTGCTGCCCTTGTTTTAAAGCATTATGTGGCAGGACATTAATCTGTTATGTACCAGACACTCTAATAAACAAAGGACTCGAGACAGCTTGGATTTTATTAATATATCTACTGGTTCGGCTCCATCAATTGCCCCCGATTTCACAGCTCTCCAGGATTCTCAGTTTAGCCTTTCTCAGTTCAGTGACATATAGTTTGTTAAGCAACCTGATCTGCTTTTGATCTCTCCGGGCTGTCAGCAGACCTCCTAGATGCAGTCGTGTCGAGTAATAACTTTCAGTAACTCTGTCATTCCACACTTGAAATTTTAGCACTTGCTACAATACCTAAATCAACTTGCTTTGTTAAGAGAAAGGCTGCTACTGCATTGAAACGATACAGGAGAATTTTAAGTTAGGACTTTGTGTCAACTCCTGCAGGGTTCCCCACCCCTTGCATCTTAGCGTTTGTTGAAAATATGCTGAAAGGAGTATATTTTCAAGTCCCAGTACTTTTGGATCCAGTTCCACTACTTTCATTCACACCTGAAGTTTGGTTCTGTCTTTGGAAAAAGTATATTTAGGCACATTGGAAGATGTTCCATTGCAAATACTTCTTTTAAAATAGGCTCCAAATTGATTAGGAGCATAATCAATGAGCATAGATAAAACTAAATCAGGGATTTTCAGTGTGGTGTCTGGGGGCTCATTTACACCGACAGGTGCTTCCTTGGTGCTCACAGGTTCTCCTGTCCCACCCCGCTCAAAGTAGGCTTGAAAGAGCATTTATTATAGCCAATAGGTTGTGGGGTGTGTGTTGCTCACAATAGGTTCTCTAGTTTGCTTTTGTGTCCACGCAGACCCAAAAATGTTGCTGATCCCTGGACTAAATTATGACTAGTCATTGGATATATTAATGTATGACATAGTTGCAGCTCAGTACTGCCACAGTTCAACAATTGAAACCACACCTGCAACAGGGGGCATAACATTTTCAGCTACTGGGTGTTCAGGTTTCTTGAGTGTGCATGGAGGTGGGATAGCCACAGGAGGATATCATCCTCTTTCCAGAAAACATGGATTTGTTGTTTTAACAAGTTCGTGGGGATGTGGATCTTGCTTAGTAAAATGAAGACTGGGTGACATTACTGCAACAACACATCACACTGATTGTGTGAATTGTCCAGTATACACTCAGTAGATGCGTTGTACAATGAAAAATTAAGTTCACCAGTAGGGCATTGAAGATGCTGGATTGAAATGTAAGCAAAGACTCTTCTATAAAGGATGGCTTTCATTCTCTATGTCTCCATCTGCCCACTTCAAGTTCATGCAGAAATCTGTGCACTAGAATCAATTAAAAGACAGTAAAGGTATTCTGACACAGTCAGTCACTTAAACATGCTTGGTTCTCTCAACTGTACCCATTTTGTAGTGGTTTACAATTTTGGTATAACCTCCATAGACATATCACTTTTGCATTGTGCTATGTACTTTTCACTGTTTTTCTAAGTGTTTTTCATTCTTCTTCTAGAAATGACTGCAGTCCTGTAATAACTGATGTGTGTGTGTGTGTGTGTGTGTGTGTGTGTGTGTGTGTGTGTTTTAAGGAGGGAAAGTCATTTTTATAGCTGAGAGGTGGTGTGTCAGATAAACTTCAGACTTCAGACATACAAAACAAGCTTACCAGATCTGACCAGTTGCATTCCGGCTCACCCAGAGTGGACCCAGGTCAGCAGTTCCTATAGAAGTTGATGCAGAATTCTTGTCAGGAGCCCTCCTGCTGCTGCTTTTCTCATCGTGCTGAGTCCATGTCACTTTGACATGGGCTGCAGGCATGTAAGAGTACTTTAAGGCTATGGTCCTGAAGGCTAATGAACTACAACCCACATACACTGCTAATGTTGACACAATTCATTTCAAGGTAATGGAACTACTCAACTCAACAGTGGTTTTCATGACCGCTGCTTAAAAACCTCTTAGGATTTCCACGTAAAACATTGCTGTGGCAAGCTAATCATTAGTGCTGCACCCACATACTTCAGTAGCCTGTACAAATATTGCTGAAAGGGTTAATTGACTGAAACATCGCTGCATGCAGACTCCTAAACCTAAACCATATGTAAAATAAAGCCAGGATTTCAGTCAATCTGTGAGTCATGTTTTACTGTCCTTAAAACTCCAAACAAGGAGCTGTCTGTAGAGGCTTTTGAAGCTTCAACAGTCCTTAGCATAAGTCCTAACAATACCAAAAAAATAAATAAAAGAAAATTGAGAGGTCTTTCTCTTCTCATGGAAAAGTGTGCGATTCAGATAAACCTGGCTTCATTTCCCTGCATTAAATCTGAACTCTCTTTAAAGTTACCGACTTCAAGCATTTCTATATGACTCTGTGGTACTCAGATCAGATGGCGTTTCTCTTTCCAGGAATATGTAAGATCTAGATCCCTAATATATTTCTGAAAATAAATTTGGGGAAACTTTTCAGAGTACCCAAATAAGAAGTGCTCACCATTTTTCTCACTGTCTAACCAAAAGGGCAGATTCTTAAAATGTGAGCAAATTTGGATGTATTTTTGTAGACTTATAGCCAGGTGCATGACGTCTGACAGATTATGAATTATGGCATGAACCCCTCAGCCTACAAAATTAAGCTGAAATAAGACTGTATGCCATGAATATCAAATCAGAAATTTACCTTTGATCATTTGTTTGTTCAGCTCTTGTCTTTTGACTGATTCACAAATAATACAATTGTATATGCATATTTCGTTTGAAGTAAGCCTCCATAAATTCAGTGGATCTTACTCCCTAGTAAGTGGGTTTAAGATTGTAGGCAAATTACTACCTTGCACAGTTTTTTCTCATTGGATGAATGTGGATTTTCACAGAATCCAATATTTTAAATACCAACATCTTGGCAAATTAGCCGGTATTCTTCCTGTGCTGACAGTGCTCCAGGTATCATGGAATGTTGCTTAACCATCATTTAGTGCTGTGCGCATTGGCTGGAAACAATACAGATTATATCTATATTCTGATCATTTTATTATGGTTAAATGTTTTTAAAGTCTGTTGATCTTATTGGCGTTTTCTTATAAATATTTCAGTCTTGTGCAAATAACTTATTTTTTTAATGTGGTCTATAATTTTGTTAATTAATATAAAATGAATGTAACTGTGCATCTGATTGCCTTCTTCCATAAATTGTAGTAGAGCATTGTTTTCTGAAACCTGATAGTGACACAAACCTGTAGGCTCAGTTCACAGGCAATGCTAAACCGTGGTTTAGCGGAATTGAGCCTGAGCAAACCTCTGACTTGTAGTTCCCCGTCTTTTCTCATCCCACGTGGCTGGGAGAAGCATTTGGTAGCATTTACCTTTAAGTTCATAGCTTAATGTTATATATGAACCAGAGATTGTGGTTTAAATTAAAAGTCTGGTCACTCTCTAAGCAAGCTAGTAACCCACTTAACCTTATGATAAATATGTGCTTATTACTTCTTACACATAAAGAAATGTTTCTGGGGTGGTAGTGGATAGAAGGCTGCCTGGGTTTTGTTTTCCCTGCTGGTGGCAGCTATTCACAATGGTTTGCTGTAGGGGAGGATACAGGTTTGCTGTAAGGATAAGCTGCAGATGACCTAAACTTCAAAGCAGTCATGAAATGTGATTATTTGCTAGGAGCCACCAGCTGAGAATAACCAAAACATACATGTTAGCTTCTTGAAACATTTGGGATATATTTGCAAGATTCTTTTCTGGCATCTGCAAGGCCTTCCTGAGCATTTTGAAGAGGATGAAAGCTAATCTTCATTAGGAATGTAAGAATAGCCCTCTGGGTAAGACCAATGGCCCTCTAGACCAGCATTCTGTTCCCACAATTGACAGCTGTAGGAAGCCCATGAGGAGGATATGAACTACAGTAAGCTTTCCCTGCTCATGACTACAGGCAACTGCTATTCAGAAGCATACTGTTCTGATAGTACATGGGCTATCATCACTAGCAGCTATTTATAACCTTACTAATCATTCATTTGTCAAATCTTATACACTTCTATCACATCACCCACTCACCTTTTTCTTCTAAATTAAAAATCCCCAAATGTTGTAAGCTTTCCTTAAAGAGGAGTTGTTCCAGCTCAGTTGTTTGGAGAAGATATAGAGTATCCTTTACCATGAATATGCCATAGCTGCCACAAAAAATAAGCACATAAAGCATTTTGGTTTTGCCTGAAGACACAACAAAAGTCAGAGACCACATAGTCTATCAAATGAAGTTTATATTGCACTGCAGCTCTTGCACTTGCTGTGAAATTGACCTAGCATTGCATTTGTTTAGGCACTGAGCCTATGAACACTTAAGTATATTTTTAACTTTGTAAGCATGAATGGTTTCATTGAGGTCAGTAGAATTCACATGGTAGTATAGTTAAGCATGTTTACAAGTGTGTGCGATCTGAGCCTTGGTAAATTACTGTAGCTGAGTAGTCAATTCCACAAAGTTTAGAAATATGGTTTACTTTGCATATGTGTATATATATTATGAGCCTACCTCTCTGAGGCTGATGTAAGTTTTGTTTTTAAGTTTCCTACCAGGCAGTAAATGTTGGTTAAACTTTTTTTTGAAAAAAATAGAACTATTCACATTTCTTACAGTCTTGTCCGCAGATACCAAACCTAGGCCCCAGGAATCTGAATAGACTATGTTCATTGGGTTGCATCCAGTGGTAGTGGTATAAACTAGTGTTAAACTAGTAAACACTTTCACACACACACACACACACACACACACAAGTAAAGGCATCTAATTTTCACCAATCATGCTTTAGGCCTCCATACTACATTCTATTCTGTTTCAGTGCTGAAACAGTATGGAACATAGAATGGAGGCAGGAGGATTGGTGAAAATTATGATGGCTTATATTGACATGTAGGTGAATCAGTGTGTTCCTGAGAGTTCCTATTCATAGTAAAGTGGCATTGACTGTGCCAATCCAAAATGGGTCTGATTCTATTTCAGTTGCATTTGCATGTGATTGCAAAACAGTCATAAAAGCTTGCTGGAGCCAACAGTTCATGGGATCAGATGTAAGTGCCAATACTGGGGCTTAAGTTTGTTTGTAATGAATCTCATTCTAATGCAGTGTGTTACTTCAATTTTCAGGATGTGAGACAGAAGCGGGCAAAGTTTGCCAGTTTTCATTAGAAGAACACATCCAGCCTTTTAAAGACAGCATGGAGAAATTCATTAGTCAAGGTAAATAATGAGGTGCCATTGAACCTTTCCAAGATTTATCAAAAGAAGGTTATGGAAACAATGTTTCGACATGGTGAATAAAGAGTCTATTTTGAAACCACAGGTATGTGTAGATTAGCTCAATCAATTGGCATTGCATTTCAGAACACCTCTACCTGTTCTGTGTTCCATTTCTAAATGATAATAGAGGCAGTTTTTGACTTTTAAATATACATTTCTGATGAGTTCATATTCTGTGTAGGAAACAATTTCCTAACATTTGTTTCTTGACAATTTCATAAAACTGGAAGCTGAAGCTGTGCTTTGATTTGTCTCCAAAGACATGGTGATACTTTTGAAAGTATTAAAAATATGATGTGTTCAGTCTTCTGGTTTATTTCACTTGCAAATTGTATTTGAAAGGCCACATGTTTTGAAAACAAAATGTAAGGAATTCTGTAAAATGTTTGGGTCACGTTCACAGAAAATGCCACAAAAGTGGACTTCATAATCCATGGCTTATTTCTTACCTCCATTCTAGCTTTTTCAGGTTTCCAAACCAATTGCTGGAGAACTCAGACTGATATTTCCTATAGGACTGAATATGATAGTTATTGTGATTTTCCTTTCCATTTGGAGCTTTCTAATTATTATTTTTTAAAGATTAGAACCTTGTACTTTGGGATTGATGTGAAATACTTTGAAAGAAATGCTGTTGGGCTTCTTCAGTGGTAGTGTACCATCAGCTAAGAAACCAGAGCTATCAGCACTGTCTCTGAAGCCTCCACAGTCACTTACAGGCTCACTCTTAAGACTGTTCATGGAAGACAATCTTACACGGCTACGAGTTATTGCCAAAGATGACTCTGGGGGCTTGTAACAGCCTGCTTCAAATGAGTGGCAGGCTTTTAAAGCTCATGAATTCTTTTCTGGCTCACATTAAAATGTGAGTTGGAGAAGGTTCCTAGCTGCTTCTCCCACTACTTGAGAGACTTCTTCCAAGCTCTGGAGAAAAAAACTGAGTTCTTTCCATAAGGAGTCAGATAATTTCCAAATTAATCTGATGGCAGCTTTGAAGAGCTCTCTGATCACAAAAAAGAAATAAAGAATAAGGAATAAAGTTAAAAACCATTTGGCAGTAGGGTAGCCCAGTCACAGGTAGGGCATCATACAAAGCTGTTAAAAGCCATTCCTGAGCCAACCTGAGCTGCCCCAATTACTGCCAAGTTCAAGATTACACACAGACTGTGAAGCTGGCTCTTCCGAGGATTTGAGTCTTGGTTGAACACCTCCCTTGAGAGTGGACAATTTCCCAGCTGACAGCACATCTGTCTTATCCAGATGAAGTTTCTGTTGTTCACCTTCATCCAACCTGGTAACCCCTCCTGTCACCAATTCAGCAGTCATCTGAGATGAGCAGATGGAAAAATGAGGAAGAGCCAAACTGCCCCATGACTTCTCCCAGTGGGTTCATGTAAAGAATAGGGTGGCGGGCAGAATAGGACCCTGAGGCACCAATGGCCAAGGAGTAGAGAAGAGATCCACTGAAACTGAAATTGATAATGGTTTTCTATAAGGACTAGAATAATCTTAGCACTGTGCCTCCCAGTCTCAACCCAGACGAGTGCTCAGAAGGGTACCAAGAACAGTGATATTGAAAGCTGCTGAGAACAACACGGTTACACTCCCCCACCCCTGGCATCCATTCCCCAGCAGAAGTCATCCTTCAAGGTGTCCAAGGCTCTTTCTTTCCCCAAACTGAACCTGACTCCAGACTGGAAAGGATTCAAATAATCATAATCATTCAACATTATCTGGTGTTGTCTCACTACTGCCTCTTTAAGTGCAGCAGGCATGACTCCATCCCTCAACGAGGGACAAGTATCAATGGCAGGAATCATCCCTCCAAGCAGTTTGTCCACATCCTCAAGATGCTTAATACAACTTGTGCTCTCTGATTCTCCCAGGCAAATGCCTTCTTAGTTGTTTTTCCCAGCAGGGATTACTTGATAGCCTGGTTGTGGCAGAACTATGCTTTTGCCAAAACAAAACAAAAACCACTAAGTGACACGTGAGAGGTGAACTGACTACCAGGAAGGGTTATATGTCCCCTTCCTACCTACTGATTTTTGCCTTCAACTGCCCTTCCCTCTGCATTTACCTTACAAGCATGAGGTTGAGCACTCTTGTTTTCCTTTTGAACAAAGTTTAATACAGAGATGGAGAAGAAAACCTTTTGATTAAGTTCCAAAAATAAAGTAATGTTATAAAGCTTGTACAGTAATGTGAAATTCTTTGTTTTTTATCTGGCTGGGCTGAAATCAGGCTTGAAAGAGTTCATACAGGATTTTGCTTTCCTGCATAGTATTTGACAGGCTTTTGATCTCAATATTTTTTCTAAGGGCTTTTGTTGTTTACGTAGGCATAATCGATGAGTTGTTTCAGGTAGATTGCACACACAAAGACCATTTAGGAAAAATGAGGGTAATATAAACACTCTGTTTATGTAGAGTGTTTTCTGGGAAAAGGAAAATGGAATTTCCAACCATTTCCAAACAGCATAGGAATTTCCTATAGCATATTTATATACTGCCTACATTCTTTGGCTTTCAGTTCAACAGCATATTTAAGTTCTCAAATCTATTGTGTTGTGGTTGCAATGACTCATGGTAAAGGCACTAATTTGGACAGATAGAGAAAACTGGCAACATGTGGAGGTGAATCATAAGGAAAGTCATAGCAAATTAGGCAATTGCTTCTTTAACATTCTAAATGAGAAAAGGTGGGGAGGAGGGTACCAATGAACACATACAAAATGATTCGGAGTTTAGACCGGCAGTTAAAAATAAGAGATTATTATTCAAATGCAATTTTATATTCAATTACACTGAGAAATTGTGATATTCCCTTAGGAGTCTTTTGGATCTGATTCAGCAGAAATAGCTTAAGTTACTGAGAAAGCTTCAGGCTAGACAGTGGCTTGAAACAGTAATAGCACTCAGTAATCATTGGGTCAAGATTGCAGCTGAGGACAATGGCAAAAAAGTGGCATTGAGGCACAATGTTTCAGATGGCTTTTGAGTCCCGGTTTAATTGCTGCAGCAGAATTATTTGTAGAGTGATAAATAAATAAACAACCAAGCAAAGCCCTGCAACTCTAAAAGGGTGCGTTGTTTAGGGCAGCCATTCTTTCTTTTTACTCTTGATAGCTCCCTCTTCATGAAAAATGAGTCATTTGGTAGCCAGGACCCATCTGATGTCACAGAGAAAGCAAATGTCTCAAGAGCTTCACAGATCCCAAATGTATAACTTTCCTCAGAAAACTGAAATCTTTTGAAATTAAGGACATATAAACTCTCTCATCAGAATGAATAGATACAAAGCACAAGGAAGATCCACCAGAGGTGTCACGGGGATGCTGGAGTATTCAGATTAATGCTTGATCCTGATCTTTTAAGTTGTCTCTGCAGCACAAGGGCAGGAATAGAGCCAAGTACCCCCCCCCCCCTCAGCAGCTTGCTAGCACTGTAAGCATTGGTGTATCAAACCACTTTGGGGCAGCAACTCTGGTGCTCTCTCACCTTAAGCCTCAAATGCTTATAAACTTGCTTTGTCTTCTGGCAGTCTCAGCATTAGCTCTTGCCTGCCAGCTTCCAGACCTTGGCATCTAGCTCCTTGTCTGACCTTCAGTGTTTTAGCTAGCTATGCTGGCTTTAGTTCTTCCTTGTCTGTAACAATAATCCCATTTACTTTATGCGGTACAAAATAGCTCTGTTTATCCCTAACTTGAAGCTTTCCTTCAGCCATCAGTTGCTTAATGGAAGAGAACAGAAGACAATGTGGGACAGGCAAAATTGCAGCTTCTGGTGTGTAATGACTCCCTTGTTCACCACAAGCGAGTAGTTTTATGCAGATGGGCGGGGTACTATTATTATTATTCTCATAATTATTATATTATCTTTTGTTATTTTCTTTTAAATAATTGATACACACACACACACACACATAAACAAAAGTCTCCCTATGTTCTCTACTTCCCATTTTTATCTGCACTGCATGCCTCACATACATGTTTCCATCCTGTTTATGGTACTGGAGAAGCGTCAGCTGGAAGTCCAATTGTGTCTTACCCTCTTCAAGGAAGCCTACTTTTGCAAAAATTTAAAATTATCCATCTTCCTCTAACGAAATGCATTGTGATGAAACTCCTTTTCTACTAGGGAAATGCAGTTGATAAGCTTGTTCTGCTTTGCTGGATCACATTTTAATGGTGTAATCCTTTAGTACTTTCTGAAAATAAATTGGGCAACATCTGTCTCCTTTTTTATGGTTACAAACTGGATGTGTAAGATTGTATAAACCACCTAAATAGCCATGGTGGTAAAACCTTGTCGCCAGTTCAAATAATCTGGTCAGAACAGAGTGATCTTGGAAATGAACTAGCGATGCTCCCATATGACTTTGTTTACAGTGCAGATACATTTTCTAACCCACCATTCTACACTAGTTAATCACTAAGCAGCACTAGACTTTTAGCAGTGCAAGTTTCTTGGAGACAGGCACTGCATTTTTGTGGTAAGCTTTAGCATTTGCATTTGAGGAATACTTAAAATAAAATGTTAAAACTGTGGCTATGCTTCATATAGAGTTATGCAATGATTTTCCTAACTGAAATCTACTTAACTCCAATCACAGTTAGTTTTAATTTAAAGTTGCAGGCTTAGAATGAAATATCTAGGTTGGTCTTAGATTTGGCCCTCATTTCAGTGGTTTGCTGAAGCTGGTGTGTCCCCTTTAGTTCCTTCCTCACCACCCTTTCTTTCTTTCTTTGGTCAATAGGTCTTAGCACAATAGGTGGTCTGGTCTCTTTTTATCTGGCAACACCCATTGCAGATTTTTAAAGTAGTTAGGGTCAGCTGTTAATTTCTTTTTAAGATTTTTTCCAAGAGCTTTATCTAATGGTGAAATTCAGAAACTGAAACATAGGGTTTTTTATAGTCCAAACCATGTCTAGAAAAACCATGTTTTTAAAAGGTTGTGGTTAAACATGCAATGAAAACATTCAAGTTACAGAAGGCATGGTTGCACTGCCTCATAACTGTGGCTTGTATCAGGATATACATATTCTGTCAAGGAGTGTGATATGCTTAGTTTTTGTGTTGCTTCAATTCCTTGGAACAATTTGCTTAAAGTTTGCCCTATCTGCAACCAAGTTTTCCTCAGGAATTTGGCGGCTCCCATCAGGATTGGATGAATCCATGTGTCGAGATATTTATTTACAACATTTTGCTCGACACATGGGTTTTTTTTACAGTTTTGCTGGAGGAACTGGGACTGCCTAAGACTTTCACTTTTTCTTCACCCCCTTGCTCTCCCAAGTCTGCTCTGGGAATTGCAGGGAATAAAAGAGTAAAGGAAAATTACGTTGTGCCGGTGGAAGTCCAATCTGTTGGTAGATGGCCATCATTGGATGTCACCCAGTAAATTGTTCTTCTGCATGCAGATTTGCTAAAGTTCATATTACTCAGAGATTTTGGACTGATCATGGATGGTATTATAAATTATTTGATGTGGAAGGATCCAGTTTGGGGAGAATAAACAACCACAAGAAAACAGAGTGTTCCTTAATTATCACAAAGCATGATAACAATACTAAGTATCCTCGTTTCACAATACAGCTAAAATTGTTAGGAAATTTTCAAATGCCAATATTTGACCAAATTCCACTTGTGAGGGATTTCTGGTGACTGTAGATACTAATACTGTAGTGTTAATGGCAATGATGTATACATGACATTTGGATATGGGCCGTTTAGTCTTAGCACTATCGGTTTATACAGGCATTTTCTTTTTGAAGTGGCATACTGGTGTGAACTTGCCATATACCCACTATATACAGTATATATATGGGGTGATGGTGGAATGAGAAACAAAGTGAGTATGTAAATATATTGCTGGGTCATTAACTTGTGAATGTGCTTCACATCTACTTTGGTGATTTGCATAACCTGATTCTTCAGTCAAGGTGTTCACCTACTGTTTTTGGTACTGAGAACTTTTCATGTATCAAAAACTGCTTCTGGAAATGATGTTGGTGTATCTTCTTTAACACCAAGGCCAAGTGCACAAGTTTAGTGCTCACACAGTGATGTAGAGCTTTTCCTTTCAGAAGTGTGTAAAAGGAGAATTTTGCTGCTTAAGAAAATTAATGCTTAAATAAAAGCATTACACTTTATATATAATCTTGTTCTCTATCTGTTGTTCAGCTAAAATTGACCATGAAATAGAAGAGAAATCCCTGGAAGAGACGCATAAAAGGTGAGCAGACCAAGCTTCATATTCCACTAACATTCTAATAAGTTTCTCTTTTTTAGATAGTAAAAGGAACGAAGTCTTAAAGGACAAATTGTGATTCTGCCAGTAGAATTTATAGGCTATTGCTTGGTATACAATGCTCTCATATAATATGCTAGTAAAGCTAGAAAGTTCAGACTCTTCCTAAAATTAACACAACACTTCCAAGAGGATTAAAACAATAATCCAATCAGGGCTTTGCATAAAAAAGTGGGTCGTCTTCCTCAGACTAATAACAGATGCACAATACTTTTATTCTGTACTTTTGAGCTACCCACTATATACAAAGGAAAGTAGGGGGGCGGGAAGTTCCTATAAAAGTATTAATAATGTGGATAATTAAATGTGGCTTCATTGCAAAGTCAATTAGGCACATTAAAGCAGATACACTGCGTAATTCATTATTGATGTTAGCATTAATGGGGTTTGTGTCTTTGAAGACTCTTCAGTCTTCTTGCACAAAATCTGGTTTCTTTTTTCTCCCTCCTTTTTGCAATTTTCTCAACATTGTGGCTTTAAGAGTTTCTTTAATAGCAATGGAAAATATTTTTTTCTAAAAATTCACGTTTCCAAATCTTATGGAAATTACTCATGGATCTGCCAGATTTTTTTAAATTACACTTTTGAAGAGTTGCTTGTATTATACTAGGAAATACAATGGGACATGTTTTAAAGAATAATCGAGAATGCTAGTATTCCTTTTTAGAAATCTGCATGATAATTAAGAATGCCACATTAAGTCCAATGCTTTAAACTGATTCTAGCAATAGTTGTCAGATTCCAGAAAGCAGTTCATGATGTTCATTGCCAGTGTAACACCTGATGTGTACTTCATTTCTGCGTGATCTGTGGTCTGTTGGAAGACATTCACTGTTCAAAAACATAAGGGGGGCTTCTTTTTCCTTCACTAACTATTGTTACATTGCTGTTGAGAAGGGAAAGGAAGATTGTAGTAACAGAAAACTAGAACTGTTTTAAATAAATCAGTTACAGGTACTCATGAAGAGGAGGGATGAAGTTCTGCATAGGTACCTAGTTGTAACTTAAAGCATCTTATAGATAAACACAATAAATGATGGACAAACATGATAAAAGAAATAGTTACATAACCCTCAAAACCACAGTAGATGTACCATGGACTCTGCTCAGCTGTTTCCGATTTGATCACCGGACCTCTTCTTTGCATTTTATTTCACAAAACTATACCACTGATGACTGTTCCAGATATTTAAAAAACTGCCACAGAATGCCTTGGCAGCCTAAAGGACATAAGTATTTACAGCCAAGACTCTATGAGGGGTTATGGAGCAAAATGTGTTTACATTATGACATGTGCTTACTACTTACCTAAGGATGATGAGCCTGCCTTGTACAGATAAGCATTCTCAAATATTTCATGTTTAATATTAGAGATAAGGGGACACTAGGCAAGAGGAAAACTCTGTGCTGTGCCTTTCTCTCTCCTTTATACTCCATCACTTGACATACTGTATGTAAACAGAGTGGTAAAACATTTGCCTGTATTGCAACGGTAAAATTGGTTCTTCCTTCTGCAAATCATGCATTAGTATATGAGATGTTTCTTTAGAATTCACCAAACAAAATGCTTCACACACACTTTTTTGTATAGAGGGTGATTAGCATTCTGCTAATCATGGGTAAAATAATCATGGGTGCATTGGATGAATAGATGTGCTAGTTGCAGTGATGGATTAGATGGAGCGTGATTAATGTGGTTGGATTTTTATTTTATTTTTGAAGTGACTATGTGCAACACAGTGTCTATCTCATGATTACATGTAATGGAGTTGCACAGAAATACTGGTTCATTATTTGATATGGCAGGAAAATGGTAAAAAAAAATATGTCTCTCTGTGACATTGTAAAACGCCAAGTAAAAATAAGTTATGAAACAGTAAGGATTCCTAAAATTACTTACGTTTTGAGAACAATGCTCCAAGTGTATTTTAGAAAAGTTCAGTTGTTTAGTAGATGAGCTGAAATGGAAAGTTAATCTTTCACACATCATGAAGACAAAGAAAATGGTATGTCTGACCCAGAGATTCCATAAAGTGTCTGGCTGTTCATTTGTCAGAAGTGAGATGTTTAACCGTTTCTGAAAGGTTGTATACTTTTTTATTTATTTATCATATTTAGCAGCTTTAAGAGTGTCAATGTGTGAAGTGTTTATTCAAGAAATGGATTTCTGGCAAACGGGCAAAAAGAAAAGTGAAATGTTTAGCTCACAAATAAGAGCATATTCTAAGATCTCTGAGTAAGTATCCTGAGATTAGAAGAAAGCACACAGGTCTGTGTTTATCTAGCTTACGCAGGCAGACAAGGAAGGCTCCAGACTGGTATTAAAGCTGAAGTGATACGGAATGTCTTCACCAAACCCCAAACAATTACATCACCCCCCTGAACAATATTGATAAAGTGCAATAGAAAAAGACCTGGCACTTTCTAGTTTCAACTCTCACAGCTAACTACTTGAGAACCTGTGAAATACTTGACAAGGTAAAGCAGGGGGGGGAAGTTGTTTCAAAGGGGTCACAAAAAGCTGTCAGGCATTACAACATGAGGAAGGGCCATAGTTCTGTGACAGAGCACATGCTGTACATAAAAAGAATCTCAAGGTCAGTCCTGGACATCTCAGGGTAAGGCTGGGAAAAGCTGCCTAAAACTTTGGAGATCTGCTGTCAGCCAATGTAGACAATATTGAGCTAGTTGGACTCATATTGAGCTAGTTGGACTCATAGTATAAGGCAGTTTATTATGTCCTTATACCCAAAAGACTTTTTAAAATAAAATAAAAAATCCAAGCTGAAGATGACAGGGAATGAAACCAGGAACATTTTTGTGCAAACAATGTGTTGTTGGGGCCATGGTTCAATAGTACACCTGCAACTTCATGTGCATATTCATCACATTCTTCAGAAGCTTAAGTCTGAAATTCAATCAGGTTGCATTTGTGGGTAGCCAGGCCAATTCATTTCCCTGCCTGAAACAAGGGTAAGCGCACTCCCTACACACATTCAGAAATTGACTGTCAGTGGGATAGCATTCCTCATTGCACATTAGATCAACAGGCTAGTTTAGAGGTGCATGGTCTCCAACAGAGAGCAATGGCTAGGAGGTTCAGGTGAACACCCTGAAGGCTGCCACTGCTGCCCTCCCCCAGCATATATCTCCTGAGGCAATTATCTCACTGCCTAATGCTAGGGCTGGCCCTGGCTTGTGTCAAAATAACTCAGCAGGCAGCTCAGTCACCTTACAAATTTTCATTGTGATTTATGCTAAGTTAACAATCTCATAACTAAGGAAATAAAGCAACTTTGAAAATAATAATAATAATAATAATACCCTGTCTATCTGACTTTGTTGCCCAGCTACTCTGGGAGGCTTCCAGCATATATAAAATCATAACAAAACATTACCATTTATACTCTATTTTTGTTGTTGTTCAGTCGTTCAGTCGTGTCCGACTCTTCGTGACCCCATGGACCAGAGCACGCCAAGCACGCCTATCCTTCACTGCCTCTCGCAGTTTGGCCAAACTCATGTTAGTAGCTTCGAGAACACTGTCCAACCATCTCATCCTCTGTCGTCCCCTTCTCCTTGTGCCCTCCATCTTTCCCAACATCAGGGTCTTTTCTAGGGAGTCTTCTCTTCTCATACTCTATTTTACCTAGTCTTAAACTCCAGCCAGTCACTTGTATTCTGTTCATCTCCACTTCTTAATCACTCTCCAGTCTTAAGTGAAATTGTAAAGAGGTTGATATCTGTTGATTTCACCCCTATCTTACTGGAGGAGAACAGGAGTCAAGAGAGAAAAGGTAAATGATGACACGGATATGCACATTTATCACGAGATCTTTCATTTCAAATCCAAAAAAAGTTATGATTCCTCATACCTGTCTTAGGGGAAAGAAAGAATTAAATAGTGAACTCTCGATCAGATCACATAAATTTTATTCCATATTATTTCCAGTAATCACATTTAGTTGCATCTGTGCTGTTTTATGTTGTTTGTGGTGTGTATGTGTGTGTGAATGGCAATAATTTCTGTAGCTGTGTCATGCCTTTTATTGATTCCATGCACCTCACTATTGGAGCTGCACACACAGTTCTTTCCAATACATTCAAGTATATTCCTTCTTTGAGTGCCAGATGATATGTAAACACACTCTGCTATTGTTTCCTGTAAGTGCCTAAATGCTACCGTTTGATTTCTGCACACTTGATTCATTCACTAAATTAACTATCAGTTAAAACAATGGGAAATTTATACTTCTCCACTGCTTTTGATATTGCATCAGTTACTGTCTGAGAATTTGCAGTAGCCAAAGTTCTTTGAATCAGCGATAGACTGACATATTACACTAACCTAGAACACATTTCTAAGCCACGTCTGTGGGTTAAGTAATAGCTGGCATAAGAAGCAACTTTGGAATTGATTTGTCAATTTAATTAGTTTCAATTTTAATCTGATTCTCTACCCTGCCTCCCTTGTTGGCACCATTTTACACTCATTTTGAAATGTGTTCAAGGAATGGGGTGGAGAAGAGAGACATAATTTAGGATCTGGAAACTTCAGTGAAGGAAAAGAAGATTTCCTTCCTTGGGATACCACTCTTTTCCAAAGAGGATTACTGAAACATGTACAGTTGCATAATGTCACTTGCTATTGTTGTTTTGTTGCTACAACACTGGCGCTCCTTTTGGACAGCACTGCGCTCTAGTATGGCTACATTACTATGGAAAGGGACTTCCTAGAAAGCAAGATGGAACCAGGTGGCTCTGCCCCACTCTCCATATGTAAAAGCAACAATGTTTCAAGTTGCTTTTTGAGACTTCTCCAATTTTATATTCCGCTTTATTTTAAGGAATGTGAGTTCTCACATAATTTGATGATTATTATGATCTTAAAAAGAATAATGACTTACATAAATTAAATTCTGCATTTCAATACATTTTAAATCTTCGTCAAATTGTTTTTAAAAATGTCCATTATTGGTCACTATTTCAGTGTGAGATGGGCATGGAGCAAAGGCTGCCAATCCATTTCCCACACTGTTGCCACCTCCTGAATTCAGCTTCTGGTGTGCTTGTCATCCTAGAAATATGGCAGTTTGTAGTAATGTGTGAACAGCCAAGCTCATAACATGGAGAGAGTGCTTGTGCACACAAGACAGGGCTCACCAAATGTTGGAAACACCTTGGAGTCAAATAAGGTATTTTCCATATCAACAAGTCATCAATATGATTTTGAGAGTAGGCCTATTAAAAAAAATAAAGGTGAAGTTTGGGGTTTACTCTTTCAAGGTATGGAGATCAAAATAAAAGTCAAGTCTGGTAGGTTTTCAGTAAAATGTAATGCAAAAGAAAAGCCTGTACTGTATCTTGAATTATAGTTCAATATGGGATATTTAAAGGACTATCTGCTTCACATAAACCTGCACATGAATTAAAACCTTCTCCTCCAACTGCGCCTTCCTTCTGCAATTATGCAGGTGGCTATTGGAAAGGCAGCATTTTCTGTAGATTTTCCCAAATTAGGGCTCCTGCCAACCTAGCAGTTCGAAAGCATGTCAAAAGTGCAAGTAGATACTGTAAATAGGTACTGCTCTGGTGGGAAGGTACGCGGCGTTTCCGTGCGCTGCTCTGGTTCGCCAGAAGCGGCTTAGTCATGCTGGCCACATGACCCGGAAGCTGTACGCCGGCTCCCTCGGCCAGTAAAGTGAGATGAGCGCCTCAACCCCAGAGTCATCTATAACTTTCCTTTTCTTCACTCTTTTTAGGCACTGGTGATGCTTTATAGCAGGGGTCAGCAAACTTTTTCAGCAGGGGGCCAGTCCACTGTCCCTCAGACCTTGTGGGGGGGGCGGACTATAATCCCCCCCAAAAAGAATGAATTCTTATGGCCCACAAATAACCCAGAGATGCATTTTGAATAAAAGGACACATTCTACTCATGTAAAAACATGCTGATTCCAGGACCATCCGTGGGCTGCATTGAGAAGGTGATTGGGCTGGATCCGGCCCCCGGGCCTTAGTTTGCCTATCCATGCTTTATAGCTCTGTGTCTCAGTGTCCTTTTTTTGGCTCTGGAACTTTCCCTGCGAAAACACGTTCTTTAAATCATAATCAGTGCAAATGGCAATTAGCAGAAAACCCGAATTGACGTTTGCTCCAATTGAGTGATAAATAGTGAGTTTCATTGGGGAAAGCGCTGGTAGTGGGGAGACGCTGAGCTTTTAAGCATGAACCTGTGTCTGGAAAGAGCAGGGCAAAATGTAAATGTGGATAAGCCCTTATTGTACCTTTTCCCTAGACTTGCAGTATGTACCTTTGTTATGCTGTTGGTGCCAGGCACAGCCTATCCTATTTCCCCCTGCCTTTTAGTGGTGTTTGGGATTCTTTTCATGGTCCTTAAACTTTTACCTTTGTCTAGTTTTCTTCTGGTTTTGCTAGATCACAAATATGGCTAATGTGAAAACTGCACATAGGGCCTGCAGAGATCTCTTCAAATGAACTCTGTATCGAGAATATATAGCAGTCCTAGATTTCAAGCAACAAAATAAGTCTCTGGTTACCAAAACAGCAACAAAACAAAACAAAAAAAGTTATCTGAATATTCTGAGTGTTGTGTCCAGGTGTACATCATGCAAGATAACATATTTGAAATTGCAAATTTTGGAGTTCAGAAGCGTATTTAGAGAATTTCATTTTTAATCCATAAATGAATGGCCATGATATGAAAGTTTTGTTCATTAAGTCAGTATTGACATTGAAAGCCACTTCTTCAGAATTTTAAGAGGTGGACAATCTACACATGCAGCTCAATCTTGTAGGGCGGCTCTCGCTGGACGTCTGCATTAGTCTGAAAAAGGAAAACAAATCCTTATTTGGATGTTCCCACATTAAGAAATCTTTCTGTATATAGAAAATGTGTATGTCAGACATACTTAGAAACTTCCTCTCTGACAGCCTAGCTAGAAATATTTGTTTCTTTTGGAAAGCACTGGAAGATGCACTCTCCCATGTATAGTGTGAAATGGACAGTCTAGTGAGAGGAGCTGCACAATATTCTTTGCTGCATGTGTAGACCTAATCTTGCTTTTAATATTATGTGTTTCCAATATATTGGATTGCCTTTTCACAAAACAAGCCCAAGGCGATGTACAAGAAATATAAGCTAAAGAGTAACTGAAGGCCCTACTTCAGATGTCTCCAGTCTTCAGATTTTGACAGTGGTGATAGAAGATGGGTGTTTTTTGTGTGAAGGTACCCAGCTTGTGAAAAGCACTTAAACTCATTTGACCCACTCTCCTTTTCCTTTTCAGTACCACGTTTATTCTGTTGGGTGGTATCCAGTTCTGTCCCCTCCATGGACAGAAGAAATCCATCAGTAGAACAGTCTGCCGACTCTCTGGAGCAGATTTAGGGAGGGACAGGTGGATCACAGAAAATTGCCTCCTCTGTTCCACTGATGGATGCCTTCATTCAGTGAAAGGGACAGCATCAGATACCGCACATTGCGTTTGCATGACCTGCTGTTTGTGGGATATAGTTTAGGACTGTTTTCATGCAATCTTAACAAACTAACTTAGCTGTAGGTTTATCTGTGGCATTGGTTTCTTACAAATTGTTTCACTTGGGGTGATGGGGTTTTGTTTTGCATTTCCTTATTTTAGTTACGTTTTCTTCGTCATATTTTATTGTTAAATATTAGTATTAAAATCTAGGGTTAACCTCCTGAATTGTTGGAAGACAGGATATATATGTACGTAGTAAATTACTGGTGCGCTCAATCATATTATTCTGATGAGGATTGTGTTGTGTAAAACTGAAGCCATATAAATCCCTAATCAAGGATAAGTTACTATCTTTATTTATTTAAGGGTATTTAAATCCTTAATTGGTGGGGGATCTGAACTGCTTTGAAATCCATGTAGCAGACATTTAGCCTCTGCCCTCCATAAACAAAGCAGCAGTGTGAACAACCAATGACTTGTTTTTTAAGTAGGATTGAAAAGTCATGCTAGCTGGAGCAAAGCTGCTGACCTTTGCTGCCTCTGTTAATCCCTGACAGCGACCTCCCCCACCCCCACCCCTAAAACTTCTGCGCCAGTGGTGGAAGCATAGGTACAACAGCACTCTTTGCTCAGGCACCCTTGAGATAAGCATCTCTAAGAGCTTTACAAACAATACACTACCCTTACAAAAACTGCTCTTCATTAGTAAGTGTTCCCAATTTGCTGATAAGGAAGTCGAAGTGCTGAAGCATTGTGACCTCACCAAAGTGACGTTGTAATTAAGAAACCCATGACTAGGACTGTGGAGTTTGACTGTCAGATTTGTTCTCTAATTGCAGCATTTCCACTGAGCACAGAGTCACAGCTTATGCTCCAGTGGGTCCTATTTTTATGGTCCCTGTATCTGGCAAATCACTACTTCTCTTTCATCCCCAAGTTTGCCTTTTTAAAATGTTCAAATTTTGTTGATATGAGTGGGACTTTGAAGAGATCATGTTGTCACAAGAATAAATTTGGGTAACGAAAGACAGTTTCATTTATACATCTATTATTATTTTAAGAATCCCCATTTGTATTTTCACATTCAGTAAAACTTCAAGTTCTGGACATTAGGAAGAAGTTTCTATTTAAGACGTCTGAAAATCTCTCTCTCTCTCTCTCTCTCTCTCTCTCACACACACACACACACACACACAGAGAGAGAGAGAGAGAGAGAGAGAGAGAGAGAGAGAGAGAGAGAGAGAGAGAGGTGGTATATGTAGGCTAAACATTTATCTGTTTTGAATCTACCTACTTACCTATATCAAGAAAAGGGCCCCTCAGAAAGGTTCCTAAAGCAGTTTACAGTATGCTTCAGTCAAACAAATATACTGTATAAATAAAAACCAAATAACTAATGATCCTCTATCCCTGAAAATGCAGGGCTCCATAAAAATATGGAAAGTATCAAAAATTAGTAACAAACACCTTATGGTTATTCTTTCACCTACTGTATGTATTATATATGAGTGAGAGAGAGAGAGTGCTAAGATCACACAGAATACAAAGAACATGAGTTGTAGTTTTGTTGCTGTAAATATGTAGTCTTTCAGCTTTAAAAGCTGTAATTTAAAATGCTACAAACCTTAGGGAAAGAAAACAATGGATCATTCTCTCTCTCTCTCTCTCTCTCTCTCTCTCTCTCTCTCTCTCTCTCTCTCTCTCCAAGTACAAGGCTATGATCTTTGCCCTCAATGTATTTTAGAATCATCTTGTTACAAAAGGGCATGGGAGATAACATGCCAAACTTTGTATTCACCCATCTATTTTCTTTTTTAAAAATAAATAAGTGCTGTAGGGATGTTTCAACTACCATATATGGGAAACTTTCTCAGAACAAATGATTATTTTGAATGCAACTTTCCTGTGCTTGATAAACAACTTAATTCCTTAGGAGTCCTGGTTTTTAAGCCTACTTGTATTGCAGCTCATATTCTCCATATTTGTATATAAGTAATAGTTGTATATTATTTTTGACTATGTGCCAGTTTCTGACATTTTTGCATTTTACAAATACCGGTATATCCATTGTCGTAGAAGTGAACTAGCTGAGTACTTGAGTATTACTTGTAGCTGTTTAGATAAAGGGATTCTGCTAGGAGTTAAATGTCTCTGTGTTACTGAATCAGCTTTCCGTCCTTTCCCAGCAAGATTAACCGTGATCAGGGTAAAAGCCTGTCTTGCCTCCTTTGATCCCGTAGTATTCTTAACCAAAGCCTTCACGTCTCCAGTAAATGTTACTACTATTTATCAAACTCATTGAGCATTTATTTGTGGGAGTTTCAATCTAGTCTGGCTTCCTAATTGCTGAAAAGGCTTCAGATAGAGAATTATGGCTTATTGTTATCTTACATTTAGACATAGTGCCTGGAAGGGCTGCTTTGAATGTGATGCTTTTAATCTTGTGCATCCTTGAGTAAACTTGGTGTTGTTCTGTGATGCTATCATCCCATTCCTAGGACAGCACCAGACTTTATATGGCAAACGTGATTGCTGCATGTATAATGTGCACAACTTGTGAAGTCTGGAAATAATAGATGCAGCTTTAAACATTCGTTTGTGTACATGTTTGGGCATCAATGTCAGTTCCCTTTTACACAATTACTAAGCAAGTTTGGGCTATGTCTGCTGGTGGGTTTGTGAAGCTCAGCAACTTGTCACAGGCTTTCTCTTCACTGGCCAGCTTCTTTTGGTATCATCCAAACTGATATTTGCCATTTCTTATTCAGAGAAAAAGAAAAATTTCAGGGTCATTTCTGATGACAACATTTAGTGGTACATAGGATAAGACCTTCTCAGAGGTGATACCCAGGTTATGACGTTTCTTGCCTTATGACAACCATGCTTGCACACATACGTAGCATGCAGAATTCTGCAAGCAAATGATTTTGCTCAGCTGCCCATGCAACCCCGCCCCCCTCTTCCAGTCCAAGAAAGGAATAAGTTCTGGATTCATTTTCAGATTGTTCCCAGCTGTTGCTGCAAACTTCCCCTTTCCATGGGGCAAGATTGCTTTGGCATTCCCACAATCAAAAATTCCATCTGTTTGTTTCACCAATTAGGTTGTCTTCCGTACTGACAAATCTCTGTGTGTACGTAGTTCAACAAAAGAGATTTACAATGTTCTAAAGCTATGCCTGTGTCACTGTTATTAATTCAAAGATTTTCTGCCTATCATTGGGCTTCATCAGTTTAAGACATTTATCTTTATTTCATAGTAATTTCTTTAAATTTGCTCAGGAACTGCAATAGTCAGTTCTGCAATGACATGTTTTGGAAAATGATTGAAACGCAATGAAAAAGTGATACATCAACAGTTACAATAGTCTGGTTTTCTTGGCTTTGAAGAATTGATTTTTGGTTGAAAAAATGAAAGAAGCTTTGACCACATAATGAAACATACACGAGAAACACCAGACCCCAGGTTTTCTAAACAAATTCAATACAGAATATGAAAATAGAAGAGTTAGGACTATGTTTGTGACAGGTATCAGTTTATTTACCAGTATTATCAGTCATGTATGATAGATAGAGACTGTTTCTCATTGTCGCTACTGAAATAGTTGCCCTCTTTGTTTACTTTGACAGCTTTTTGGAGACTGCAGCATATTTCTGCATGAAAGCAAAAATGAGTGAGAAGGAGGTATCACTAAATGCCTTCTTCAGCATTTGGCATGAATTCAGTTCTGATTTTAAAGAGTTCTGGAAGAAGGAAAATAAGCTCATTTTGCAAGAAAGGTAGGTATCTTGATTTTTGATTACTTTAAAATTATTAACATTATTGTATATACAAAAGGAAAGTGTATAAAATTGTACATATCAGTTTACTGTTCAACTGTCATGATAATAATGGATGATAAATTCTTAACTTCCAATATTTAAGTTATCGCTACAAAGTCATCACATGTTCTCCTGTTTGCTACTCAGGAATGTAGTGTCTCTTCTCGTACTATACTAGACAATCTGCTGTTGCACATTTTTAGGTTTTGTAGTTCCACATCTGTCATTTTTTTTAATTATATGGGTAACTATATATGTTGCAAAATGCTGCAGACAAGTATCCTCATTTGATGAGAATATATATATAAAAAAACATTTAGCCAATCTTACAACAGTTGCACAGCCTGCCAGTTGGCCTAATTGAAATTTATGACCCCAAACCTTAATGGTAGACATGGGAAACCCGTGGCCCTCCAGATGTTGTTGGATTACAACTTCCATCCTTGACCACTGGGCCATGCTGACTGAGACCAATGGACATTGAATTCCAGAAATTCTAGAGAGCCACAGCTTCCCTATCCCTGCTGAATGGCCTGGGAACTGCATGGGAAAATTGACTCTCTCTCTACAGATGCACTTGCCAACATTGGTAGAAGAAACCCTACCCAGGTACTCATCATTAAGAGCAGTGTAGCTGAGATGGAACATTTTCTGCACTAGCTCTGATGCTTTAGTATTCAATCCACAATTCAATAACATAAAGGTTCATATTTGCTATGAATGTTTTAGACATTGCCTTTTCTGCAAGTCATTGGAGGTTTTTTAGGCTGGAATACAATGATATTATGGGTGAGATTGTATTGTTGTTATTTATGATTGTGTGTTTTATTATATTTTACTGTCATAAACTACCTTAGTCTTAATTGGAGAAGGCAAGATTCATGCTATCCAACTCCCCCAATACAACGTGGGAGGGTTGGTGCCTCCCAGGCTGTCACATGGAAGTCCTATGGCCTGTCTGCTTCCCTGTAGGCTTCAGGACAGGACTGCCACCCAGAACTGCCACTACAGGATTCAGCCCAATGCCTTATCCACCAATAGTTGCGATGATTGCTATGAAGAAGAAGAAAATCCCAAATGGACTCAATTTGTTTGCAGGCAATTTTCTTCCCAGCCCCAAATATGGTGACCAGTTATAGCCACAGCAAAGTCTTTAAAACACAGTATCCACAGACCCATGTGCTGGCTGGGTAGGTTGATTGGCCACCAAGAGGAAAAACAATGCAAGTGTTATGCTAAACTTCCAAAGATTATTGCTGTCTTATTTTCCGCACACTCATCATTAAGCCTGAATAGCCAGACAGTGCCCACCCATAATAGTAACTGATTCATGTTATATAATCTGAAATGCTGCTTGAATACTCAATACTCAATGTCATTTATGTGTGCAAGACTTACTTTTCCAATCTAGCCTTAAGGGAATGGTTACTCTTTTGCACCTTGTACTACTATTTGGTTATGCTTCTATATGTCACTTGCAAAAGCAACAGCCCCTATTTATATTTTTGGAAACTTTGGGAATTTATCAGGCATGGAACTAAGTTCCAGCACTGCTGCCCGACTGCATCAGCACCAACCAACCACGGACAGCACTCTTAAATTATGTGAAGCTACTGCTTTCAGGAAGATTCTTAGTTCATGTCATTCACAACATACATTAAAGATGAGGATTGATCAAGAACTCTTAACTTCTGGCCTTATTGAGGTCAGCCTTAGTTTTATAAAGAAACACTTATCTTATTGGCATATTCTCTTAAGATATCATCACATCAATAATCCTCTAGCAAAATATGGCTGTAATATATTGTGATGATGCTATATTGAGTTTGGTGGATATGGTGTAGTATCTGTCTAGAATAAGGGAATTTTTCAAAAAAATTGGAGAGTTTTGATGACACACAATTCAAGTCATCTTCTGGATTATTTAGTATGACAAAAAAATGTATCCTTCATAGACTGTCATTGGCTAGGGAGGCATATTGGTCCCACAGAAAGTAGATAATTTAAAACAGAATATAAATTTAGTTTTCTGACATTAGCCACAATGATAAAGTTTTGTACTAAAACTGTTAAAGGAAAGAGAGGAGCTAAACCCATTTTAATTGGAAATCAAGAAACACCAGAAATTAGTTAGCATAAAAGAAGAAAAGTTAGCCAATGAGTTTTCAAAATCTTCTCTCCAGGAGACTGAGTTAGCAACTGCCAGAGATGACTAAAGTGCAGAGAATCAGCCATGGCACTGATTTTACTTGGTTTTATTATTTATTATTTTCAGACTCCTTCCAAAAATGCACTTCTAATAAACTTGTCTGTAGCTATTTCCTTATGATTGTATTTTTAAGGACTCAGTTCTTGTTTGCTTTAAATCTGTGAGGTCTTCCAGTTTCACTCCAGTAATGCAATGCAAAGAATGAATGGCATTAGTTTTTACCAGAGCTGAATCTTGAGGCTTTGCTTCATTGCATCAATGTTGTGACATCTTTCCATGTTCAAGGAGAATCTCCGACCAATTTTTAGCAGGGCTTGGGTGCCTTCCCATTGACATCAGCATGTCCAAATGTTACACCTGCTGCCTATATTTTAACTTTGCTCTGAAACCTTTGACCCTTCTCTGTATTCCATAAATTTATTTTGAATACAAACTTCTTTTTAAAAAAATCCAGTGTGGTATGTGCTGAATCTTTGAGTAACCAGATATTGCTTTTGTGAACAATGGGTTGCATTCCAGCCATTCATAATACATGAGGGTATCCAAGGATTTACTTAGCATTGACGGCTATTGAGTGTGACTGCACTCTGCTCGTTTACTAGGTATTGCTATTCTTCACTGGGGAGATTTCTGGCTATGAGAGAGCAACTTGTTCTTCCAACCTTATGGCAGGAATCTTAATTGCTCATTCCAAGGTTTTGTAACCCCTTCATCAGCTACCATTCCACTTTTGTTTTAGGTGGGATGTGAAATGAAAGGGTTGGAAGGTTTTCTTCCTGAGCAGCCTATCTTAAATTCCCATGAAGGGTGGCATTGCCAAAGAAGCAATGTCTTTCGTTTCATTGGGAGAAGCACAGATTATTTTTCGCAGTGCTACAACTGCCACCTCTAGTTGAATCCGCAGGAGGGGGTGGGGATGCTCAAGCCTTGGCTAAAATGCCAAAGGGGCATAAAGAACCTTGGGGGAGAAATTAGGCAGTAATGCAGGTCATTGCTCAAGAAATTAAGCATCACCTTTCAGGGATTTGCTTCTCTAAAGGTAAAGGTAAAGGTACCCCTGACCGTTAGGTCCAGCCGTGGACGACTCTAGGGTTGTGGCACTCATCTTGCTTTGCTGGCCGAGGGAGCCAGCATTTGTCCACAGACAGCTTCTGGGTCATGTGGCCAGCATGACTAAGCCGCTTCTGGCAAACCAGAGCAGTGCACGGAAATGCCGTTTACCTTCCCGCTGGAGCGGTTCCTATTTATCTACTTACACTTTGATGTGCTTTCGAACTGCTAGGTTGGCAGGAGCAGGGACCGAGCAACGGGAGCTCACCCCGTCGCGGGGATTCAAACCACCGACCTTTTTGATCGGCAAGCCCTAGGCTCCATGGTTTAGACCACAGTGCCAACCGTGTCCCGCTAATTTACTTCTCTATCTGTTGCTATAACTACAGTTCAGAGCTGCCTTCTTAAGACTTTTGGTTGAGACTTCTAGGTGTAAATTACATGGTTAAGCAGTGTGTGTATACACACACACACAGAGAGAGAGAGAGAGAGAGAGAGAGAGAGAGAGAGAGAGAGAAACTAAGAGGCAGGACTTCTCAGGATTTGGCACTGCTCAATTGCCAGGTCTGCCTGATGCTTATTGTATTCTATATATGTTTGTTTATTTAGAGTATGCAAACCAGTAAAGATTCTGGCAGCTGTGTTCTGTACTAGTTGAAGTTTCTGAGTCTTCTTCAGGGCCACTTGATAATGCTGTATCTAAAATACTGTCAAGCTGCAAACTTTCTCTCTCTGATGGGAATGCAATCCCAATCCAGAGCTGGTTATGCATCAGTTCCTAGGTCCTTCAGTGCCTCCACTGGATCAGGATTCAGTTTCAGTTTATTGGCCCTCATCCATCCTATTATAAAATTTAGGCACCAGTTCAGAACCTCTGCAGTTTCACTTAACTCATAGAATCATAGAATCTTAGAGTTGGAAGGGACCCCAAGGGTCATCTTGTTGAACCCCCTACAATGCAGGAATCTCAGCTAAAGCATCCATGACAGATAAGATAAGATATCTTTATTGTCATTGTACAAGTACAAGTACAACGTTGTATAAGTGCAACGAAATTGGATGCCATCCTATAAAAACAAAACAAAAAAAAGCACAAAAACAAAAAAAACACACACATTGTCAGCAACACATGCACATACGTACACACCCATCACAACTCTCCAAGGTCATATTATCTAGTTACAGCATTTAAGATGGTTATAGCTCTGGGGTAGAAACTATTTTTTAATCTATTTGTTCTTGCTTTAATTGTTCTATATCTCTTGCCTGAAGGCAGTGGTGCAAAAAGACTATATCCCAGATGAGATGGATCCTGTAAAATATTGTTTACTTTTTTAAGGCAACGGGAACTTGTATAGTTCTTCCAAAGATGGGAGAGGATGACCAATAATTTTTCGGTCTGTGGTTATGACCTTCTGTAGTACCTGCCTCTCCCTGACTGTGCAGCTGGAAAACCAAGCACAAATACAGTATGCAAGAATGCTCTCTATGGAGCCTCGGTAGAAGGACACCAGCAGTCTCTCACTCAGATTGTTCTTCTTTAAAAGTCTGAGGAAATAAATTCTCTGCTGGGCCTTCTTTGCCAGAGCAGTAGTATTTGTGCTCCAAATCATACCCTGCTCAATACTCACTCCCAAAAACTTAAATACTGCCACCCTCTCCATCCGGTCCTCGACGATATACGGGGGCTGAATATCCACCTTCCCCCCCCCCTGTAATTCACCACCAGTTCCTTGGTCTTGGCAGAATTAAGAGCCAGATTGTTTCTCTACACCAAACACAGAGCCGCTCCACCTCGTCCTGCTAGGCGGACTCATCCCCTCCTGAAATGAGCCCCACCACAGTAGTGTCATCAGCAAACTTGATTTTGTTGCTGGAATAGATGGCTGTGCAGTCATACGTATGGAGGGTATAGAGCAGGGGACTCAACACACAACCCTGTGGTGAGCTAGTGTTAAGGCTAAGGGCTGTGGACATATATGACCCTACTCTAACCCTCTGAGAACGATCTGACAAAAAGTTCAAAACCCAGAGACAAATGGAGTTAGAAAGTCCAATCGCCTCTAGCTTGGACACCAGTCTATAGGGGAGGATAGTGTTAAAAGCAAAGCTAAAATCTATGAACAGCAGCCTAGCATAACTCCCCTGGCTGCTCCAGATGGGACAGGAGCATGGAGAGTGGTAGTGATAGCATCTCCTGTGGATCTATTTGCCCTGTATGCAAACTGGTAGTGGTCAAAAGTCGATGGAAGACAGGAAATAATGTGACAGCGTACCAGTTTCTCAAAACACTTCATGATAAGCGGAGTCAGTGCAACTGGTCTGTAGTCATTCAAACTACTAATTGTGGATTTTTTAGGCAGAGGAACAATAGTTGCTGACTTCAGACAGGGTGGGACAATAGACTGGTGTAAAGACTTGTTGAAGATCTTAGTAAAGACCCTCACCAGCTGATCCGCACAGCCCCTTAACACCCTTCCAGTGATGCCATCAGGTCCAGCAGCTTTCCTCGGATTCACCATCCTCAAAACCTGTCTCACTTCATGCTCCTCTACAGTGAATGAGGGGCCACTATGGCAATCCAACCTCTGTTAACAAACCTCCAAGGAAGGAGAGTCAAAAATAAAGCTGTGTATCATCACCCTATAGCTGCCTCTTCCATTTCTCTGTACATGACTTTTAAAATACAATCCTGTTGGTCCCAGCAACTAATTTTAAAAGTATGAATATGAAAGAAATGCTGCTAGGAAGTAAAGGAAAACCCTGCATTTGTATGCCAGTAGATTTTACTGAGATCATATATATATATATATATATATGGAAATACTTGTTTTTGTTTGTTTTTTAAACACTCCATGGAAACAACAGATTTTCCTGCACCACCTTAAAGACTAATAAATATATAATGGCATAAGCTTTCATAGACTATTGTCCACTTCGTCAGATGCTAGAATTGTTTTCCTTAGTTATCCACTCACACCAGTGTATTAGGATGGAGCTGAAAACTAAAAAATGCAAAAAGTACAATTTGTGACAATTTCGTTAGTGCTTCAGTTAGAGTTATAAGTGCAGTGAGCATTCACAATATTGGTATGTGATACTTGGGTAAGAGGACAGGCCTTCATATTGATCAGTAACCAGTTAAAGTAATCAGAAAGTAGGAATAAATGGGCAGTTTCCACAATGGGCAGTTCTCATCAGGTCTGCTCTGGTAACTTAAGTGGAGTCAGTTTTTCACCATATGGCGTAAGGGCAGACCCAGAATGTTTTGTGATGCTTGCTGTAACATTGAACCCCCTCACCTCATTCATTGACCTTGATGCAGGGCTTTCCCCTTCACTGGGTGCAGGCAGATCCTGCCCTTACCTTATATAAGGAGCCCCAGTTATGCATAACTTTATGTTTGCAAGAGTTTCTACATAGCTGAAAAATGAAAACAACAGACACACCTTTACTGCTTGCTAAAATAAAGGAGGTTTGTGACCCACCCCCACTCACCCCAAATTGTTTTAGTTGGCGGAAAATACCAATAAATTGCAAACTATAAGCCTAAACTTTATAAATTTTATCATAAACAGAAACTGAGGTAAAGTTAACTGAATTCTTGATGCAATGTTTCTCAAATGCTATTCAGTTGTTTCAGCCTAGCAGCCACTTCCACACTTTCAAACCCTAAGATGCATCTTGGACTTCCTTGGCTATAAAAGTTGCCCATTCCTGCAAGAATAGCACTTAAGCTGGCACCTGGTGTGTCATGTTGTACATCTAGATGAAAGGAGAGATTCCTGGCCAATATGTCTCCACAGCTCATTGATCTCCCTCTGAAGAAAGACTGGTATGTCTCCCTACAGATTACTCGGCAGGATGATTTAAAGCTTGCTGTTGAACGATTTAAAGTCTGGCATTGTGTAGCTATGTATTGCATAGGAAGTAGCTTGCCGGTAAGCTGTCACTGCTTCTTCCAAAGAAGGGCATTTAATCTTGTAGCAGGAGGCATGTCCTCTCCAAGTAAGCTAACGGATCTTTTGTTAGCCTTCAGAATAGAAGTGAGCAAATTGGACTTTATCAGACACCTAGAGACAAGGGGATTGCAATTGTTTGTTTGTTTGAGGCTGGAAGGTTAGGAAGGTGGGCCCATGCACTTTGAGTTTTAGCAACAAGATCAGTGGTAGTGGCAAAATTCCTAACCCTCAGAACTGCTTAAGGAGAAACTTCATATGGCTCAGGAGTTAAACCTTTCATAGCCACTGCCACTGGTGCTGGTGGTCATTTCTGCCTCACCATTTCTTTTCCTTCTCTCATGACTCCTTTTCATGCCTCTTTCCTGACTCATTTGCTTTTCTGTTCTTTCTGTCCTTTCTTTAATCTGGGACATGATGCCTGGGGGGAAAGCCCCCTTCCTCCCAATAACTTCAGGTCCCACAGACAGTGTGCTGCCACCACCTCCCGTTCCTCTTAAATCCAGGAAACAGACTACATGTTACTTGGGAAATGTAAAGTTGGATCTTCCAATGTTTTGATATCCGCTTAAAAGCTGCTGAGTTGCCTGAAATATATTGGAGCAGGGGCACTGGGGGTGTTAATCCTTGCCCACCTCACCATTTTCCCAAGCTAGATTCTCCCTTTCAGTGATGCTGCTTTAAAGTGAAAATAGAAATCTTGGAACATCTGATCTTTGTCTTCTGGTATGAGAGGCAACATGGAAGGACAAGGGCAACTATTGTCACCAAATAACTCAGGGATCATGTGAATGGGCCGTTGCAAGTAGATTAATCTTACCCCCATAGAAGATGTTGAGGATTTTAGTTGGGATGAAATAATGTTGCTGATATGCTGAGATACCAGCATTCTTATATTAATACAAGTGTTTTGGAGGTCAAGCTACAGTGCCAAGTAATTTTATAGCATCAGTGAAGGAAATATTCTCCATGATGGACAATTGCCATTGATTAGTAAACAGCAAAAAAGGTGAAGAATCATGCTATGGAAGCAACCCTTGATGTTACTAGTGTGGCTAATGTTAGTGAATAATAGTTCTATTCTAAGGATATGAAAGTGAGTGTAAGTACTGTGGCTTGTGGATCTAAATTTAAAAGCAAATCTTCAATACCCATCTACAAATGTGAAGAGTAAACTGCCATCATAAATCCTGAGAAATCAATGCAGAATGTTTTAAGCCATCATTTTAAAAAAGGAAATAGAAACCATGCTGTGTTTTGAAATTGCAGCGGTTGGATTCTATTATTATTATTATTATTACTATTATTATTCCAGAAAGTACTGAATTAATAAGTTGATAAATTTGGTGCTAGGATCCTGGAAGTATGTTTTTTTAAAGAGTAATGTTAGCTACTCCTTAGCTTATTGTTGGAAGGCTTGTCGTGACCACTTCAACTACCAAATGCATGAACATTCCAGCCTTGTCAGTCTGTTTAAATTAGTCATGTACTACTAGACTCTGGCAAAGTGTAAAGGTATCTGCACCAAGCCAACTTGGAGCCAGTAGGAAATGAATCTGTCTACCAGAGATACTTCTTTAGACAAAATTATTAATGCTTAGTGGCAGGGAAGTGGCTTTCTTTCTCACTGGGTTGAATGATGGGAGAAATTCTCTCATGATAAGCCCATGATCAGTCTAGTGTTTGGTGTAGAAGATAGATAAAATGATTCTGCAGGAATGTCTGGTTTCTTTTCCCTGTATCTATCTTATTCATCTTGCAAACTGTTTTCAGACTTAATCATAGTGAACATTTTGTATACATTTGCCTGACAATAAATAAGAAGGATAGAGAGGTAAAAGTGCTGGGGGGAAAACAACTTAATTATGATGGAAACAAGGAACAGTCCCTTTGTTTAGGTTAACCCTCTGCTATCTATCCACACTTTATTCAAGGACAGAATTGGAAAATCTTTTGAACAACATGCCTGATAACCAACTATTTTTTAAAAAAATATATATAATATCACACACACACACACACACACACACACACACACACACACACACTGAGTGTCAAGAGCTGCATGTTAATTTTTAACCAGGGAGGGGACAATTAGCAGCTAACTCCCAAGTAAGCATGTTCAGCTAGTTTCAATCTTAACTTCTTGTTGGGCTAAATATGAAGCATCAAAGTGCAGTCTGGCACACAGGGTAAAGACTCTTAGATTGTAAGAAGCATGCAGTAACACCTGGGTTAAAATATTTTTAAAACTTGATTATTATTGGAAATGAAAGGTATGAAGAATAAACCAGATAATGTAAAATGAACCAAAACAGTTTACTCTTCATATCCTGCCCTAGACAATCTTAAACATTAAATTCAAATGTCCTTGCGAGGAACAACCCATGATGTTCAGGAAATGGCAAATATCCATAGGGAATAATCCCAATTTTTGAACCTGTAGAATCAGGGGAGAAACTGATGAGGTGGCAGCAGCATGTGGTGGTGGGGATCTTCCAGTGACTTGTGGTCATGTGTGCTTGGGTACACTTAGAGGCAGTGTTGATAAATGGCTACATGTCCCACATGTAGGAAAGGTGTGCTTGCAGACAGGAGCCACAGGCACATTTTTACAATCCAGGAAGTAAAAAGTGAGAACTGTGAGAAATTTCCAATCTACCCCCTGGTAGACAACAGCCAATGAGTGGTGGTGGGTATTCTGCTGGCCTGTGTGTACAAGAATACTTGAAACATGATAGTTCAATATAATGAGGAAGCTAGACCATTTCTTCTAGGTCCATTGGGATTTTGGAAAGAAACTTGGGTTTTATTCTCCACGATGATTTGTTTGGTGCATGTTGTACTTGGTGGGGTGATTTTATATTATGGAATGGTCTTCTATATCACTACTGGATTGAATGTTAGAGCCACGTCACACATTCTGGGAAACGATGACTTGTGATTCCATTTGTAGGACTTGCACATGGGTCACCAAGCAGATACTTCCATATCATTACCCAGTCAAGATGTGCAAGTGTCACTTGTATGTGGAACTCACATATCTTGCCATGTGGGCACCTGTGGCTCCTCCTGCCCATTCCTTTTCTGGTCCTGCCCTAGAGCCCTAGTCATTACAATAGGGGGCAGTGGGGGGGTGATGATGTTGTGAAGTTTCACATACCTTTCCGAACACTGGGACTATTGATTTACTACTACTTATAAACTGTCTTTTTACCCTATCAGAGCTCCCTAGGTGGTTCACAAAACAATATGAAAACCAGCTCCATAATAATAATAATAATAATAATAATAATAATAATAATAATAATAATGGCAGCAGCTATAAAATGTGAAACAACCACAAGCAAAACAGCAACATGAGAATATTTGAATTCCTTTTGTTTAGGCCATACCTTGTTTGGCACTGAGGAAATTGCCATTTCCTCTTACTGAGGTGCGCATATACAATACAGCTTTTTGTTGACAAGGTCACTTGTTTTTGTGGCTTTGGGCCCTTTTAATATTTCAGTCTGTGGTGAGAGCCCATCTAACACCGATAGCTTGTATTCAATTGGTCCACTTTACCACACTGCTGTCTGGAGGGAATCAGAACAATAACTTCTCTGCTGCAGTTTTTTTTATATTTTCTTTGTGTATGTGTTGGACCAGTCTGCAGATTTTTCCATCTAAACTAGTCTCAGACAGCTTCCAGGAGTGCTAGTACCCAGCCATGCTGTCTCCTGAAATGCTCTGTTCTTTCCCTACAACTGTTAACCACTTGCTTACATATCTGAATAAACGAGCTTGTAAGTAAGAAAAACAATTGTCTGGAAAGTGTGGTATGGCAGCCAAAGCAAAGGAGTCCTTCTTCTCATGAGAGCAATAAACCTGAAGCAGAAAAGATGGTAAGGATGCTGTAGAGAGATTAGCATGATATATCGTTACTCAGGCGAAGACAGTCTGCCTCCCATACATAGCATAAAGCATGCCATATAGGCTCCTTTTTTATTCATGTGAATTCTGACTTCTTCTTCTTTTTAATTACCGGTATAGTCCTCATGGTTATAGAAAAGGCAAGTTGGACAATGTGATGACAACAAGCTAAGGATATAGAAACAATGTGAGAACTATCAAGTAGCTCACTTTTAAGTACATATTTCAACTGTTCTTGTTTTTCTGTTTAGATCAGGGATTGCCAGTGTGGTGCCCTGCAGGTAGTGTGGACTACAGCACCCATAATCCCTGACCATTGGTCATGCTGGCTAGGGCTGTTGGGAATTGTAGTCCACATCTGGTTTAGATGCTGAGTTTTTTCCCCAAGGCTCAATAAAATGTTCAAATTCAAAGATGTTTTTGATAATGAGAATGTTCAAAATATCATTCAAAAGTGATCTTCTGGGAATCTGATATCCTTGTAATAGTAATGGCCTCCTATACTATTAACCTAAAACTGGAGAGCAATAAACATTCTTGTTTAGACAAGCTTTGAAAGTTGAGGTAATTTTAAACTGTTTTGGTTATCTTAACTTCTATATGTTTTAAAGTATGGTTGTGAATTTTTCTCAGTTTTATCTTTTCGTAAACAGCTTTGAGGTTTATAAAAAATCAAGCGGTGTATAAATTTTATGAAATAAGTTAAATAAATATAGCAGTGATTTCTCATTTTCTTTTTATATTGTCGCTGTTGTTGTTTTCTTAGGTTAGAATCATCATTTTCTTTATGGACTGCTGGTGCTGGGTTTTTAACAATAAAGTTATGGGGCTCTAGTGACCCAATTGGGTTGTTTAAAGGAGAATTCCTGTCATAAGTGGAATTATGTTCTACAGTAAAACAGGTTCAGATTCAACCTCCCAAAATGCATTGTGATTTATTTGGAGTTTCTTGGAATAAATTTAATCATTAGGCAAAGGAATTAATGCAGAAACCACTTGTCAAATAACTACAATATATAAAGCAATAAATAAACTCAAGGGAATTGGGTCTGATCTTTAAAATGTAAAGACTGTGAGAGATGTAATGGAACTTCGTATATGTAGTGTTATCATTCTCATTCTCAACTATGGAGCATTAGGTACAACAGAACAGTACATTCAGGAATATCATATATGCATACAGCAACTGTTACAGTTTGCATGTCTCCTTGCAGCAGATGGGCTTTTATTGGCAATATCGCTTATCATTTATATTCTGCAAGCCCTCAGAATTATTGTATGTTGAAAAATATTGTCCTTGAGCTGTCCTTCATGTGTTATTCAGCCTTCACAAGTGGTTTTGATTTGGTGAATCAATTAAATGTGTTGCAGGCTAAAAGAAGCTGAAGAAGTATGTAGACAGAAAAAGGGGAAATCTCTTTACAATATAAAACAAAAGCACGATTCTGGAATTGTGAGTATAGTTCACTTACGGTTTTTTGTGTGCCTGCTATGTATAAGTGCTCTCCTCCTGTTAAGGTTTCTGAGCAGGAATCCTCATCATTTCCTCTTAGTATCAGTAAAATGAAAAAATGTTGAAACTCGCTTAATGACTCTACCCATTTTCCGTTGATGCCCTTTATACCTGGAGCTGCCTTTTAGAACCATCTCTGTATGGCCACTTCTCTTATTTCCTTTAATTTCCTCAAATCACCCCCTTTCCAATAAGGCTTTGGAATACTCCAGAGTCCCTATACCATGGGTAGGCAAACTAAGGTCCCAGCACCAGATGCAGCCCAATCGCCTTCTAAATCCGACCTGTGGACGGTCTGGGAATCAGCGTGTTTTTACATGAGTAGAATGTGTCCTTTTATTTATAATGCATCTCTGGGTTATTTGTGGGGCATAGGAATTCGTTCATTTCTCCCCCCCACACACACACACAAAAAAATATAGTCTGGCCCCCCACAAGGTCTGAGGGACAGTGGACTGGCCCCCTGCTGAAAAAGTTTGCTGACCCCTGGCCTATACCTTAGTGTAACTAACTATATTGAAATCCTTGCATCTCTGCTCCCTTCCTCTGTTGTTTCCCTGTGTCTACTTTAGATTGCAAGCTCCCTGGGGCTGGGACCTGTAAATCCTCCTGTTCTTTGGGTACTCCCAGATGGGAGCTTCATATTGTAATTGGCAGCAAAACTTAAACTGATTTTCCAATGAAACAAAACCCACTAGGAGTTAGCAGATAAGGCCCAAATTGAGAGATTTTTGGAACCCAAAACTTAGAAAGTCACATGGGGCACAACATATTCCCAAGGTTCTCTTACTGTTTGGAATAAAATGCTTTTGTGGCTTAGGATGCTGGACTTGGTTCAGTGATCTGTTATATGCAGAAGCTGAAAGTGCTTGCTGTGTTTTCAGACATGTGACACTGATAACATGAAATGGAGGTGCTGTTTTTAATGAAACTTACATGGTTTTCCTTCTTTCTTGCATTTGAAGATAGTGTATTTGAAAACTCAGCTTGGCATCCAAATATTCTGATTTAAATGGATTCCAATCTTAGTCTTATTTGCAAGAGAGGAAGATGGTAGATTACCCATTTTTTGTATCTTTGGGGTTCTCACTGCATGGTTCATTATTAGTTCACGTGCTCTGAAATTTTGAAACTGATATTTTCTTCACCTTTCATTTTCAGAAAGCGAAGATAAGTATGAAAATATGAAGGTCAAATGGCACGCATCATTGTCCACCTGTTCAATAAACTCAATACGTCTGTTGGGGGAAGGAGACTGCATCACTTGACCCATTTGTTTTCTTGACCTGTTTCCATTTGTTTTCTGTTTCCACTGACTAGAATCTGCTGGGCATTCATTGATAAACAGATTTGCTGTATGGAGTGTCCAAAATCATAAAAGTTATTAATTTAAGGCATGCCTCATCCATGCACTCCATACTGTCTTTTTCATCCAAATATGCTTTTGCAATGTATTTGGAGGAATACTAACAATAACTAAAGCACCTGGTATAAGAGGCAGTCATTCAGTCTGCCCTAAACATACTGAAACTATAAACATCTATCATACAAACACTACATTTCCATTCCTGTTGGCAAGATCTTTCCAGAGCAAATACACTGCAGTGCTACATTTAGATTAGGGCTACTTCTTGAGAATTGTTCGTGTCTGTTTCATATTGACATTTGTAATCTGTGTTTTGAATTGGTAAACTGCTCCTTTTACACTATAATCCATTTCCAAAACAAGGTATGTTCAGCACAGCAAATCTTTATAGTTGACAATGCGGGACATTATCTCTGCATTTTCTGCCACATAATAAAGCAGGGGTGGGGAATTTGTGATTTTTCAAATGCTGATAGACAACAACTCCCATAAGCCCCAGCCATCATGGCCAGTATTCAGGGAAGATGGGGACTGTAGTCTAGCAGTATCTGGAGGTTCATAATTTCTCCACCCCTGTACAAAAGATGGAAACAAAGGAAGGCTACTCAAGAATGAAGCATAGCATAGGAATCATTTGAAGGATACTAAACAGCCTTTGGTTTGCTACATACATAAAAAAAAAGTTTACAGAGTAACAAGAAACTTGTAGTAGACTTCCTATCAGTCTATTGAATCTTGCAGTGTAAAGAACTAAATACTTCCCTTTTATTATCCTTCCAGATAATCAAGGGTGATATTGTGAACCTCAGTTTTCTGGTGACAAAGCAAGGACTGATTAATTCAGCTTTACATTTTATTGAGTGCCCATACCGTAAACTACATAAATAGTTGCAGTTGTTTTGTGCCACCTCAATCTCAGCCAATAAAGACAACCAAATGATTAGTCATATCTAGATTAGACTGTCTCCTCTGCACAATGTAGCATAGATCTACATTCAAAAGTTATTGAAAACAGCCAAATTTAAGGTGGGGGGTATAATAAGGTGCAAAGATCCCAAAGCCATTTAGCATGGAAGGTGCTGGGGTGGTTTTAAGTTCTAACCTGCTGAAATTACTTTCTCTCTCTTTCCATGTAGCCCAGTACATGATACCTGGTTGTCCAGATGTTGGTCTGTGGTTCCAGGCATTGAAAAGGCTACATAAATTATGACCTCAGGAATTGACTTTTTAAAATGCCAAGCACTAAAAATATATTTTTCATTCATTGGGGAAATTATTTCCTGTTATGTGATTACTGATCAGCCTGAAATTTCGTCTTCTTTCAGGTTAGTTCCTGGTAGTTCCTTTATTTGTTTCCCCAGTGTCAGGAATAAAGTTATTTCTTGGGAAATAGAAAAGAGAAGATTGTTGTTACAAGAGACCTATGAAGAGCAAATAAAGAAGTTACAGATATTTTAATAGCACTGATGAAAAACCCATGTTTGTATTTATGTAAGCTATAGTCTCTTGCTGTTTTAACTTCTGTGTTTTCTTTCATTTAAGTGCATTTAAAATCATTGTAGCATGTTTCAGTTTTGTAGCCATCCTCTTCCCTTCAGTATCTCCAATATGTTTATTGCCATACTAAATTAAATAATACTACACTTAACAAAGATCGCTATGTGCAATACTGTATTTAGTGTTTCTATTCCAATTTTTTTTAGAATGTTTATTTATATGAAAAATAAAACAAATAATGAAATTGAAGTTGTTTTGTGTATACTCTTATTGGACTGAAATCATGAATTGCTGTTGGTACCTGCAAGAATTCTGAACTGTTAGTGGATAGAAATATTTAAAAGCCACTGCTCTGAAAAAACTTGCAGTCCAAAATATAGACTAAAACGTAAAGGTAAAGGACCCCTGGATGGTTAAGTCCAGTTGAATTTGTCTATGATGTACGGCGTTCATCTCCCAAGGGCCAAGACTAATGAAGAAGAAAGCAACAAGTGTGTGCGTGCGCGCGTGTGCAGCTCCTATCCATGTTTCAAACTGGTGTTATTAATTACCCACCCTTCACCCCAAAGTCCCATAGAGAGTGGCAACATGAACCAACAGTATTGAAAACAGTTTAAAACAAGTTATGACTTTGGTACACATGGATAGAAACTGTTGCAAAATCCTTTAGGGTGGCATGTATATGAAACACATCACGTCCTTTCCCGACTATATTCCTATTTGTGCCCAGCATAAAACATTTTGTGTTACTGCATTTGCTATCCGCTTTACTATGCAGCATCACAAATGGTTAGCATAAAAAAATAAATCATAAGATTGATATCCAAATGTAGTACCCCACTTGCACAACTGACTTCTGCTGGCACAAATGTCTGCCACCACTCTGCACCCCTCCAGATCTGTTACAAGTGTTCAGGGGACCTTCCAGAGCATGTGGGGGGTGAGGCTGCAGGGGGAGGGAAGGAATGGATCTAGTTCACTGACACGACATTGGATGTTACATTTAATTAAGATTTGGGTACTCACAGAAAAAGGTTATGTATCTGATGTACAATTCTGGCCTTTTAAAAAACGAAATATTGTTTCAGAAACAATATTCCAACCCCAGTTGATGGGCACATCCTGGGTGCTTGACTGCAATAGTTCAGGGCAGCTAAGACGAATAGAGAACCCTGAACAAGTTAGGGCTGCTTTTGTTTTCCACAAGGCTTGCATGCAAATACCTACAGTCTCCTCCCTCCTGGGCCAGCTTATATCATACTGTACCCAATTTGTATAGAGCTAAACATAACACCGCAGTGCAGAACATTGAAGTCAGCAGCTTTTTTCTTCTTCTTTTCTTTAGCAGCTCTAACTGATTTGTGTGACACTGTTGGCTCATTTAGTAATTTCCCATTCACTCTAAAAAAGAAAAAAAGTGTTATCCGATATCACTCTCATCTGCCCTCCCTTTGAAAGAATGCTGACCATTTATTGGTTGTAATGGGCTCTTTTAAAGAAAACTCTTCTATTCTCCATGCCTTGTTTTTTCCCCCACCCAGACACAGCAATTTTGTGGAGACAGGCAGAGAAGTCCTTAGCAAAGAGTGGAATAATTAGAGGAGGTCTTATTGTTGCTAGCTCCATAACTGATTTGCAATTCTAATTGAGCAGCCAGTGCAAGTTGCAAGCAGAATTCAGGAGCAGAATTAACATTGCAAATCCATTAGGTTGAACTGGAAACTCAAAATCAAATGTATTGGAAGGAACTTCCCATGTGATGGGTGACAAGAAAATACTGGTGGGAAAGGGGGAACTTTACTCAAAGGGGAACTTGTTCTCATGAAATGTTTTTATGTGTTGGACATATTTATGAACAATATGACAACCTGTATTTGACTGATTAGTATATTTACCACCAGATGGCAGGCTAAAGTCTGAAAAGCACAAGACATTGAATGCTTTATGAATTAAGCATTCAATCCCTCGCAGACTCCCAGTCTGGTTTATGTCAACTACCGAAAAGCATTTCTGATCCTTGATTCAGTAGTTCTTTCTATTAAAAATTTCTGCTGCAAGTGTTTTGAGTATAAATTGAAAGGATGGGGGAACCAAAGTCGCATGTGGCCCTCCAGGTGGTGCTGGATTCCCATCTCCCATCAGCCCCAGCCAGCATGGCCAATGATCAGGGGTTATTGGAGTGCTGGTCCGCCAACATTTGGATGTCCACAGGTTACCTGATCAAAAAGAAGAGTCTGAATTTGAGCAGCTTGTAAAGACTTCTTCTGGGTGTATTACTTTGACATCCCTTCTTTGCAAAACATTTTTGACACGGATCAGTTTCAAAAGAGAAAGCATGGTGCAGGTGTGTCATCGTGTTAGAGTAGGACTGGTGAGACCCCTTGTTGAAAGCTCCACTGATGAATCCAGGGTTGGTGTAAGGAGAAGATGAGAAAGACCATGTATGCCACCCTATGTGTCTGATTAGAAGCAAGATATGTCAGTTACAAAATAATTATCTCTCACACTCTCCCTACCTTAATATTTTCCTTATATGCTCATAGTTTGTTTATATACCACATTTTCCACAGACTTATACTCAAGTTTGGGGAGTAATGTTTCACTTTCTGTACTTTCGTCTGCAGTGCTTGGTTTGAATCCTCAAACCTTGCTGAACCACTTCTGAGGTCCTCACTTCAAGTTCAGGAAACTTTAGAGAGCAACTTCTTTGGTGCAGATGAGTCCCAAACCTGTTGAAGTGGCCCATTTCAGCTCAGGATTCATCCAAACCAATGTACACCTCTAGGTTCTACTACACAAGAGTTGAAAGTTTCTCTCTCTTAACTGGAATACCTAGGCATGTGACTTTTTTTTAAGAACATAAATTGCCTTGTTGAATTAGAACAACACATGCTGTCTGAGCTGATTGGAGTTGCCATTGAGAACATATGGAGGGAAAGGTGGATTAACTATTTATTTTCATTTAACCTAATTTGTATACCACTAAAATATAAAGATCTCTAGGCACTTTTAAGACTAATGTTGATGTATTCTGCCATTCTGTTTCCAATACCAGTTAGCCAGATGCTGAGCCTGGACAGTCATAAGCAGGATACCAAAATGGTTTCCCCACCCAAAAAAATAAAAAATAAGAAATTCTCCCAGCATCTGTCATTCAGAGGAATCTCTCGTGTTTGTTTTTATTTTATACCCCTACCTTTTTACCATAGCAGCTTACCAGTCAAGGCATCTTACATGAAAACAGGATTAAGATGGTGGTATCACAAAGCAAGGGGTGTGTATTAGCCATTGTTATCCCTTCCACAATATGTGGACATTAGGGCAGGAGGTACTATACTAAGGAGCAGCAATTCAATAGTGGTGCCCCGCTAGACGAAAATAATTCGTTCTGCGAAAATTTTCATCTAGCGGGTTTTTCGTCTTGCGGAGCGGCAATGACAGCCGCGCTCCGCAAAACGAAAAAAAAAAAGACGAAAATTTTTCGTCTTGCGAGGCAGCCCCATAGACTTTTTCGTCTTGCGGGGCAGCCTTCCGCTAGACGAATGCCTTCGTCTAGCGAGTTTTTCGTCTTGCGAGGCATTCGTCTAGCGGGGTACCACTATCTGTCTGCAGCATATTGTATCGAGAGGAAAATAAAGTGTTATTGCAGAGTTCACAAGATCATGTGCAGTAGACCTCAAGCCATGAGCTCCCATAACTAATTTCTCTCCCTAGATCCATGAACTTTCCTTAATTATATTTGTGCAAGACTGCCTCTGTGTGAATGTTCAAGTGTGGTTTATGAAAGATGCTGCTCAGTTCCAGATATAACTGGGATTTGATTGCAGTTCTGTGCTTTTACTCATTCCGCCAAGCAGAATTCTTCTTTTTCCAGTATAGTGGAGTTCTTCCATTACAGATTTTCGTTAAACCTCACCAAGTTCCAGTTTAGAAAATATCAGCCCAGTCCTATGCATGTTTGATTGGAAGTAAGTTCTTCTGAGGTCAATAGGATTTATTCCCAGGTAGAGGTGCACAACCTAAATATTCTAGGAGTGGGCATCACAGATGCTTCATTCTACAGGGGTTTAACATCAATTGGCTTTGTCTCTTGTTCATACACAGATGCTGTTTTGAACTTGAAGCTGCTTATGCCAGGAGTGGGGGGGGGGGGAGAAAAGAAATAAAATTTGCAGTAAGAAGACTACAGTCATATCTTGGAAGTCAAAGGGAATCCATCCCGATAGTCCGTTCGACTTCCAAAATGTTCAGAAACCAAAGTGCAGCTTCTGATTGGCTGCAGGAAGCCCCTGCAGCCAATTAGATGCTGTGGAAGCCCCATTGGATGTTTGAGTTCCATTGAACGTTCACAAACCAGAACACTCACTTCTGGGTTTGCGGCGTTCGGAAGCCAAAACGTCCGAGTACCAAGGTGTTCAGGATCCAAGTTATGACTGTATATAGTTGGGTGGATGGCGAGAAGAGAGGAAAGCAGCGTATGCTTATGATTCCTCCTTCCTAGGTGAACAGGGTTCATATGAATGTGAACTGTTCTTTATATGTTACCATTAATATATGAACACCTTTTATTATTCACAAAAAATCCTATTTGGACATTCTGTAGGAACACAGAAGGTGAGTCTTAGACAAAGCCAGACCACAGGTTCCTCCAGCTTGATATTGTAAATCCCGAGCTCCAGGGTTTTAGAAAAAGAGAAAAAGAGTTGGAGAAACTGGACCTTTGTATGCAAAACGGTGCTCTACCACTGTGCTACATGGTAAAGAAGGAAATGTAAGTGGGAAGCATCTTTGCTTAGCGCCTCCCCCTGGCAGCCACACACACACAAATGTCTAAAGGAAGACAGCCTTCACACAGACAAGCCTCAAAGCTACCTGGTACCAATATTACTGAGTTCCAGATCATGTGGCCCCACTTCCCACTCACATGCTCTCCTTAACCCTGTGTTCCATGCTCAAATATGGCAGAAGCTTGCAGTGAATCCTAGAGTGCTCTCTCCACACTACTGTCAATGTGTGTCGAGAAGTAACCCGGCTATTTTTAATCCATGCCAACTAAGTGCGGTATTAGGCTGTTTGGTTTGAAAATAATTAATTCAGAGAAAATTGTGCCATCTTCCCAATATTTAAAAATATGAATGTCACACACATGCACATTTAGCCATGCCTCTCTCTGGTCATTCAATGAACATCCTCACAACAACTCTGAGGGGAAAGTTAGACTGAGAGACAGTGATTGGCCCAAGGACACACACTGTGTTTTATGACCAAGTGGTTATTTTCTCATTCTCCCAGGTCCTCGCCCAATGAATTTCACTGCAGTTCTGGCTTATTTTAACATGATAAATAGTGTTATGAGTTTGCCACACACCCCTAATTCCTGGATTCAGCAAGTGTTAAAATTTAATCTAAGCTAATTAAGCCAGACGCTGTGGTCTAAACCACTGAGCCTAGGGCTTGCTGATCAGAAGGTCAGCGGTTCGAATCCCTGCAACGGGGTGAACTCCCTTTACTCGGTCCAAGCTCTTGCCAACCTAGCAGTTTGAAAGCACACAGTGCAAGTAGATAAATAGGTATCGCTCTGGCGGGAAGGTAAACAGTGTTTCCATGCACTGCTCTGGTTCGCCAGAAGCGGCTTAGTCATGCTGGCCACATGACCCAGAAGTTGTCTGTGGACAAACGCCGGCTCCCTTGGCCTATAGAGTGAGATGAGCGCCACAACCCCAGAGTCATTTGCAATTGGACCTAATGGTCAGGGGTACCTTTACCTCTACCTAACTTCCTGTGTTGAGGTGATTGCATGGGTGATGGACCATTAAAATAACAAAGGATTGAAGGGGCTTTGTGAGAAAGAAACAAAAGGGTGCTCTCTCAATCAACAGATAAAGACAAGGTTTAGAGTAAAGAGAGGAAGGGAAGGAGTTATGTATGCTAGAAACTAGATGCAAAAAGGCAGCAGGCTGAAAAGGCAGAGAGAGAAATGTGGCTGATTTCTGCTTGAATCCAAAGCTGTGGCTATGGAAGAAACAGGACCCTTTTCGGCTGCTGAGGCTGCAAATCCATCACAGGTCAGGTTGCATATATGTGTAAATAAACCATATATCATCAACGTCTCCACTGTGCTGGGCAAATGCCTGGAACCCCTGGAATCTTGCCCCGCTTGAAAACTGGGGTGGTGTACAACAATATTTAAATTATGTAGACGAGGGGAAACTCCCCAACTAAGGTAGCACTTGAACCCTGTAGGATATTAAATGATGCAAGGATTGTATGAATTCCATATATTCCTAGAGTATCTTTATTTGTTCTATAATTTAACAATAATACACCTATAAAATAATTACATTATAGTTATAACATTTCTTCCATTTTGTTTTCATTTATAAAACAAAAATTTAAATAGTATGAACCATTACAAGGTCAACTCAACTCTTTCATTTAAGCATAAACTAACCAAAGGGCACATGCCCCCTCCTGCAGCATATATCTCTTGTTTATCACAAATTGGTAAGGAGCCCACCCCCCTACAGGATGCTTTCTTTTCACATTTTTCCTCAGGTGGTTACTGAACAGTTACTGGTTTCCAGCCCGAGGAACCCAACATTATGTTTCATTTCTTCAAGAGGCAGCCATCCTAACCCATAAAAATGTGTGCATTATGCTACAGGCACTCTAATCTTCCTCTCCCATCCACTTTGTCCAAAATGTGCTTTGGTAAACCTTAGAGTAAGTAGTGGAATAATGTTCAACAATGGCAATCTCAAAAGCAAGCCTCAGCCTTCTCTGCTGTGCACTCTCAACTGCAGATCTGCCATTGGAGGGGGGAAAAATTATATAGGGCCAGCATACCTGCCCAATCCCTCCTACCCGTGCCAATCCCCATAAACCGATTGGTGAGCACTAACGGAGATCAGTCCCTCAAAGCCTCTTAAAACAGCCGGTCTCACATAGTAGAGAACTGTGCCACTGAACCCTTGAGTTGGCACCAAACCCACAGCTCGAAGCAAACAATTTTGTTAACCCCTTTAGTGGTCATATCCGAGGAAGCATAGTAAAATAGTCCTCAGAACATTGGATTCCTTCAGCTGCAACTGCTGTGAATGCAAAGTTCCAAGATACACAATAGGTCACGGCTTTCGGTGTTGCCCAACCAATTTAGAAATCTAAACAGCCATATTTGGAACATACTAAAACCTAGCATGAGACATTGAATGAAATCAGGATGACTGGGTCACTTCACACATTACATTTTTCCTACATAGATACAGTTCTGTTCCTTGGAAATAGCAATTGGTTTAAATTATTCTTTGTGTTCATCTCAGTAACAAAGAAATGCGGTATTTTGCTTTTCTGCTACTGTGTTTCAATAGGTTAAACTCAATGTTGCTTTCTTCCCCAAAAGTAGTGATTCAACACAGGTTAGGTTAAGGGAATTGATGGAAGGAAAAATTAAATTAATGCAAAATCTACTGAGAACACTAGCAAAACTCTGTAATTTTCAGGGAATAATCTTGTCCAACAGTTAAGGTGTTTTGTTTTAGCCCTTCAAATACTTTGTCATCTCCCAAAATATATGTGGTTATGTCTATATTAACAAGTTTAACAACAATTTGCTATAGCTGCATTACAAGTGAAACATTGCTGTGGAAACGTGAGGCATTCTAGCTGAAAATATGCATAAATCCATTTTCGGTCTCTTTCTCTGTCAGAAAGTGGCAGGTTGATTATCTCCATGGAAGATAAGGTCCATGTGCCTTATCAGTCTCAGACCAGACAGACAGAACATAGTTGTCCATAACTGTTCTTTACTATATGTATCCATGTCAGCATTACAGCCTAAGTAAAACAGCATTAGGCAGTCAAAAACGAAGTGAAAAGTCCCCAAAATGAGAGGAAGAAGCTATGAAGAATTCACTGGACCTCTCTCTTCATCCAAAAGGATGGATGGAGTGAAGGCCAAAAGGTTTCCCACACAGTGGAAGTGTTAATTTTGGATTTAAACCCCTGGCCACCCAAATGTTCATTTCCACATTTGATGCTGGGCTTCACCGTGAGTGACACACACCCAGTGGCAAGACAGCTGCTTTGGTAAATAGATGATGAACCCTCTGAGTAGACCAGCCAAAGCAGCCTTTACTTCCAGGTGGCCAATGGCGCTGCTCCAGAAATGACTTGACCAGGATGAGGAAAAACAACCATCTCGTTTGTCAGTGAAGGAAGAGAGGCCATGGCGACTCTGGCAGGGGCAGCTGCCAGCCCTCACTTTCGCTGCTTGCCTGCGCTGCTCAGGTTCACAGACATGCACCGACATTGCTTGACTTTCTGGATTTTCTTAAGTCGGAAAGGTGGGTCTAGTTCAGGGCATTCTAGCTCCACTGTGAAGGAGGTCACCTTCTGGGGCTTGCAGAAAGCACAGGACTGAAATGACTCCTCCTCTTTTTTCACGTGGCGAGGGATATAAAAGGAGTTGCACTGCCCGTAGCAGAAGCGGTTGATGATGGTGCGGCTGAGGCAGCCCTCCTCGCTGACTGTCTGCCTCAGGGCCTGCGTTTTGCACCAGTCACTTTTCAGGTACTTCCTCTCTGTGACAACCAGGGCCTCCTGGCTGGAGGCCAGCACCTCTTTGTGCAGATGCTGCCGCCTCTCCGAGTTGTTGCTTCTGCTATCTTTGTACGGGGAGGGGATGGCTCCTGCAGGGCGATTCTTCCTGGTTTCCGACACTTGAACCAGAGTAGACACAAGAAACAAGGAGAATGCTAGTTTCCAAATCATCCTGCAATAAAACAAGACAATCAGGATAGAAGATACAAGTCCAAAAAATTAATAAATAGCCAGTGTCTTTTTAAATGCATAGGTATAAGATTGTCAGCCATAAAGTTAAAAAAGGAAAAGAGAAGACATGCCAAGATTTGGATATAAACCACCAGAGCACTTATTCTAAGTGGCCCTAATAGATAAAAGAACAAACACGTGCAGCCATAGAAGAAACACAATGTTCCCCACTGTTTGCATACCCTCCAATGTTTCCATCCCCAAAATCAGGAAGTCAGGAAGGGCACACATTCTGGTCTGGCACTCTGGCAACTGGCAGCAGGATCATGCCACAGCACCTTCTGGTCCAGCGCTCTGGTGGACCAGACTCTGGTGTGCCAGACCACCAGACCCAAAAACGGGACATTCTTTGATCCAAAGAGAAGCCGGGATTGGCTTCTGTGATCTGGGATGTCCCACTTAAAACAGGACACTTGGTGATCATGCGTTTCTCCCCTCTTAATATGCTCTAGGCTAGTTGCACATGAGGATATTCAGGAGGAGGGGGACAAGTACAAGGAAGCACCTTCCCAGGTCAGGAAAGGATAGAGCTGCCAGGTCCTATAACCTTGTAGTCCTGGTGCTTCATTTTTAAAGCAACACCTCCCTTCTAAGCTCCAGCCTTCTTGAAGCAGGGAAGCAGACAGGTCTGGTCCTCTGCCCAGCTGCCCATCGAGATGCATGCCTTTGTATCTGGATGTTGGAAGCACAATTCCAGTAGCTGCGCAGGCTCACACAGATCAGCCCTAGAGAGGTTATTTAAACAATAACCCTTGGATGCTCTGAGGACAGCTCTTATCCATGGGGGAAATCTGTGAAGTATTATAAAACATTGGGAGTTATAAAACCCCTCAAAGTAATTCATATGAAACATATAATCAGCAACAATGTTACCTTTTAAATCAGGTGTAGGGGAACCTCTGGCCCTCCAGCTGTTGCTGAACTACAGCTCCCAGTATCCCTGGTCATTGGCTATGCTTGGTGGGACTGATGGGAGTTGTAGTTTGATGGTGATATCTGGAGGGGCACAGATTTCCCATGCCAGTTTAAATATTGCAAGGTATTATAGAAGTAAAGTTGTGCTGTAAGACATTTAAAAGTATGGCTCTGCCTCTACTTCTATCACCAGGTGCAGGCAGGTGCCTGGGACAGAGGAAGAAGAGCAATTAGTAGCAGCAGCAGCAGCAGGAAAAAGGAGGAAGAGAGGGAGGTGTTTGGATATTTCCTGCATTGCCATAAAAACCACCTAGAGTAAAACTGATTAGCTATAGGCAACACACTAACTACCTAGCCCAATAATGGCATGAAGAAAAGCAGGGCCACAATTTATCAGTCCTCTGCATAGCAACATACTCGGCTCTGAACAGTAAATCTCAAGCTCCGAGGAGGTACATGGCAGAAAGGTGCTTACATAGCAATTTTGTCTGGGTGATCGAAACAAGTCAGCCAAGTTCAACTGTTTCAGGGAAAGGCAATGCGGAACCATTCACTAGCCAATCTGGCCATGCGAATATTTATTTCCAAATTGCCTCTGAGGTAATTTGCTCTAAATTTGCCTTACGTTTTGTATTGTGATTCTAGAGAAACAGAATCAAGCCCCCTTTTTCCTTCCTTGGCAGTCTTATGGCTAGTTCACCACTGAGGGGGTGCTATAGAGCCATCTTGAGAGCATGCAGGGTGGCTGTTGGGCTAGGTTTATGGGAAGGTATTGTTTGTGAGAAATGATATCTTTATTGAAGATGTGCAGTTAATGTGATTTGCATGATCATGGTGGCGCAATTGAACAGGCATGGCCCAGCCTTTAAAGATATGGGAAGATGTGCATATTTTATGCTGATTCTGTGCATGAATGTACAGGTTGGTGCATAAGGGAGAGTGGGAGTTGAAATTGGCATGGAAAATTGGCATGGGGGGGCACTTACCTAAGCAGAGAATTGATGTCAAAGTCTTGAGCCATTCAGTCTGACCTTCCACAAGTAAGGAATGTGGTCTTACTGCCTGAAAAAGAAAGCAGCAATTATTTTATGCTGGTGAAACGGGTGACTAAAGGTTTGTTTATATTTGTGCATGACATATTCTACTGAGCTACACTGAGTGCCCCTTCTTCCTAAAGATGTTTCTTGCTAACTATCACAGATTTCAGAATCACATGGAAATCTATGATACTCACTTACAAATTTAGTGTGCTTGGGATCATGGCCAGAATGGGAAACTATTACGTTAATCAAAAGACTCCAGCCAGTCTTCAGGGAAGTTACAGCTCTCTCTACTTGACCGAATACTAGGTTATCATGGCCAAAACCATGGGATGTTAACTGGATGTTCAGGCCAAATTCCTTTTCAATCAGCTAATTACAGCTTTCTCTGGAGATGCAACTGAATCTCGTATTATTCCTTTCCTTCCTTTGTTGCCAGCCCCAGAAACATACAAACAATGAGTCAGAGCTCATTTGATTATTCCAAAATCACGCTATTGGAAAATGAACGTGCCCCATTACTTTGAGTTCTAGGCTTTTTGTGCATGCTGTTAGGGATATGTAACAGCTAGAAAGTAAAATAGTTACTGGCTAGCATTTGCACGTTGTCGTTTCTGGGTTTGTCATGTGAATCCAAAGCCCTCTGTGAACATTCTGGCTGTCAAACAATTCAGAAATAAGTATTTCCTTTCTGCCCCTCAGAAAAAAGGGCTTTCACAAGAATTCTGGAAAACCTGAAAGAGGAAGGGCCTAGCAAACAACGTGCACCCTTTTCATGAATTATTTGGGAAAGGGAGACATTTCTCTACACAGTGACCCTACTACAGCTACATCTTATATTGTGAACCATTCTTTCTCTGCAGACTGACATAGAAATGTGTCTCTGCTCCCTCCCACAGTTCCACCCTTAGTAATAATATTTAGTTCCTGAACCTTCTTAAATTATTGTTTCACTGCACTGTTGCTGCAAGAGGTCCCATTGGCTTTTCTCAGCATTGGTGTAGGCAGAAGTCTGCTCAGACCACAGCATCCTGTAAAGACAGCCCAATACATTTGGCCTCTGAAGCAGAAAATCTGAGTAGTTCTACAATGGTGTAAGAATTGTCAGTTTACTATCCCTTAAAGGCAGTGCTGTCAAGTATCCCGTTTTCCCCGGGACTCTCCCTTATTTCAAGCAGTTTCACACTGCTCTCCCTTATTTTTTATTTCCCTTAAATTTCCCATTTTTAATGGAAGCAGCTCCTCCCCTGCTGGCCAGGGACTGGGTGGGAAGACCTCGCCTACTTGGAGAGAAAAGCCTCAGCCCTCAAAGCAACTGGGAGCCGTTTCCCGTGCTTACAGGGGGGTGTATTCCTCCCCCTGCATCAGCCCCTATCCGTTGCCACCGAGCCCCTCAGCCGGCCAATAGGGTTAGCTGGCGGGTGGAGCCTGGCTGCCTTTGACCAGCTGCTGCTTCCTGTCCTGTTTTGATGGGATCAGACAAGAAGGCGATGGGGCTCCATCGCGCAGAGCACATGGCTGCCCTCCTCTTTGCTGGCTGCCCTCCTCTTTGCTCCGCTCCGACCCCGAGCCCGCTTGGAGTTTACATTGCTGCTCCGCCCACTTTTGCTTCTGGCTCCGCCCACCACTGACATGTGACTGTCCCCGGGATAGGTGAGACTGCTGATCCCTTATTTTCAAATCCGAAACTTGACAGCTATGCTTAAAGGCTCCCCCCAAAATCTGCCACCAGAAGTACTCAACCTCACTCAGCCTAATGGTAGAGCTTGCAATTTCTGGTAGTGCTACGGAAATGGCTTTGAGCAGCAGCAATTCTGTATTGGTTATTTTAAAAAAATGGATTTGGGAACCAAGCTTGTGCTTTTTGTTTCATTTAATAGCGCTTACATTCTAGGTGGAAGCTATTTCTGTAAGCTGCTACAATTTAAAGCCTTAATTATGAAACCACAGTCAGGTGAGCTCCATTCCTCTAGAAGCACAGAAGTGGTGATGGAGAAAGCAAGCTTTTACAATCCTCAAAACCAAAGGCACAAAATGTTTATAGTGGGAATGAGATCGCTGCTTCTCTCCCTTAGGATAGGAGGGCTTTGATCCCTTTATTATGTTCTTTGTCTAAATAGCCCTTAATGATATGCTCCTGCCACAGCAAGGGATGTCAATTTTTAAAAACTGTTTAGCTCACGTAAGACCTTACTAATCTGCACATTTGGTAACCAGCACTGAAAGGGGATTTCCTTCTGGCACCAAAGTATAGAGAGAGGAGTGCTGAACTGGAGGTTTATTTAAACTTCAGATTAACGCCTTTCTTCTGATGACAAGGATCTGCAAGTAATGATCATTATCAGGCACACCTTTCACAGGCAAGACAGTGGACATTTGTCTCACTGGTTTTAAAAGCATAGTTAGAGGCTCCTTCACCTCTGACAACAGGTAATTTATCCATTTATTACATTTTCATCTGGCTCTTCCACCAATAAGCTCTGTGGGCCCCCACCTCCCACACACCATTTTATCCTTGCAACAATTCTGTGAGGTGGGCTAGATGGGGAGATATGGGTTGGCCCAGGGTCACCCCACTGGTTTCATGGCTGAGTGGCCATTGGACCCTCCTCAGTCCTAATCCGACTGTCTTAACCACTACACCACCACAATGGCTCTTTCTGTTTCAGAGAGTTTGCAGGATAGTTTACAGCTTCTACTGTGTATGGCCTCATCACATCCCTGAAAGGCAGGTCACGATCTGTCAGACCCAGATGCAGAAGAAGAGTTTGGATTTGATATCCCACTTTATCACTACCCAAAGGAGTCTCAAAGCGGCTAACATTCTCCTTTCCCTTCCTCCTCCACAACAAACACTCTGTGAGGTGAGTGAGGCTGAGAGACTTCAAAAAAGTGTGACTAGCCCAAGGTCACCCAGCAGCTGCATGCGGAGGAGCAGAGACGCGAACCTGGTTCCCCAGATTACAAGTCTACCACTCTTAACCACCACACAACACTATGGAGGAAAAGACAGAACAAAACATAAATTGCTACCTTATTCTGAGTCAGACAATTAGTCCATCCAGTCTAGCACTGTCTACTCTGACTGGCAGCAACTTTAACCAAGGCATTTCCCATCACCTGTTATCTTACACACACACACACACACACAGAGAGAGAGAGAGAGAGAGAGAGAGAGAGAGAGAGAGAGAGAGAGATTATAAGGATTAAACTTTGTATGTGCTCTACTCCTGACCTATCAAATAAGGAGCAGGGTTCTAGCAAAGGATACTCAAGGCACTGGAAGACGCAATATTGAGGCAAGTCTGTGACAGGGAACAGAGGCTGGCAAAGTAACTTTTTCAGACCAGATAGCAGGCCTGTTTAGAAATTGTAGAGAACTGGGATTTGTCTCATGAGTTATCCTGGCCTGTTAGGATTCACAAGGCTCTTGCACTTGCCTCCTTCAGCCTGAGCTCAGTCAGGGACAGCACCCAGCTTGAACTCCTGTCTGACACACTCAGTGTAATGTGCTTGGTGCATGAATAAATACATAGCCCATAATACAGAAGGAGGCCTGAAATTGAAAATATTGATGTGCTGTGTGCCTCACCATGCCCACTAAATATTCAAATGATACTCTCATCCTTGTCCAATTCTTGAGGTCTAACCACTAGAGAAGGCTGTGTTTCTTCATCACAGGAAGAATAACCCAGGCCTGGCACATAGAGGTTCTCCAAGCTCTGTTAATATCTGCAGAACAGGGTAAGGCCTGGCAAGCAGCAGTTGCAGTTTGGGTGACTTCAGCATTAGTTACTTGAAAAGCTATGTGAGGATGCTTTTTGTGGATTTCAGCTCTGCTTTTAACACTATCCTCCCTCATAGATTGATGTCCAAACTAGAGGCGCTTGGACTTTCTAACTCCATTTGTCTCTGGGTTTTGAACTTTCTGTCAGACCGCTCTCAGAGGGTTAGAGTAGGGTCATATATGTCCAAAGCCCTTAGCCTTAACATCGGCTCCCCACAGGGTTGTGTGTTGAGTCCCCTGCTCTATACCCTCTATACGTATGATTGTACAGCTACCCATCTTAGCAACAAAATCGTCAAGTTTGCTGATGACACCACTGTGGTGGGGCTCATTTCCGAGGGGGATGAGTATGCCTATCGAGATGAGGTGGAGTGGCTCTGTGGTTGGTGCAGAGAAAATAATCTGATCCTTAATATCGCTAAGACCAGGGAACTGGTAGTGGACTACAGGAAAAAAGGTGGACATTTAGCCCTTGTATATTGGTGGGAGGGTGGCTGTATTCAAGTTTCTGGGTGTTACTATCGAGCAGGGTGTGACCTGGAGTGCTAATACCATTGCTCTGCTAAAGAAAGCCCAGCAGAGACTTTATTTCCTTTTAAAGAAGAACAATCTGAGTGAGAGACTGCTGGTGTCCTTCTATCGAGGCAGCATAGAGAGCATTCTTACATACTGTATCTGTGCTTGGTTTGCCAGTTGCACAGTCACCGATAGGAAAATGCTCCAGAAGGTCAGAACCACAGCCCGAAAGATTATCGGTCATCCTCTCCCATCTTTGAACGAACCATATAGCTCCCATTGTCTCAAAAAAGCAAACAACATTTTACAGGATTCATCTCATCCTGGATATACGGTAGTCTGTTTGCATGGTTGCCTTCAGGCAAGAGGTATAGAACAATTAAATCAAGAACGAATAGTCTAAAAAGCAGTTTTTATCCAAGAGATTTAACTACAGTGGTGCCCCGCTAGACGAAAAACTCGCTAGACGAATGCATTCGTCTAGCGGAAGGCTGCCCCGCAAGACGAATTTGTCTATGGGGCTGCCTCGCAAAACGATTTTTTTCGTCTAGCAAAAACCGCGGTTTGCATTGCCGCTTCGCTAGACGAAAAAACCGCTAGACGAAAATATTCGCAGAACGAATTACTTTCGTCTAGCGGGGCACCACTGTATTTTAAATGCTGTAACCAAATGATAGGATCTTGGGGAGTCGTGATGGATGGTATGTATGTATATGTGTGGCTGTAAATGTATACGGTAAATGCATATATGTGGCTGTAAATGTGGGATGGCATTGTACAATGACAATAAAGTATCTATCTATCTATCTATCTATCTATCTATCTATGCCATGACTGGCAACCTCTCCTTGCTACACAGCTACTAAGTGTGCAGAATTACACTTCAATGCAGCCTTGGGCTTTCCATCAGCACTGAGCTTTGGCAGCCGTAGACTACAGGCCAGCTCTTCCAGTCTTGCTTGCTCTGAAGTGAAGGGCCTTGAAACAGTCACTTCACACACAATGTTCAGCCAACACAATAACATTTTAAAGATCGTGATTTGAAGATTAAACAGGGGCCCTCTGTTTTACGAAAGAGCTCTCTGGCTCCATGGAACACCATAGTCTTGTTATGTCCTTTCCTTTTAAAAAAATAAAATAGAATCATCCACTGGTTGCAATGGGACTGGGATCCTCCCAGGAATTAAAAGGCTGCTGAAGAATGTTGCCTTGTCGTTTACAATGTCTGTCTCTCAAGTATTGGGTAATATGCAAAAGATTGCCAGACCTATGTTCTGTTGAGTATCTTTTGACCTAGCAGAACTCTGGAGCAAATTCACCCGCTCTTTTATCTTCCACAAATCATGGGAACACCAACTGTAACTTCCCGCCCTAATAAATAAAGGGGTGCTTTGGGAAGCCAGGGTCTGTGGTTGTGGCTGTGGCAACAGCAAAAGGGGTTTCTTCTCAACACTAAAGAAGTACTTTTCTTGCACCCCAATACCCCATAAATTGTGGCCCTCCAGCTCCCATCAGTTCCAGTCAGCATGGACAATTGTCAGATATTATGGCAGTTGCAGTTCAACAATATTTGGAGGGTTGCAGGTTCGCCATCCCTGCAATGCACCCTTCCTCCACACCCACCATGTAGGGGGCATAAGCTTACCAAGGGTGAAAAAAAATGTCTGGATTATTTGTGTTTTTTTGTTTGTGGACCGGGGGGTGGGGGCGGAGGTCTTGCGGCTATTAATCACAGACAAGGGAATGTTTTTCTAAACCTTACAAGGTTAGATGGATGCCTCACATTCAGAAAAAAACATTAAAAGAAAACTGTGAGGCAAAAGTGGTTTCAAAATGGTGGGAGCTGTGAGGTAAAAAGCACTTATTTCAGTAGGTGCCTGTGACTACTGAGCTGGCTCAAGATTATTATTTTTCTGACTAAGGCAGAACAACAGATGACACTTCTGCCCTCACACAAATCATGGTATACAGTACCTAAGGCTGGACAGGTTATTTTGGCACCTATGGCAAATAATACCATAAACCTTCCTTTTTACCTGAGTTTTTGGCTCTTCATTTGAAAGGTTTACTTTGCTCTGGAGCGTAGGACTCAAACCAATGGCTTCAAGTTACAAGTACGGAGATTCTGACTAAATATTAGGAAAAAACTTTCTGACAGTAAGAGCTGTTTGACAGTGGACTGGTCTCCCTTGGGAAGTGGTGGGCTCTCCTTCCTTGGGGGGTTTTAAAGCAGAGGTTGGATGGTCATCTGTCATGGATGCTTTAGCTCAGATTCCTGCATTGCAGGGGGTTGGACTAGATGATCCTTGAGGTACCTTCCAACTCTACAGTTCTATTATTCTACTTGTGGCTTCTTTTGGTGAGGCAAGATCTACTAGATCAGTCTTTTATTGCTACAGGTATTTTGTTTTGTTTTAGTTGGTTGTATTATTATTATTATTATTATTATTATTATTATTAATACAGTAGTTGATTATATTCATTATAATTGGTTTTAGCATTTCTATTGTGTTAAGTCTCTGTGAGTAAAGCAAGTATTACGTTTATAAAGAAATATTTATGGCACTCTTGCTGAAAGGTATGAGCTTCCTGCATAAAGATACCACAGCATCACCCAGAGATGGAGAAGCATCATGAGAGTCTGCCCACACAATGAGTTTTTTGTACCTCCAAGTGAGTGAAGTTTATGACTTTGTCCCATCCCATTCAGGTATGGATAAAATGCATCCAGCTACTCATTATGCCATCAGAGCCTGGTCCAGAGATCACATTACTGTTGAGCTTTTGCTCTACATTGACTTCCTGCCCGTAAAGCATATGAATTTAAATATTTTATTAGTGATTGAGAGGCCTGTGCTGACCATATCTTGGAATCCTCTTATATCCCCCAGCCATTAATCTTAAGCTCTCTGTTTTGTTTTTGTGTGCACGCACGCACTACAGTTTTCAAAATAAGATAAAATAGCGAGGGGAGGGAAGGCAAGGAGGAGGTAGCAGGTGAAAACCTTTTGGTAGCTGTACCACAGCTTCTGTGTGATATCTCTGATCTTAGCTACAGCAGGGCCAGCAGATGTTGCCATTTAAATGGAAGACTTTGGGAGATGAAACCCCTGGCTGACTTTGATTTAGGGGCGGGATGTCAAATAGTTGTGTGCCACATTCTTCCTGTATCATTATGCTTCTTAGTACCAGGTCTCCATTTGCCATAAATACAGCCATGGCATAGGGCCTTCGTTAGTTTCCATGGAAACCATGCCTTCTAGAGGGGAAAGAGATGCAAACCAAGGACACAAACAAAAATAAACAAGATAAAGAATATGTAGTGATACAGGGTGCTATAAAGTTTTTATTGGCACTTATTTAGAAAGACTGGCCAAGCAAACAGCAATAAAATTTTATACCATAATGAGCACTTTTCTCCAGTTTTGGAGCAGAGGAAAAAGAAAAAAGAAAAACAACAATCTAAGGAAGGAAAGTCCGACTATTACTGACCACACTTGTTTATCACATTAGATTCTATGGCTTTAGAAAATACTGTCACAAATATTGTTCTGTATAGTCAGGAAATATGACCCTAAGCAAACCTGCTCTTCTATTCTCAAACATTTCTAAGCAAATGTCTGCTGTACCACCTTTCCAGCAAGCAAAATCTGCCTGCCAACATGTACAGCCCACTCCTATACCCAGTCAGAAGGAACAAAAACTCAGGTTTATCCACACCAAGAGTAATGAATATTAAAAAAAAAAAAAGTTCTGTGGAAAGAAGACTCTTGGGCAAGGAGAAATTTTAGGCGAACCCCGTAGTGTTGGGGTGGGAAGATAACAGATTCCCTCTAAAGTGCCCGGAATTAACTCGTATCATGTACATGAGCTATGGTCAGCAGTCTATCCTAACCCCTGCAGCTAATATGAGTGTGATTTGAGAGCTACTGGGAAAAGAAGACATCAGTTTGGCAGATAGAGGGAGACAGATTGTAATGAGAGGAGGAACGTGAAGATGAAGAGAACAGGTACTCATTGTATATGCAGGAGTCTACAAGGTGACTCATATGGATGTGCACATAGCCGTCTTAAGCATATGTGGCGCCGGTGTGGAAAAATCTGCCCAGCACCCCCCCCCAGGTGGTTGTTGTTGGCCTTTTTAAGGAAACATTCCCCAGAGTTTTCAACCTTTTTTAGGGAGCTGACACTACACTTATCTCTGCTCAAGGAAACAGGAAACATATGGAGCCCAGGGCAACAAACCAGCCCAAGGCGTTGGCATCAGCAGCTGAGCAAAGCCAGGCACCTCGTGGTGTAAGCAGCGTGCACTGGGCAAGCCTCTTCACAGCCCTACGCCAATCCCAGGTGTGCAGAAGAAGAAGAAGAAGAGTTTGGATTTGATATCCCACTTTTATCACTACCCGAAGGAGTCTCAAAGCGGCTAACATTCTCCTTTCCCTTCCTCCCCCACAACAAACACTCTGTGAGGTGAGTGGGGCTGAGAGACTTCAAAGAAGTGTGACTAGCCCAAGGTCACCCAGCAGCTGCATGTGGAGGAGTGGAGACACGAACCTGGTTCCCCAGATTACGAGTCTACCGCTCTTAACCACTACACCACACTGGCTCTCAGGAGGGCAGAGCTAGCCAGCTGCCTCAGCGCCTCGCTGGCTTGCTCACCCCCGAACTCGCGGCGCAGAGCCCGTCACGGCGCTCCGACTGATGGGCAGGCTCTTCCCTGGACGACAACTCTTGGGCCCTGGACTCTCGGCCTGGCACCCCTGAGAACCCGGCACCTGGGTGCACCCGGATGCCCCTGGTGCTTATGGTTAAGACGGCCCTGGATGTGCATGAGTATGAAGGGGCATGGTTGCCTCACAGAAAATTTCATTTCTCAGAAAATGGAAGAAGCAACAAAAGGGTCATCTCTCTTGGACCTGGTCCTCCCCAACAGGGAGGTTGTGAAAGTACAGGAAAGCTTGGGAGGAAGTGATCACCTCCTCTTGGGTTTCATGATACACAAGCAACGGAAAGCTAACTAGTTGGGTGTGCACTCTGGACTTTAAGAAGGCTGATTTCAGAAAGCTGAAGGAACTACAGAGTGTACAGGCAGACAATTCCAACAAGAAAGTAAAGTAAGAGGCACCTAAAGGTGTGGCTGCATAAGGAGCTTACAGATGGACTGAGATGTAAGTAGGGAACATGTAAGAAATGGAAGAAAGGAGAAATCACAAAGGAAGAGTATATGCAAGTAGCCAACAGTTGCAGAAAGAAGGTCAGATGGGTGAAAGCTCAGGGTGAGCTCAGTTTTGCAAGAGAGGTTAAAGAAACAAGCAAAAAGCCCTACATTGCCAGGGACATGAGTGCTTCAAGAACTGTCTCTTCCCATATGAACATGTCTATGTTTGACTACAAAGACCTTTCTCAGTGTCTTCCCCTCTCCTCCCCTCCCCTCTCCCAAAGTGCAATGGGTGTCCATAAGGGAAAGGGCTTTTTCTGTTGTGGCACCCAGATTGTGAAATAGCCTGCCTAGAAATGCTAAAATTCTTGGCTTTTTTAGGATGTTTTTTAGAAATGCTAAAATGCTTGGCTTTTTTAGGATGTTTAGAGATAGCGAACAGAACTCTTTGAGTGAACTTTGGTACATTGTTGTTCATTCATGAAATAAATGCTTGGAAAATCCACCAGACAAGTGTGATCCTTCCAACAATTTTGGATGGAACGATGGCTCCCTCAGAATAGGAGAATCTCTTGCACATCACCAAAATATCAGGAAATGATCTAAAAAAGAGGGCATGTGTTTTTGCATAGGCTAATTTATATCTATAGAGGCAAAATTATAAATAATTCCTATATAGAAATTTCATATGTATCACCATAGTAGATTGTGGCCAGGGAACCAGTGTGTCTACTCAGTCTGCTATCTAGATATTAACTGCTGATGGGTGACTTCAAGGTCCCCATTCTCCTTTTGTTGGCTCTTTATCTTTAAACAGGACTTAGGCAGGACAGCCCTTCAAACAGAGCACTCCCTCAAAGAGAGGTCCAGCCTCTGCAAAGTAGGGCACAATGCCCAACCACCCTTGACCAGCCATGTGTATATTAATGCAAGTGCTTACCCAACTAATACAGCTCACACACCACTTCCATGGTGTGAAGTTCAGAAATTTGGTTATCACCTGACATGACCAGCTGAGGAGTATATGCAGTCCTAGCATCATGCATATTGCATCTTACATGAACCTGCTGAGCTATGTGCAATTCTTACTTGTGGCACCTGAATTGCACAAGGTATCGTATGCAGGTGTCCTCAAGTCTGGCCCTGGCCCGGCTAAGGTTCAACAGGTTATTGCAGGCCCAAATGTCAAATCTTGGCCACAGTTTTTCTAGTATTGTTCAGCACTGCATTAGTTTATCTGTAACTCTGATTGGAAGGCAAATGTTCACTCAATAGGCTGCAAACAGCTTTCTGCTACTTCTTTTGTATACTATTTTTCTCTTATTTAATATACTGCAGTAGCTGAAAGTATGGCTTAGAATGTGATCCACATATTTTCTTCAAAGGTTAGGCAACAGGTTTTTTTTTTCTAAAGACAGCCAAAATGTGACAAAAATGTCACCATTTTAAATTTCAGAAGGTCCAAGGGGGAGCCAACCATTTTGTGGAATTGCAATCAAATAGTTGTAGAAATTTTTAATTTGTTTTTAGGAGTAACCTTTTGCATTTTCTTTCATTGTATATTGTGGTGTTCACTGCTTAGGTAGCTTCTGGCAGTGAAGAAGTTTATAAATCTGTGAAACAAATGAACAATATAGTGAGGAAGCTTTTGAACTCTCCAAAAGTCTTAAAACTGGGTGTTGAGCAAATTGGGGGAGGGGGAGAAGCTGAGGGGGAAGCTTGATGTTGAAGCCACAAAGTCTGCATTTAGTCACAGTAGCAAGATAGAGTGTAGGGTGAGACAGCAGACTTTATTGAATTAGGATCAACTAGGTGCCATGCTAGGGTTGCTGGGGGAATGAAACATACAAGAGCTAATCCCACATTTTTAAAAATATAAAATCCAGCAGTTACTCAGCTCCATCCTAAGACTATGACTAAATGTAGACTTTATGGCTTAAAAATCAAGCCAATTTTTACTCTCTCTCCTCCTAACCAAGGATTCTGGAATTTTTTCTTAAGGATGAACACAGCTTTCTTCTTCTTCTTCTTCTTCTTCTTCTTCTTCTTCTTCTTCTTCTTCTTCTTCTTCTTCTTCTTCTCTCTCTCTCTCTCTCTCTCTCTCTCTCTCTCTCTCTCTCTCTCTCTCTGTGTGTGTGTGTGTGTGTTGGAGAATATTTATTTTCTAGTATAGTATGTTCCTGCACCAGAACAAGTTAGAGTGGAAGGAAATGCATCCGTCGCAGAGAATCAGGTTCTTCAAGAGATGCTTATTGGTGGTAAAGCTGTTGGCAGGATTAAAGGTGGGTGTTCTTCTTTTTGCATCACTCCCTTCTATATATAATTAAATACAGCATACTAGGATCACTTTAAACATCATGACCTCCCCTACAGCTCACTGCAGTCTCTTAACAGCAAGCAAAAGTGTTTTCCTGACTATACCTTCTATTCAGAAGCATCTATAAGACATGGTTTGTTTATTTCTCCATTTAATCCAATATTATCTTCAATAGTGTCCCCTTTATAGTATACTTATAAGTAAAACAAGTAAAATATGAATTAGTCCTGCACTTGTAACTTTTAGCCCCTTCCCCCCTTTCCTTCTTGGCGAACCACTATTAAACATTAAAGTCTTCGACTAACCATAATCTCCTGTCATGTCAAACCAGGGAACTGTGGTTACTAGGTTCAGAACAAACCAGGATCTTAAGCCATGGTTTGAGTTTAGATTCTGGCTTGCTCCAAACCTGGTAATCACAGGTTCCCAGTTCCGCACTGACAGGAGATTATGGTTAGTTGGTCTTCCTTACTTATCCTTGTGCCATGAAGGGAAAGTTGTCTGGGCAGACTAGTTCAATATATACACATCTTTCGGAAGGGTGAATTTTTGTCATCCAAGAAAATGAAGGCTTGTCAGAATAGTTCCTAAGTATAATCAGCACAGCTTCCATGTGAAGTTGTTCAACCTGATTTGAAGAAACAAAAGTGAATGCACACAGACCACTGCTTTGCCCTTGAGTTGCAATGTGATTCTGCTCCTCTCAATCCCAGCAAACTGCCGTACCAGGCAAATTATTTAAGCAACACAGAGCTGACCCTAATCTTCCTTTGGTGCAATGTAAACCCCGGAACAAATGAAGAATTCAGTGACTGTACCATAGAGCAGTAATTACAGCTTATCTATCAGGAGTACGTCTTGGTTACATGGAAAGCCTGTGTTGCAAAAAAATAAATCCTACATATAGTGATGGATTTAATTTTTGAACAACTCCTGGGAAACCGTATCAGCAGCTCTGAAATAGGGCTGAGCTGGTTTGATTTCTGCTATCACACAGATTTGACAAAGAGGGATAGCCATTGAGTTTTCTTTGACTCCAGATACTTCAAACAGCCCTAGAAATTTTGTCTCCTTTTCTTCAGCATGTAAGCTGAAATTGACCAGTGATGCATACTTATCTACCACCAATTGAGCAATGCAGATTTCTCATACTGCTGATGCAGTTCTGGATGGAAACATAAGAGAGTTGCTTTATGCCAAGCCAGACCATTCATCCATCAATAGTGTCAACACAGTGACAGTGGCTCGCTAGGATTTCACACAACTTTCCCAACCCTACCTAGAGCTTGAACTGGAGACCTCTGGTGTGAGACGCATGTGCTGCACAGTGGAGCCATAGTCTTTCCTAATCAATCAGAGTTCCTGGCTGATCAGAGTTTGTTACCCTCGCCTCAGTCTGACACTAACTACTACAGCAGGGGTGGGAAGCCTGAGGGCCGCATTCCTTCATGGATAATCTTCTGGAGGCCACAAGCCATTGGGGATGCAAAAGGAGTAGCAAATGTGGCCCCTAAATTTGTACATCCACATAAAGGTCAGTGGTTTCTACACACATTTATATCTCCCTGTTCTCCAAGTAAGAAACATTATCAAGGTTCAAGTGCCTGGCTTAGGGTGAGTCCTGAGGGCTTGTTGTTGTTGTTGTTGTTGTTAATTGCTTTGCATCTAGAAGGTTTCATGTTCAGTTCCTTATGTCTCTCTGGCTTTGAATTTCCAGCTGCAAAAGACCAGTCCCAGAATCTCTGGAGAAATGCAAACCAGTCAGAATAAATAGTTCGGCCAGATCTGATAAGGCAACTGAATTTAATAAAGACTGTTCTTCATTTAAAAAAACCAAAAAAAAAAAAAAAACCACAGAGCAGTTTACACAGTACAAATAAAACCTACAAAATCCCATCACATCATTAGGCTATCAACACATACATTAACACCATTGTACAGTGTTGTTGTTCAGTCGTTCAGTCGTGTCCGACTCTTCGTGACCCCATGGACCAGAGCACGCCAGACACGCCACATTGTACAGTACACATTCACAATACCAATAGAAAACCAATGGCCTAGCACCCAGCATTTAAAAGCCTCAAAAGCCAAGTGTGAATGAACACATTTTAACCTCACAATGAAAGCTGAACACCTGACACACCTTGAAAGGCAGAGTGCAACACCTATTGGTGAGACCAAATGAAGAGCAGCCCCCGCTGATCTCAGTGGTCAGGCAGGGAGCTCCTTTGGGTGCTTAGTCTGCAAGACATTTTGGTCCTTTATTTACTTTACTTTACTTTACTTTACTTTACTTTACTTTACTTTACTTTACTTTATTTAAATGTATACACTGCTTGATTGTAAAACAACCCTCAAAGCAGTTAAAACAATAAAATAAAATAAAATTCACATTGCCAACTTAAGTTGTTCTCAGAAGCATATGCAGATCCTGGAGTGTAGGTGTATAACGACTCAGACAGGGGGAGAATGTTGGGCAATGAGATGGGCAGTATGTTATAGTGAGGAACATGAGAGCATGGGCGACTGTGGGGTGCTTGGGGTGCTCCTAGGCCTCCTGTGACAATGGTGGATCCAAAAGTACCTCCATGCTATGCAATTTCTCCTTCCAAAGAAGCATGAGCCCATCCAGGGCAAGCTCATTTTTCAACTCCCAGGCAAGGAACTCACACTCATACAAAATGTCCCACCTAACCCCACTGTTCTGTGATCTACGAGGAGGACAGGACTTGCTCCAGTTGCCTGGGACTTGATATGACTAATGGCCCAATATAGGAAAAGGAAAGTGGCTCCTCTACTTTGCCACAATGCACACAGAGAGCACAATACATGCTAGGTGGAGGCAAGGGCCAGAGGGTTAAATCACAAAACTGCAGTGCCCAGAATCAGCGCAGAACAGATTGACTTCTTTGGGCCCTTTGTTACTACCGCGTCTAATGCCTCACAAAAGCAACAGCCGCCAACATCAAGGGACCCAGCAAGCGATCTGGATCCTGTGAAGTCTCTGATCAAAGCGGAGCTTTCGGGATATCAAAGCAGGTTGAACAGAACACGTTCTAGTGATATGATATGAGGGACCGGATTTAAGGCGACCACGTGACACTTTTTCATACACCTATTTATTTCAGCTTAAAAAATAAAGTAGGCCCTTTGATGATATTGCCCCTTTAATGGATTTAATGGTACTGCATTAGCTGCTGGCTGGTAAATGATGAGTTTTTAATGGCCTCATATAACTTGGCTTGCACGGCCCTTATCATGAATCTTGGAAGGACAGCTAAAGCAGAGGTCAATCCAGGGAACAAGCCTGCAGGAAGCCTTGGGATTCAGGGTAAGCTTGCACCAGGATCTCCCAAAACACACACAACCGAGCAGATGAGTTTTTCAGCACTGCTATGCAAGCGACCCTGATGTTCCATTTTTATCAGAAAGCTCTTCCACCTGCTCCATGCCATTGCTGCTCTGACAAAGCTGGGAACAAATATACTTGGTGCCAATTTAATTAGTAACAGAGGTGTTAAATGAAGATCTTGGTTGCTGTTCTTGCTTTTTTCAGATATGCTTCTATTATTATTATTATTATTATTATTATTATTATTATTATTATTATTATTATTATTATATTTTGACAAATAATCATACATAAATAAGAATAAAAATGTGCACCCCACTACCAAGACCATTCCATTGTAACTACACAACCTCCCAAAATTTCAACACCTCTTGCGATGGTTTGACCCCTTTCAGATATGCTTCTAACCTATGAAAGAGCGACAAACTGCAACCAGCTCTCAGATAAGGCAACCAGAGGAGGAGAAAGAGAATGTGGAACATGAGATGAACACACAGAGATGATCTGCAGCTCATTGGTAGAGCAACGGCCTTGCATGCAGAAGGTCCCTGGTTCAATCCCCAGCATCTCCATGTAGGGCTTGAGATGTCACCTGTCTAAAACCATGGATCATCCCTGTCAGTCATTGGGAGATACCCAGTGCTAGTCCTACTCATAGTAAACCCACTGAAGTTCATGTACATGACTAGGTGCACACCATCCATTTCCCACAATACTGAGCTAGGTGGACCAATGGTAGAAGGCAGCTTACTATGTTCCTATGATCCAGCAAATTAAGGAATATGTTATTGATGGGCACCCACATGATTCTGAATGGTGAAAAGCCACGTCATCTTAAAGTGCTTTCAGAGTTCTTGCAATTTAGTTGCTCCAGCTTTGCAATGATAGTACAGAGGCACATACAGATTATGAGGGCACCTAAACCAGGACAGTTCCTGTTCTGAGATAAAACACCTTTATCATCAAGACACACATTTGGAATAGATTGCTCACATGCAGAGCCAAACTGTATGTGACATTAGTTTGTCCTTGAGTGCTGTTTGTGTGTTTGTGAGAGAGAGAGAGAGAGAGAGAGAGAGAGAGAGAGAGAGAGAGAGAGAGAAATAGCCAGTGTGGGCCGGGGGAGGGGAGCCAGTCTGAACTAGGGCCTTGGTGTGCAAGAATTTAGCCCATGCATGGAGTAGGAGGAGCACTAGACTTCTCTACCTAATGAACTGGCACGGGTTGAAAACATCAACTCTCACTGGAACACCAAGACTAGTAAGGAGAAGGAAAACCCACCCAGACCTACTGGACCATGCCTGGAGATCCAACAGATGGGAGAAGAAAATGCTCACCCAACCCTGCTTTGAAGCTCCATGGGGCAACCACAGAGTAATCCCTGGTTTTTATAAGCAACAGAAGGGGAGAGGAATGAGGTAACAGAATGGATTGTACCACTAAAGATTGTGTGGCCTTTAAGGTAAGATAGGTCCAGGACACTTATATACCAGCACTGTAAACTGAACCCAGAAACAAATTGGGAATCAATGTAATTGGTGCAGAATTGGTGCAGTACATTCTGACTGCCTTGCTCCTACCAGAATCCTTTCAGTCACATTTTGTAGCAATTGTGTTTTCCCAAACGTTATAGGGAGCTCCATATAGAGAGAATTGCTCTGCCAGGGCTTTGGTTGAGGTTCAGTCTGATTCTTTTCTTTCTGTATAAGAACAAACATTAAAGAGGCCTCCTAGCCCGCTCACAGGTCCTTTATAAGACCAGTGGTAACAGTTGGCCCTGGAGAATATTAACCACTCTCAATTTTACCCATGGACTGCCATCTGTCCAGATTTTAATTTGCTCTGTACCAATTTTAAGATGTATTTTAACTAATTGATTGCCTGTTTTTATGTTCTTATTTTTTTTGTATACAGTGGTACCTCGGGTTACAGATGCTTCAGGTTGCAGACGCCTCAGGTTGCAGACTCCGCTAACCCAGAAATAATGCTTCAGGTTAAGATCTTTGCTTCAGGATAAGAACAGAAATCACGCGGTGGCAGCGTGGTGGCAGTGGGAGGCCCCATTAGCTAAAGTGGTATCTCAGGTTAAGAACAGTTTCAGGTTAAGAACAGACCTCCATAACGAATTAAGTTCTTAACCTGAGGTACCACTGTACTGTCTTAGTTTCATGATGTTAGCTGCCCTGAGCCCAGCTCCGGCCGGGGAGGGCGGGGTACAAATAAATTGTTGTTGTTGTTCTTGTTGTTGTTGTTGTTGTTGTTGTTGTCATCGTCATCAGCTGAGCACCCATGCCAGATCCAGGAGCACCCTAAAACTCTGCACTTGCTCCTTCAGGGAAGTGTTGTCCCACCTAAGACATGTATGCCTCCACCCAGGCCAGTAGAGCTCCCAACAGCCATCTAAAAATGTGAACTTGTGTGCCATTTCTGTAGTTCTTAGTGACTTTTTAACATATTCCCTCGTAAGAGAGCAAGCCTGTTTGAATCCATCAGGAATGTCCTATATGTGCCTCATTAAAACATTCACATTTCTTTGATTAAGTTATCTGTGTAAGGAGTTTTATTAAGCTAGGTAAATACATGTGAAGCCTGGGTTCAGCTAACAGGCATCTTTTAAAGTAAATCAAATAAGCTGATAGGGAAAGGTGACCTAGACTGGGAAGAAAGGTTTTGGCAGTAGGACTCAAGGTATTTTACTCATTAAACTCACAATCCATCACAAATATATTCAGTTGGAAAAAAACTTATTTTAAAACTCTTTCTCATTTAGAAGGAAAGTTTTACAAGAATAACTAAAAGCATATTCACGCAACAACCATTGTGCAGATTACCTAACAGAACAGGCTTCTAAGTAATTTCTTTTTTAAAAAAACAGTAACAGGTCTAACATATGCCCCAGCTCCAAATTAAGGGCAAATCTAAACCACAGGGGATTTTGTTGTTGTTGTTCAGTCATTCAGTCGTGTCTGACTCTTCATGACCCCATGGACCAGAGCACGCCATGGACCATGGACCAGGGGATTTTAGGAAACCTTAAAATGTTTGTTCAGTGAAGGAGGACTCCATTCTTGGCTAAACATGCTACATGCCACCCATGAGCTCATCTCTTCTGCTGCTCCCACCACCACCACCACAAGAAGCAATGCTGTTCTCACCAAAGAAAAGCAAAAGACATTTGCTTTCCAATCCCATCTGATCTGAATGGGAAAAGGCCACGTTCTCATGCGACAATAACAACAACCTTGGCTTAGCAAACCATGCTGTGTAAGCTTAGCAAGCAGGTGTACACAGCCTGGTCACTCCCCCATCACTTCTCCCTTAGTGTGAGTGGGTAAGCAAAGCATCTGGACCTAGGATCATGGTCTGGTTCTCTCCAATAAGCCTATAATATGCCTTTAAACATGGTTTGTTGATGGCTTATAAATCCTAGCTTGTTAGGGAGAAACAAACCACGATTCCAGGCTCAGATGTAATGCTAAGCTATCTGCTTACTCATGCAAATAGAGGAGCAAGATGGGAGCAATTGGGCTGCAGACAGAGCCTGATGGCTTATTAAGCTGAGGTGATTGACACTTACTGTTATGTGTGAACAGGGTCATTGTCCTTCTGATGATGCTTACACCACAGTCACAAGAGCAGTTGTTTCATTCCACACCTCCAAATGGGCAACACTTCTGACTGATCTGGGGCTGTACTGCAGAGCTCACTGTAGGGAGTTTAGCCTCCCAACTGAAGAAGTAGTGGATTCCACAAAATGTTCTCTCACAGACTCCAAAACAACAAATGCAAGTGGATTGACTGGCAAGACACACTCCATCCAGCCTGCCCAGCCATGTTTGAAATTTTAAACTGCCTACTATGTGGCAGCTCACGAGCAATTCCTTTGCATGTGTATACACTGCAAAGGAACACCAGGGAATGTCTGGGGGACATTCTAAGACAAGCAGGGACTGTTTTGCTCCCTCTGTTCCAGAAAGGAAGCAACATGGATCGTGGTGGGAACAGAGCATAATAGCAGGAAACAGTACGCTTGTGTAAATATATATAGAGAGATAAACCAACGGTTTTGATGCAGGTATTTCTGCCATTTCAAATATCCTGTACCTTAGAAAAGAAGGGCCACATCCACTGTTAACCTAATGTGAAAGGCAAATATTCTGCCAGAGCACCAGTACTTTGAAGAAAATCCTATTGTGTTGCATCTCACAACCAAGACAAAAGGCTTAATACCATGACATGACTGTAGAAAGTTGGGAAAGAGGGTCGACTTTGCAAAGTCCCATGTGTTTGGCATCCAAGTGCCAAACACTAACAATTTGCTTCCAGAGGAGTGGCTTTCATCTGTCCTTCATGCTTCATCACTTATATAGTCTCTCAGCTAACACACTCCTGTGTACTCAGCCCCTCCCATTGGCAATATACAAAACTGCCAGTCATATGAGGTGCCTGGATCATCTGGTGAGTTCACATCCCATCCTTGTACCG